>NC_058374.1:98295000-98627500 GCF_018350175.1 Felis catus
TTAGTTATTGCTTATTGATGTCTTACCTCAAGGATAAGATTTATTAACTGTAAGAAGATTAACACATTCCCTTTTATTTCCCTTCTCTCATATCTTTCTCTATAAATTATTTTGCTTTTGTATCTTCAATTTCAACATTTAACTGACTCTTTAATTCAGCATATGGAAATAGCTAACGCTTACATAGTGCTTACCAAGAAATGACACTACTCTAAGCACATCTAGACACATTAACTCAGTTAATACTTAGAGTAAGTCATTAGGTTAGGTGCTATAATTTTCTCCTTTTTACAGAAGAGGAAGCAAACACAATCTTTTTTTTTTTTTTTTTTTTTTCAGAGGGAGCGAGGCAGAACGTGAGCAGGGAAGGGGCAGAGACAGAGGGAGATGAATCCGAAACAGGCTCCAGGCTCTGAGCTGTCAGCACAGAGCACAAAGTGGGGCTTGAACTCATGAACCGTGAGATCATGACCTGAGCCGAAGTCAGAGACTTGACTGACTGAGCCACCCAGGTGTCCCTCCGCTTTTTTTTTTTTTTTAATAAACACAGTCTTTTACAGTAGCTAGAGAGGTATTTGGAATTAAATCCATGAATTCAAGGTCAAGCAAGAGCCTGGGTTTCTTACACTGTTCCACCTCTTCTAAGATCAAAGTTTCAAATAAGTCACAAGTTATAATAAATGTAAAATCGCAAAGCAAGAACACTACATGAAGATTTTACAAAGGAAAGATGAGATTATATTCCACCATTTTTATAGGTTCATTAAGGCATAATCTACATTCTGTAACATTCACCAAGTATGTTTTTAATTCAGTGAATTTTAGTAAATTTACGATTGTGGAATCATCACCATAATTCAGTTTTAGAACATTCCCATCATTCTAAAAATTTCCCTCATATTTCCCCATTTTGAACCTTCTTTATTGCTCGAGGAATATAAATATGAGAGGAGATTGAAGATATTAAAGATAGCTATTACTATACTATGGTGGTTATCAAAATGTGGTTGAATGACTGACCCTCAGGTTTCCCCCAAACTCCTTCAGAAGACTGACAGTGTCAACACTGTGTTCATAGTGGACATATTCAGGGTAGAGTGTATACTGAAGATACACTTGATATTGCAAATGATGAATGTTTTTCTAATGTAACCCTAGTGATTGCATTTGGGTAATTTTAAAAAAATTAGAAACAGAGTTTCAAAGAAATAATTTAGGGAAAACTCGGGACTGAAATAAGTATTTTCCCTCTGAATTAATTCTTCTCTATGTGTCTAGCTTTTTTTTTTCAAATATGATGTATGCATTTATATTTACCACAAGAATTGCAATCTTTACCTAATTACATTAAAAGGATTTCTGGCTCTTTATGCCTGTCCTTTGAAACCTTACCAAAAAAAAATTGAATCAGCTTGTGTTTATGTCAAATGATTTTAGAATGGGAAAGTTTCTGGCTTAACAACAATCAGATTTACTGCTTTAGTCAAGTTGAGACAGTTGTTATAACGACACAGAACTGAGCTTTTTGCCCATTGAATTTAGTTTGTTAATTAGTGCTAATGTTCATCAGATATTATTTGCACTCAACTTATATATATGCAACAATGGTCTTTGTATTTAATTATAAAATATAAACATGTCATATATGCCAAGACAACATAAATATACAGTATGAATGAATGAATAATTATAAAGTGACCATAAATGTAACCAGAATTTAGGTTAATATAGAGAACATTCCTGTCAAATCCATGTGTCTCTGGACAATTACATTTCCTCTCTCCCCACTTGAGGTTAATATTATCTTGACTTTTATGGTAATCAACTCCATGATTTTCTTTCTAGTTTTACCTCCTACGTGTGCATCACAATGGAACAGAGTTTGTCCTATTTATGTACTTTACAGCAATAAAATCATAGTGAACATATTATTTAGTGTGTTTATTTTGCTCAATTTTTTCTAAGATTCACTAATGGTGTTGGATTTAGCTTAGTTAGTTTAGCTTCTTTGCTAGATAATGTTACATTTTATAAATATAACACAATTAGTTTATCTAGTCTCATAGAGATGACCAGTCACTTCTAGTGTAGGACAATAGGAACAATGCTGCTGTCAGGATCTCTATGCATGAGTCCTGGTGTGCCTCTTCTTGCCATTTCTTCCAAAAGTGAAATTGTTTGTTCATTGGATGTGCACATCTTTAGGTGCAGCAGATAATTCAAAACAGGTTTTCAAAATGGTATCAAAATGTATACAAAAAACAGTAGTGTATGAAAATTGCCATTATGCCACAAGTTTTCCAACACATGGAGTTGCCAGACTTTCTCTACGATTATTAAAGATGTTGCCCAGCTTTCCATATGATGCTGTTGTTGCCATTTATATTTTTTCCCTGAAGTCCTTATTCATGAATTTCGCCAATTTTTAAAATGAGTTTTCAGGGGAGCCTGGGTGGCTCAGTCGGTTTGGCTGACTTTGGCTCAGGTCATGATCTCATTTCTGAGTTCAGACCCCACTTAGGATTCTGTTCTAACAGATCAGAGCCTGGAGCCTGCTTCGTACTCTGTGTCTCCATCTCTCTCTGCCCCTCCCCAGCTCATGCTGTCTCTCTGTCTCTCAAAAATAAATAAAAACATTAAAATTTTTTAAAGACATGAGTTTTCAGGAGGTTTTTTTTCCTCATTAAGGAGTTTTCTATATTCTAGATATGGATTACTCATGAATCACTTCAGATAAAAAGAAGCTCCTGACTTAAACATAGATTAATTTGTCAATTTCTTTCTGTATCATAAGCTTTCTATTTTTCTATTTTATTGTATTTTTTTAGAGAGACAGCATGAGCGTGCATGGGAGAGAAATTAAGTAGGCTCCATGCTCAGCACAGAGCCTGACATGGGGCTCAATCCCAGTACCCTAGGATCATGACCGTAGCCGAAACCAGTTGGACACTCAACCAACAGAGCCATTCAGACACCCCTCTATGTTTCTTACTTAAGAAAGCTTTCCCTATCCACATTCTTCGTGAAAATGTTATGTATTATCTTTTTCCTCTTTTCAATAGCTTTACCAATTTTAATAACAAGATTTTATTTTATGTAATATGGCATACTTATAATAAAATTCACAAATCTTTAGTATATAGCTCTATAAAATTTTGTACAGTTTATCTATTTAATCACAACCCAGATCAAAACTTAACACCCATTAGAAACTTCTCTTATACTCTCTCTCAAACCCCCTCCAAAAACATAATTATTATTCTGACTTGTAACACAGTTTTTACTTTCCCCTGATTTTTTTTAAATTTGTAGAAATGGAATCATGCAGTGTAGAACCCCTTAGGATTGTCCTCTCTTGCAGAACATTATATATGAAAGATATAATCTTTTGTTCCTTTTCATTGCTGTGTAATTTTCTACTTTGCATTCACTGAAAAATACACAATACATATCCTATTCTGTGATAGACATTTGGGTTGCTTCTAACTTAGGGATAATATAAATAAAGCTGCTATGAGTCTTTTTACACATATTTTTATGTACATATGCATTTATGTTTATGGTATAAACTGGAAACAAGATCACTAGGCCTTAGAATATGCTTATGTTCAGTTTGAGAAGATACCAAACAGTTTTCCAAGTGTATTTATCTTATTTTTCATGCTAATAATGTACTGGACTTCTTGACACTCTGGACTTTTGACTTTATTAGTTCTGAAAAACACTCAACTATTATCTTCAAATATTGCTTTTGAACTATTCCTTCTATCCACTTCCTCTGAGACTCCAGTGATATGGATTTTAGAATGTCTCACTGTATTTACTGTTTTCTTATCCCCTACTCTCTAATTTGAGTCTTCTTATCTCTCAATACTGTATTTTAAGTGCTTTTTCAGATCTATTTTCCAGTTGGCTAGTTCTCCAGGTATTTCTAACCTGCTCTTAGATAGAAAATCTGCTTTTGAAAACTACTTAGCAATATCTTCTTTTTGCTGCTACCGTTGGTTAATGTATAGATACTTTTTTTTTTCTTCAAGGATTTCTATTTGGCTCTTATACAAATCTACCATGTCACATTTTATAGTTTCTCATTTCCTGTTAAATCTTCAAGTCTTTTTTTAATCTCCAAGACTGGTAAAATGTGTGTGTGTATATGTGTGTGTTTACTTTGTAGCTAATAAATCTAAAACTGAAGTCGTTGTAGATCTATTTCTAATTCTCCTGGTTTGCTATCTTAGTCCTTTCTTTATTTGCTTTTATTTTTGACTATTTGTTTTACATGGTATGTAAAAAAAAAATCAGAAATCTTAATGCCTTATAGAAAGCATTTTGAGTTCTGGGCCTACTTCTCGGTGGTCTTGTATATACTCTCTTAAATTTTGGCTCAGTTTTTTTCACTATCTTGATAACTCTTGGATATTTTAAGATGCTTTTTTTTAGACTCTTTCTATCACATATTTCATTCCTTTTTGTTAAATTGTCTTCAGGGAGAGAATTGAGAAAATTGTTCTATATTATTTTGTCAAAGGAAATAAAAGATTATGACTAATAATTTTTATCAGTTTCAAAAAAACAAAAACATAATGCAGCCCATAGCTATATCAGATTGTTGAGATATCTTAACTTTTTGGGATTTGTTTCCTGCTTTTATATAAGGATTGCTTTATTTAATATACATACGTTACTTGCAACTTACAACTATGGATTTAAAATCATTGTAAAAGATAAAGGAAATACTACTATTTGTCAAGAGCTCTACATCTATAAAAGTTTAGTACATCAAAGATTGTCAATGCTAATACACTGTTGCATTGCAAAATAATGATTTATTTGTCCCAAAATAGTAAAATGTACTTTATGAATTTGCCAAGGATATCTTCATGTTGGAATAAATCCTCAGATTATAAATAAAACAAAAAATTTCAATGAATAAATCACTTTTCCAGAAGCCCAGCTCACATTTCGCTCATTTTTTTCCTATACTTACTTTATCTCAATTCTCATTTATTTAGTTTCATTTCCCATTTTTTTTAATTACATAACATTTCTCTCCCTTTTCTTCATTCCTTTTCAATCCATTGGCCTGTACACTCTCATTTCCCAAATTATTTCATTCTCCTTTCCCATATCATATTATTTGTTTTCTTATATCTTCATTTTATTCTAGCAATTAATTATTTTAACTGTGTATAGGTATTTATTAATACTTCCTCAGAGAGCTCCTTTCCAGATTTAATCTCATTGAGGGTAGGAATTATGTCTGATAAAACTTTTTATGTCCAATTAATAACACATACCTTGGGATGCCTGAGTGGCTCAGTCAGTTCAGTGTCTGACTTTTGTTGGCTCAGGTCATGATCTCACATTTCATGAGACTAAGCCCCGCATTGGGCTCTGCTCTGACAGTGCTGGGCCTGCTTGGGATTCTCTCTCTCTCTCTCTCTCTCTCTCTCTGTCCCTCTCCCACTTGTGCTCTCTCTCTCTGTCAACATAAATAAGTAAATTTTAAAAAATAAATAATACATGCCTCATACATCCTAGTTCCTCAAATAATATTGTCAACTACATTGATTGGTTTAGCCATTTTAGTTCAATCCTTAAATATTTGAGGGAATTCACAACAATAACTAGTATCTTGTCACTTATTTAATATGCATAAGAGGAAATATAAAGTTTTAAATGCATAAGGTTTACATAGTGTAAAACCACACATTCTTTAGAAGTGTTGAATTTAAAGTTTTGGATATAGTTCATGCATTTCTTTTCTGTATTCTTACTGTGTGAATTATGTTTCATGATTATTTTTACCTTTAAGCCATGCTAATTGCCCAACTATTACAAAAGAGAAATGATATGTAGTTCATTTCAGAACCAATGCCTTAAGGTCATTGCCATGAATCATGAAACTAGTATTTGAAAATCCAAAAAAGGCTCTGTTCAAAGTGAGCTATATTAACAACAAAACTATGTTCCAAATTTGATTTCATCCTGTTTTCAATATGATGTTGAACAGACAAAATTAACTAAATTTACCTTATTAATCTATTGGTTAAATTTACATTGAGAAGTGGCATGAACACATGGCATACACACAAATATATATATATATATATATATATATATATATATATATATACACTTTTGTATGTTGGAAATTAACTAAATTTAATTTATGGACAGCTATAATGAATAGATTTCTCTGATTTCACCTCTGCTCCATGATAAGGATGAATTTACTATATGCTCTTTCTCATAACTACTATGGGAAAATCAGCATTTCTTTTGGTTCAAAAGATAGATAATGTATGTAGCTGACCTTGAAGCAAGTAGACTTAGTCTTTATGGTTTAAGTGAGCTTATTAATTCAAGAACCAGCTTTCAAATAACAGTAACATTTTTATCTCATCTATTCTAGAAGCAAATCTAAGATACTAAGCCATAAGTAAATACAAGTAAATTTGTTTTTCAATATAGGTCCTCTTATTGCGTTCCTTTCCACATTTATTTTCATACTATATTAATTTCTAGGAGAAATAAGTTTTCTTTACCAACATACCTTCTGAAATTGCATCTACAATATGTACAAAGACTGGAAATATAACTGAAATTCATATGTTTATTGTGAATAGGAATATTTCCCAAGTAATTATTTGACTGTAAGGATTTATTTCGAATGAAAATATAAAAAGTAAATTTTTATGAACCTTCTGTTTGTCAGGTTGAGTTGATGGGTGATTCTTCCTTTCAGTTCTGACATATGTTATTAATTATTGGATAAGATAACAATCCATAAATTTTGGTGCCAAAAGGATGTTGAAGGCATGTAAATCATGGGATTGATGTTGGAAGAATTTGTACCTCGTGTAAAGGAGCTGTCTACAAAAGGTTGAAAATCAAGGACAAACTCCCTGGACCCCATGTAAATGTCTAAAAGTCACCTGCTTGCTTAGCATTACTGTAAGACTTAAACTGTCTGCACCAGACTTTGAGCAGAAACAGACAGAAATTTATTCAAGGTTGCATATGGTAAAGTTTTGAGGCTATATTTACACAAGCTATTCAGGGCAAGGACCCTGAGCATGTAAACTGTTGTGAGATTTGTCCAAAACTGGTGAAATCTCTTAAGTACAAGGCAGAAGTACAAAAAACCTGTCTCATGGGATGGTCTAAAATTCCTGGAACTTTTAGGAGTCCAGATTTATCTCATTGAGGGTGGTCTAAGAAATCAGAGGGGCGCCTGGGTGGCTTAGTCAGTTGAGCCGCGGACTCTGGCTCAGGTCATGATCTCGCGGTCCATCCGTGAGTTCGAGCCCCACGTCGGGCTCTGTGCTGACAGCTCAGAGCCTGGAGCCTGTTTCAGATTCTGTGTCTCCCTCTCTCTGACCCTCCCCCGTTCGTAGTCTGTCTCTCTCTGTCTCAAAAATAAATAAACGTTAAAAAAATTTTTTTAAGAAAAGAAAATTAGAATATAAGATACACAATGAGGTCAAAGAAAGGGAGACTGTTGACAGGTCCACAGTAGGAAAATTATAAGCCAAGGCACTAAAGACAATGGAAAAATTTTAAAGAAACTTAAATTGAGTATGTAGTGTGTTCCAAATGTTCAAACAAATAAGAGATGGAATCCAGAAAAGGATAAAGATTTTGAAACAAGTAAAGCAGATTTTAAGAGAACCAAATGAATGAAAAGGTGCAAAACAATTCAAATTATAATAGAATGAGTCTAAATAAGTAAATTGATTTGATAAAGCTTCAGAGGTATGTAACACGATAGATTTAGAAAATCCAATATAAATCTATTTGTATTCACAGAATAGTGAATAGAAGAATAGCAGAAAAATGGAATGGAAGAATGTGGAAGAGGAGATATTTCATGAAATGATAGCTGATAATTTCCCAGAACTAAAGATATAATAAAAAGATTTAAAAATAAATATTAAGTATATTTTTATGAAACTGTAATCTCAAAATTTAACAAGAGAATTTAAAAGCTATAAGATTAGAAATCTAAGTGTGTCCAAAGTTACACTAATCAAATTTAAGCATATTTCTTAGCATAAAATACAGAAAAAAAAGCAATATCTTCAAAGTACATATTAAAAATACTGCCAATCAAGTATTCACCACCAAGCTAAACTCTAAGTATGCAGGAAAAATAAAGACCTTGGCAGGAAAAACAAAAGTAACTAAGGGAAAGAATTGGGATTCAGATTGTAATAGTGAGCAAAAAGGTAGGTAAATAATTTTAGCCAGAGGATTACACATAATAATAACATTTTTAATGCATTTAGAAATTAACAGGGCTAAAAGAGATTAATAAAAATGTAGAAGGCAGTTTTTAGGAAATTCAGGCAACAGTAAAACCCCTGAAGTGTCCAGAAAGAGATTAAAATATAAATTAATTTAATTTTAAACAGATGCATATACACAAGTATAAAATATACATCAAATATTTCATCCTAAGCCTCTAATGAGAAAGCATAGAATAAATAAGCTCTTAACTTACAGAGAGAAACTAAAAAATACTTAGAATAAGAAAATGAACAGAAGGAAATATGTTGTAAACAAAACTCAGAGAACAAGGAAATTTCAAAAAAAGGTATAAGTAATCATATGAACTGAATACACTCACCAACCAAAATTTAAAAAAAATTAAATAAATTCCATCTGTATTCTGTTAAAGCAGTATCCATAGGACACAGTATAATATATATAGGTTATATATCTAAGAGTAGAAACTATATGATCATAGAAAAGAATAGATTAGATATACCTCTATCTATCCATCTATCTCTTTCTTTCCTTCT
Source organism: Felis catus (assembly GCF_018350175.1). Taxonomy (NCBI): domain Eukaryota; kingdom Metazoa; phylum Chordata; class Mammalia; order Carnivora; family Felidae; genus Felis; species Felis catus. The sequence goes on from NC_058374.1 coordinate 98,303,808, forward strand.
CTCATTCTCTCTCTCAATACATGTAGACCCCAAACACATATGTTTAATAACATAATAAATTGAAGAATGATATACTCTGATAACATTTACACAAATGTAACATGCAAACCTAATCTATCATATTAAAAAAGTAACAAAATTAGATTGAAAACATATATGCTAAATTCATAATATCTATTGCCTGTAAGGAGTCATAATAGTACCTAAGATTATATTCAATGGAAATATTATTAAATAGAGTTAACCATATAGAACGTTGTATATTTTTAAACAAAACAAGGCAAAAATCACAAAAACCAAATATGATAATTATAATATGATTGATTCTGGTCAGTGACTAAAAATGGGTTTTTTGTGTGTATGTGTGTGTGAGTTTAGGTCTATGTGAAAATCCTTCATCCTCAGGTCAGTTTTCTATTCCTAAATTTTATTGTTTGAAATCTAGTAATTAAAATAGATTTGGAAAATAATAATTATATGAAAAAAGAGAGGTAATACCTCTGATAAGCCCTTAATTAAGCTTCTTTTTAAGTTTGTTATTGTCAAAGTGAATAAGGAATATTTTCTGACAACACAGCAGAGAATGTTAATATCTAGCCATTTTAGTCTACACTTTGAACTCCTAAAGAATGTTCTTTAGTTTTTTTACCATTGTTCTTTTGCAGGTTTCATGTTGCCCTAATTATAGCTTCATTCCCATAAAGTAGTAATCCACCTAACACTGACAAAGGACACTTCTTTTTTTCTTCAGTTACCTCCAGTTAACCATTTGGGAAGAAAAAAAATGCCTGAAAAATTGCAAAAAAAAAAAAAAACTAATACTTCTGTGCACAAAGTCTAATTATGGCAAAATACTAGTCTTTGTTTCGGAAAATGTCCCAGTTACCCCCCAAAAAAAGCAATAATTCAAGTCTGTGCATGTGTGTGTGTGTGTGTGTGTGTGTGTGTGTGTGTGTGTGTGTGTGAAAATATGCAGTAATAAATTATAGCAGTTTTTGGAATAGCTAATCATTTTAGAACTGTAAAAAGAGAAATTTAGACTGACATTTATTTAAAGTATCTGGGGGCGCCTGGGTGGCTCAGTCATTTAAGCATCCAACTCTTAATCTCAGCTCAGGTCTTGATCTCAGGATTGTGAGATAAGATAAGATAATAAGATAAGACCATTTTTCTGTGTGATTACTAGACTCCTTTGCTTTCAATGTGTCATTTGGTTAAACTTTCATGCTGACATAAGGTATATAAACAATATTACACCCTTTGCAGATAAAATCTTGAAATTAAGGAAAGGGTTAAATAAGGGCCAAGCACTGAATTCTGAGAGATTTAATTTACTTTTTCCATGAGAAAATATAATCTAAGAATTTATTTTAAGCAAAACAGAATTTTTTTAACCATGTCATTGTGGCTAAGTCACGTTTTCTCAATTCATTCTTTCTTCTTCCCTCTCTCTCTCTCCTTCTCTCTGTCCCTCTCTACACATATCTTTACAATAAATTACATAACCATTATAATAAGTGTATTCATTCTAAAATAAATCTGTCTTACTACTATAACAATCTAATTTGGGTTCTAAATGAAGCTTAATATGTAATATTAACCAAATATAAAACAGATAGATTCATGTGATCTGCTTTTTTTTTCCTTGAGGGAATTAAATGGAAGAAAATGCATTTAATATGTAACTACACAATTATCAGTAATGTTGCACTATAAGTATTCCTTCATAAAGTGTGCCATTTCACTACACTTAATGATATAATCTCCATGAAAAATGGTAAAGCAAAAATAGCTTTTAAAATTTTTCTATTTATAATCTGTATTTCATAGCTACTATGTAACATTTTTATAATAACCTTCTCAGTTTACAAGCAGAATTCCTAAAATAACAAGGGATGTAAGTATGTCATAATTAATATAATTATATATTAATTAGATTAATATATAATATTAGTATACAAGATAATTGGATTTATTTCTATTAGATTTATTTTTAAGTGATAACATACCCATTATTTCATTTTTAAATGTTTTAAAAATGTTAAAAACTAAAATTAGCAAGCATTTCTCTTGATTACTATTGTGTAGACTGTTTTATACTTTCCGTATCTTGTATATGAGGCTTTTTTAAGACCCCCAAATATTATTCAGTTTGATTGAATATATTTTCAAATAGAAATTTATACTGATATATATAGTTTAGGATAATGAAAACTAATGGGAGTATTTAAGACTCCAGTTAATATACTTGACATTTATGATAACTCAGAGATAAGATTCTGTAAATTTCAGTATTTGGGCTTGTAGGACAAAATCTCAGAGAAGAGAGAACCACAAAAAGTGAACCCAAGTATCTGTGTGCAGATTCCCTTCAGATATTTGTAAGCCTCTGAGATGGACATGCTCAGGGAAATACCGCAACAATTTGTACAGAAATTAACAGCTGAGAAGGTAAAGAACTGCTCAGAGATTTCATCAGCAGTGCAATACTGGAAACAGAGGTGGGAGTTCAAGACCTGCCAAGATGAAGGATACTGGCAAACATTGCTACGTTATAGTTAAGACCTCACAGGAACACAGCCTTGGGGTAAGGGCTATGATCTAGAAGTAAAGCCAAAGTTGAACATGTTCTGCCTGAAAGAAAAAAAAGAAAAAAGAAAAAGAAAGAAAACAACAGCCTAAAATGAGTTTGCCAGGGGAGCAAGCAAATCACCTTATCTTCTATTTGCCCTCCAGAAAAATGTTTAACCCCCTTCGAGGAAGAAAACATCATTCAGAGCTTCTCTGATTTTTCATATACAGTATCTAGCATAGAATTAAAAATTAAGTGGTATGCTTTCACAAAAACAATGACCAAAAACCAAGACAAAAATAAATTATTTAGATACCACAATTATCAGATAGTAACTTTACACTGAATATGATTAATGTGTTGTTAAGAATAGAAAAAAAATGAGGGTGCCTGGGTGGCTCAGTCAGTTAAGTGTCCGACTTCAGCTTAGGTCATGATTTTGTGGTTTGTGGGTTCAAGTCCAGTGATGAGCTGTGTGCTCACAGCTCGGAGACTGGACCCTGTTTCAGATTCTGTGTCTCCCTCTTTCTCTGCCCTTTCCCTGCTCTCACTCTCTTTTTCTCTCTCTCTCAAAAATAAACATTACAAAAATTAAAAATAAAGAATAGAAGAAAATGGAGAATATTAGTATAAACCTCAAATTCTTAAAAGAAGTCAACTTAACATTCTAGATGTTAAAAACCTAATGGCTCAACCCTCTGGTTTCAACTGTCACATGTATAGAAGAGCTTTAAAGTTGCCATTCTCATCCTTAAAACGAGAAAAAGCAGAACAAAAAGAAAATCAATGGCTTTTATTGAATCCATCAGATAACTGAGATTACAGGGCAAATTGCTACCCTGAAATTCAGAGAGACAGGCAAATCAAGAAAGTCACAGTCAAGAGCTGCTTGCTTACAGCTGGAGCCACAGGAACCATAAATGTGTAGGAATACTTATGTGGTGGTTTGGATGAATCCCTGGAAGCTCAGTGTAGACTAGCATGACAAAAAGAAAGCCCTGGTGACTATAGTCTTAGAAAGAGTCCCATGTTTTTCAAGTCCACTATGTTTTCAAGGTGAATATTTTCGAAAGATCCTGTTATGTCTCTTAAGGGGAAGGGTAATTATTGTCAAACACACCAAGAATTTTCTTTATAAGTACTACATATTCTCCAAAGGAAAAAAAAAAATTTTACCAGACTCTTGTTCTAGCTAGGGGAAGTGATTTACTCGGGCTCCAGTCTCCTCTAACTTTCCTATCTCATCTAAGGGAGATAAAAAAGCTATACCACTAGAGAAACACTTATTAAGGTCACAACCCAGAGTCACAAGCTCAGGAAAATACAGAGATTTAATCAAAAGATTATAAAATACTTCCCCCTTTCCACAACTTTCTACCACACCAGTAGGGCTTCATTACAGTAACTGCAGATTAGCAGATTACTGCTGAAAGACTCACAAAATTTAGACTTTCTCCTAGGGGGAGTACTTAAAGAAACCAAAAGTCAAAAGGGATACAGAAACAAAGACACAAAAGTAATCTGAAGCCGCTGATTAATAACAGCTATGAAAATATTAAACACAGACCAACTCCTAGCCACATTAGCAAAATCTCACAACAAGGCCTATTTACTTCAATTTTATCACCTGAAAAACATATCCAGCTTTCAACAAAAAAATGACAAGACTTACAAAATGAAAAAGAAAAAAAAAAGACTGAAGACATAAAGCAAACCTCAGAACCAGACTGAGATGATGCCACAGATTTGGGAATTTAGGCAGGGAATTGTGATTAAGATGTTAAGGGCTCTAGTGGGAAAGTAGGCAACAGGCAAAAAAGAGATAGGTGATGTAAGTGGAACTATGGAAATGCTAGAAATCAAAAACATTTTAATTAAAGAATGCAGTAAATGAATCCATTAATGGACTGGACATGCTGGGGGGAAGAAATGATTGAACTTGAATATTGATCAGTAGAAACTTCCCAAATGAAATACAATGACAAAGAAGAAACAACAACAAACAACAGCTACAGGGCCTTCAAGAACTGTGGAATAATTACAAAAGATACAATTCAATGTAACTGGAATACCTGAAGAAGAACAATGAGAAAATAGAGCAGAAGAAATATTTGAAACAATAATGACTGAAAGCTTTCCAAGTTAATAGCAAATGTTAAGAAAATATTCAAACAACATAAAACAAAAACAAAAAATATATATATATATATATATATATATATATATATATATATATATCTAGCCATGTCATGTACAAACACAGATTAAGACAAAATCTTGAAAGAAGTCAAAGGAAGTAATCATCTTACCTATAGGGGAAGTAGAATAAGAATTACAGTAGACTTCTTGTGAGAAATCATTCATGTAAGAAGATAGTGGATACCTAAAATGTTGAAAGGAAAAAATAAACATCAAACTAGAATTAAATACCCACCAAACTTTACTTCCAAAGTGAACAAAGACCTTTTCAGATGAGCAATAACTGATGAATTCATTGTCATCAGTACCTGCCATGCAAGAAATCTTAAACATTTTAAAGGAAGTAGAAAAATGATATAGGCCAGAATGTGGATCCACTTAAGGAAAGAAGGAGCACCTTTAGGAATAAATGAAGGTTAAATAAAATATTTTATTGCTATTACTCTTATTTAATATAAAAGAGAACTGTTCAAAGTAATAGTAGAAAGGATGTGTTGAGTTGTTACAGCACAGAGGTAAGTAAAAAGAAAGACATTTTATAAGATCGGGAATACTCTGCTATAAAGGTAACTATACTATACATGAAGCAGTGCAGTGTTATTTGAAGGTGTATTTGGACTAGTTGTAAATGTATATTGCAAACTCTAGGGCAACCATTATAAATTTGAAGAGAGGGGTGCCTGGGTTGCTCAGTTGGTTAAGCATCAGACTTTGGCTCAGATTATGATCTCGCAGTTCACAAGTTCGAGCCCCGTGTCTGCTCTGTGCTGATAGCTCAGAGCCTGGAGCCTGCTTCAGATTCTGTGTCTCCCTCTCTCTCAGCCCCTCCCTCACTCTCACTCTGTCTCTCTCTTTCTCAAAAATAAATAAACATAAATTTTTTTTAATGTTTAAAACAGAAGTACAATTGTGATACTAAGAGAGGAAAGGAAATGGAATCATAAAATGCTCAGTTTAAACTATAGACTGCAGAAAAAGAGAGACGAAAATATTCAAAGAATGAATGCAAAGAATTGACAACAATTACAAACATTGTAGATCTCAATCCAACTATATCAATAATGATTAAATATGAATGGTCTAAATGCACCAAATCAAAGTGAGACTGTCAGAGTGATTAAAAAAAAGACCCCAACATATGTTGTCTTTAAGAAGCTTATTTTATGTATAAAGACAAATAGATTAAAAGTAAAAGGGTGTAGAAAGACACCCATTCTAACATTAGTCACAAGAAAGGTGAGTAGTTATAATAATTTCAAACAAAACAGACTTCTAAGCCAGGAAAATTATCAGGGATATAGAAGGGCATTACATACTAGTAAAATGAAAATTCTCCAGTAAGACATAATAATACCAAACATGTATGTACTTCACAACTGAGCATCAAACTATATGAGGTAAAAACTGATATAACTGAGAAGTAAACAAGTCTATAATACAGTTGAACATTTAACTCCCTTCTTTAGTAATTGATTGATCAAGCAAGAATAAAACTCAGTAAGAATATGCATGACCTTAACAGCACTATCCATCAACTGGGTTATTGACATTTTTAGAATACTCTATTGCACAACACCAGAATTAACATTCTTCTCAAGCTCACATGGAATATTCTCCCAAACTGCATTATAACCAGGAAACATATCTCACTAAATTTAGAATAGAAATCATACAAAATATGTTCTTAGATCAGCATGCAATTAAACCAGACAACAAAAGATAGCTGGAAAGTCATAAATTGTGGAAATAAACTAACAAACATTAAATAACATTAGAATCAAAGAAATCCCATGGTAAAGTGTGTGTCTGTGTGTGTGTGTGTGTGTGTGTGTGTGTGTGTGCGCATGTGCGTGTGTGTGTAGTGAATTCGATGGAAGAAAATACAAATTATCAAAAATTTGGGGATGCAGCAAAAACAGTACTTGAGGGAAATGTAAACTTGAAGTGCATCTATTAGAGGAAAAAAAATCCTGAAATCAATATCTTAAGGAAACTATATAAAGAGGAACAATTTTAGCCTAAAAGAAACAAAAGAAAAGAAATAAAACTACAGTACAAGAGCTGCCTGGTTGGCTCAGTCAGAAAAGCATGTGACTGTTGATCTCAAGGTTGTGAGTTTCAGCCCCACATTAAGTGAAGAGATTACTTAAATAAATAAAACTTCAAAAATATATATAGCACAAGTTAATCAGTTGAAGAAAAACAATAGAGAAAAATCAATGAAACAAATCCTGGTTCTTTGAAAAGATCAACAAATTAATAAAACTCTACCAGTCTAACTTTCTAACAGGAAAGAAAATACAAATTGCAAATGTCAGAATTGAAGAAGGGTTCATTACTTACGAAACCATGGGTATTAAATAATAATAAGAGAACACTATCACCAGCCACATGTCCACCATATGCCCACCATATGATAATTTAGATGAAATTGATTCCTTAAAAGAAACAAACTGTCAAATCTCATATAAGGAGAATGAGATCATAGGAAAGAATGTTCATATATTTAAGAATTTGAGTATAAACTTCAAGTAAAACTTACTAGGCCCAGATGAGTTAACTAGTAAATTGTGACAGACATGTAAGAAAGATATGGCCACAGTGCTCCACAATTTCATCCAAAAAATAGAAGCAGACAGAACACTTCCTAAATTATTATGAGTCCAGAATTACCTTAACATCAAACCCACATAAAGACCTTATAGGAAAATAAAATTACAGACCAATATCTTTCATAAAGATGTAGCAAAAATCTTAAAACAAAAATATTGAGACTCAGGAGAAGATGGCGGCGTAGGAGGACGCTGGGCTCACCGCGTGTCCTGCTGATCACTTAGATTCCACCTACACCTGCCTAAATAACCCAGAAAACCGCCAGAGGATTAGCAGAACGGAGTAGCCGGAGCCAAACGCAGACCAGAGGCCCACAGAAGAGGGTAGGAAGGGTGGTGAGGCGGTGCGCTCTCCACGGACTGGCGGGAGGGAGCCTGGGCGGAGGGGCGGCTCCCCGGCCAAGCAGAGCCCCCGAGTCTGGCTTGCAAAAGCGGAGGGGCCTGACGGACTGTGTTCCCACAACAAGCGCGACTTAGCTTCTGGGAGGTCATAAGTTAACAGCTCTGCTCAGAAAGCGGGAAGGCTGGAGGACAAAGGGAGGGAGAGCTGCTGAGCCCCTGGAAGACAGAGCTCAGTTTGTGGGGAACAAAGGCGCTCCCAAGTGCCATCTCCCCCGCCCATCCCCCAGCCAAAATCCCAAAGAGAACCAGTTCCTGCCAGGGAACTTGCTCGCTCCGCGCAAATCACCCAACTCTGTGCTTCTGCGGAGCCAAACCTCCGGCAGCGGATCTGACTCCCTCCCGCTGCCACAGGGCCCCTCCTGAAGAGGATCACCTAAGGAGAAGCGATCTAAGCCTGCCCCTCCTGCCCCCGTGCACCTTGCCTACCCACCCCAGCTAATACACCAGATCCCCAGCATCACAAGCCTGGCAGTGTGCAAGTAGCCCAGACGGGCCATGCCACCCCACAGTGAATCCCGCCCCTAGGAGAGGGGAAGAGAAGGCACACACCAGTCTGACTGTGGCCCCAGCGGTGGGCTGGGAGCAGACATCAGGTCTGACTGCTGCTCCGCCCACCAACTCCAGTTATACACCACAGCACAGGGGAAGTGCCCTGCACGTCCTCACCACGGCAGGGACTATCCAAAATGACCAAGCGGAAGAATTCCCCTCAGAAGAATTTCCAGGATATAACAACAGCTAATGAGCTGATCAAAAAGGATTTAAATAATATAACAGAAAGTGAATTTAGAATAATAGTCATAAAATTAATCGCTGGGCTTGAAAACAGTATAGAGGACAGCAGAGAATCTCTTGCTACAGAGATCAAGGGACTAAGGAGCAGTCACGAGGAGCTGAAAAACGCTTTAAACGAAATGCATAACAAAATGGAAACCACCACGGCTCAGCTTGAAGAGGCAGAGGAGAGAATAGGTGAACTAGAAGATAAAGTTATGGAAAAAAAGGAAGCTGAGAAAAAGAGAGATAAAAAAATCCAGGAGTATGAGGGGAAAATTAGAGAACTAAGTGATACACTAAAAAGAAATAATATACGCATAATTGGTATCCCAGAGGAGGAAGAGAGAGGGAAAGGTGCTGAAGGGATACTTGAAGAAATAATAGCTGAGAACTTCCCTGAACTGGGGAAGGAAAAAGGCATTGAAATCCAAGAGGCACAGAGAACTCCCTTCAGACGTAACTTGAATCGATCTTCTGCACGACATATCATAGTGAAACTGGCAAAATACAAGGATAAAGAGAAAATTCTGAAAGCAGCAAGGGGTAAACGTGCCCTCACATATAAAGGGAGACCTATAAGACTCGTGACTGATCTCTCTTTTGAAACTTGGCAGGCCAGAAAGAATTGGCACGAGATTTTCAGGGTGCTAGACAGAAAAAATATGAAGCCAAGAATCCTTTATCCAGCAAGTCTGTCATTTAGAATAGAAGGAGAGATAAAGGTCTTCCCAAACAAACAAAAACTGAAGGAATTTGTCACCACTAAACCATCCCTACTAGAGATCCTAAGGGGGACCCTGTGAGACAAAGTCCCAGAGACATCACTACAAGCATAAAACATACAGACATCACAATGACTCTAAACCCGTATCTTTCTATAATAACACTGAATGTAAATGGATTAAATGCGCCAACCAAAAGACATAGGGTATCATAATGGATAGAAAAACAAGACCCGTATATTTGCTGTCTACAAGACACTCATTTTAGACCTGAGGACACCTTTAGATTGAGAGTGAGGGGATGGAGAACTATTTATCATGCGACTGGAAGCCAAAAGAAAGCTGGAGTAGCCATACTTATATCAGACAAACTAGACTTTAAATTAAAGGCTGTAACAAGAGATGAAGAAGGACATTATATAATAGTTACAGGGTCTATCCATCAGGAAGAGCTAACAATTATAAATGTCTATGCGCTGAATACCGGAGCCCCCAAATATATAAAACAATTACTCGTAAACATAAGCAACCTTATTGATAAGAATGTGGTAATTGCAGGGGACTTTAACACCCCACTTACAGAAATGGACAGATCATCTAGACACACGGTCAATAAAGAAACAAGGGCCCTGAATGAGACATTGGATCAGATGGACTTGACAGATATATTTAGAACTCTACATCCCAAAGCAACAGAATATACTTTCTTCTCGAGTGCACATGGAACATTCTCCAAGATAGATCATATACTGGGTCACAAAACAGCCCTTCATAAGTTTACAAGAATTGAAATTATACCATGCATACTTTCAGACCACAATGCTATGAAGCTTGAAATCAACCACAGGAAAAAGTCTGGAAAACCTCCAAAAGCATGGAGGTTAAAGAACACCCTACTAACGAATGAGTGGGTCAACCAGGCAATTAGAGAAGAAATTAAAAAATATATGGAAACAAACGAAAATGAAAATACAACAATCCAAACGCTTTGGGACGCAGCGAAGGCAGTCCTGAGAGGAAAATACATTGCAATCCAGGCCTATCTCAAGAAACAAGAAAAATCCCAAATACAAAATCTAACAGCACACCTAAAGGAACTAGAAGCAGAAGAGCAAAGGCAGCCTAAACCCAGCAGAAGAAGAGAAATAATAAAGATCAGAGCAGAAATAAACAATATAGAATCTAAAAAAACTGTAGAGCAGATCAACGAAACCAAGAGTTGGTTTTTTGAAAAAATACACAAAATTGACAAACCTCTAGCCAGGCTTCTCAAAAAGAAAAGGGAGATGACCCAAATAGATAAAATCATGAATGAAAATGGAATTATTACAACCAATCCCTCAGATATACAATTATCAGGGAATACTGTGAAAAATTATATGCCAACAAATTGGACAACCTGGAAGAAATGGACAAATTCCTGAACACCCACACTCTTCCAAAACTCAATCCGGAGGAAATAGAAAGCTTGAACAGACCCATAACCAGCGAAGAAATTGAATCGGTTATCAAAAATCTCCCAACAATTAAGAGTCCAGGACCAGATGGCTTCCCAAGGGAGTTCTACCAGATGTTTAAAGCAGAGATAATACCTATCCTTCTCAAGCTATTCCAAGAAATAGAAAGGGAAGGAAAACTTCCAGACTCATTCTATGAAGCCAGTATTACTTTGATTCCTAAACCAGAGACCCAGTAAAAAAAGAGAACTACAGGCCAATATCCCTGATGAATATGGATGCAAAAATTCTCAATAAGATACTAGCAAATCGAATTCAACGGTATATAAAAAGAATTATTCACCATGATCAAGTGGGATTCATTCCTGGGATGCAGGGCTGGTTCAACATTCACAAATCAATCAACGTGATACATCATATTAACAACAAAAAAAAGAGAAGAACCATATGATCCTGTCAATCGATGCAGAAAAGGCCTTTGACAAAATCCAGCACCCTTTCTTAATAAAAACCCTTGAGAAAGTCGGGATAGAAGGAACATACTTAAAGATCATAAAAGCCATTTATCAAAAGCCCACAGCTAACATCATCCTCAACGGGGAAAAACTGAGAGCTTTTTCCCTGAGATCAGGAACACAACAGGGATGCCCACTCTTACCGCTGCTGTTTAACATAGTGCTGGAAGTTCTAGCATCAGCAATCAGACAACAAAAGGAAATCAAAGGCATCAAAATTGGCAAAGATGAAGTCAAGCTTTCGCTTTTTGCAGATGACATGATATTATACATGGAAAATCCGATAGACTCCACCAAAAGTCTGCTAGAACTGATACAGGAATTCAGCAACGTGGCAGGATACAAAATCAATGTACAGAAATCAGTTGCATTCTTATACACTAACAATGAAGCAACAGAAAGACAAATAAAGAAACTGATCCCATTCACAATTGCACCAAGAAGCATAAAATACCTAGGAATAAATCTAACCAAAGATGTAAAGGATCTGTATGCTGAAAACTATAGAAAGCTTATGAAGGAAATTGAAGAAGATTTAAAGAAATGGAAAGACATTCCCTGCTCATGGATTGGAAAAATAAATATTGTCAAAATGTCAATACTCCCCAAAGCTGCCTACACATTCAATGCAATCCCAATCAAAATTGCACCAGCATTTTTCTCGAAACTAGAACAAGCAATCCTAAAATTCATATGGAACCACAAAAGGCCCCGAATAGCCAAAGGAATTTTGAAGAAGAAGACCAAAGCAGGAGGCATCACAATCCCAGACTTTAGCCTCTACTACAAAGCTGTCATCATCAAGACAGCATGGTATTGGCACAGAAACAGACACATAGACCAATGCAATAGAATAGAAACCCCAGAACTAGACCCACAAACGTATGGCCAACTAATCTTTGACAAAGCAGGAAAGAACATCCAATGGAAAAAAGACAGCCTCTTTAACAAATGGTGCTGGGAGAACTGGACAGCAACATGCAGAAGGTTGAAACTAGACCACTTTCTCACACCATTCACAAAAATAGACTCAAAATGGGTAAAGGACCTAAATGTGAGACAGGAAACCATCAAAACCTTAGAGGAGAAAGCAGGAAAAGACCTCTCTGACCTCAGCCGTAGCAATCTCTTACTCGACACATCCCCAAAGGCAAAGGAATTAAAAGCAAAAGTGAATTACTGGGACCTTATGAAGATAAAAAGCTTCTGCACAGCAAAGGAAACAACCAACAAAACTAAAAGGCAGCCAACGGAATGGGAAAAGATATTCGCAAATGACATATCGGACAAAGGGCTAGTATCCAAAATGTATAAAGAGCTCACCAAACTCCACACCCGAAAAACAAATAACCCAGTGAAGAAATGGGCAGAAAACATGAATAGACACTTCTCTAAAGAAGACATCCGGATGGCCAACAGGCACATGAAAAGATGTTCAGCGTCACTCCTTATCAGGGAAATAGAAATCAAAACCACACTCAGGTATCACCTCACGCCAGTCAGAGTGGCCAAAATGAACAAATCAGGAGACTAGATGCTGGAGAGGATGTGGAGAAACGGGAACCCTCTTGCACTGTTGGTGGGAATGCAAATTGGTGCAGCCGCTCTGGAAAGCAGTGTGGAGGTTCCTCAGAAAATTAAAAATAGACCTACCCTATGACCCAGCAATAGCACTGCTAGGAATTTACCCAAGGGATACAGGAGTACTGATGCATAGGGCCACTTGTACCCCAATGTTCATAGCAGCACTCTCAACAATAGCCAAATTATGGAAAGAGCCTAAATGTCTATCAACTGATGAATGGATAAAGAAAATGTGGTTTATATACACAATGGAATACTACGTGGCAATGAGAAAAAATGAAATATGGCCTTTTGTAGCAAGGTGGATGGAACTGGAGAGTGTGATGCTAAGTGAAATAAGCCATACAGAGAAAGACAGATACCATATGGTTTCACTCTTATGTGGATCCTGAGAAACTTAACAGGAACCCATGGGGGAGGGGAAGGAAAAAAAAAAAGAGGTTAGAGTGGGAGAGAGCCAAAGCATAAGAGACTGTTAAAAACTGAGAACAAACTGAGGGTTGATGGGGGGTGGGAGGGAGGGGAGGGTGGGTGATGGGTATTGAGGAAGGCACCTTTTGGGATGAGCACTGGGTGTTGTATGGAAACCAATTTGTCAATAAATTTCATATATATATAAAAAAAAACAAAAATATTAGCAAATTGAATTCAACAATGTAGAAAAAGAATTATATTCCCTGATTCCATGTTCAAGTGGGTTTATTCCAGTTATTCAAATCTGGTTCAACACTTGAAAACCAATAAATGCAATCAACTATATCAAAAGTCTAAGGAAAAATTATGTGATGATATCAACGGATGGGGAAAAAGTATTTGACAAAATCAAACCTTCATTGATGATAAAAACTTTCAGAAAACTAAGCACAGAGAGAAACTTTGTCAACTTGAATGAAAACATCTATGAAAAAACTTTAGTAAACATCATACTTAATAGTGAGAAAGTAGATGTCTTCCCCCTTAAGTCAGGAACAAGGCAAGGATGCTCTCTCTCACCAATCTTATTCATCATTATACTGAAAGTCACAACAATGCAAGAACAGTGGGTACAGCTACATAAATTGAAAGAGAAGGAATAAAACTATCCCTATTCACAGATAACATGATTGTATACGTAGAGAATCCTAATAACAATGACAAAGTCCTATAACTATAATAAGCAATTATAGCAAGGTTGTAGAACACAAAGTTAACATATAAAAGTCAATCATTTCCTTATATACCAACAATTAACAATTGGAATTTGAAATGTAAAAAAGGGATACCATATACAACAGAAACAGAAAGAAGGAAGGGAAGGAAGAATAGAAGGAAGGGAGAAAGGAAGGAAGAAAGACTAAGATATATAATCTGACAAAATGTGAAGGATTAGGTGTGCAAAACTGTATTACATTGATGAAAGAAATCAAAGATCCAAATAAATAGAAACTCTGTGTTTACAGATTAGAAAACTCAATATTGTTCATATATGAATTCTTCCCACCTTGATCTATAGATTCAGTGCAAATCCCAATCAAAATTCCAACAGGTTATTTTGTGAACATTAACAAACGACTTTAAAACTGATATAAAAAGACAAAAAACCTAGAATATACAATGCAACAGTAAAGAAGAGGAAATTTAGAACACTGATACTACCTAACATCAAGACTTACTGTTAGATTGCACTAATGAAAAGAGTGTGTTTTTGGGGTGAGAATGCATACCTACATCAAGAGAACAGAAAGAGTCCAGAAATACATATAAACAAGTATAGTCAACTTATCTTTGAAAAAGGAGCAAAGACAACTCAATGGAGAAATTGCAATGTTTACAACAAATGATGCCAGAGCAATTAGATGCCCCTATACAAAAAATGAACTTAAACATCACCTTTATACCTTTCACAGAATTAACTCAAAATTGATTATAGGAGTAAATGGGAAATAGAAACTATAAAACTTTTGTAGAAAACAGAAAATGTGCATGATGTGGGTTTATGATGAGGTTTTGAATACAACACTGATAGCACAGTTCATGAAAGAAAAAACAGGTAAATTGAACTTTACTGAGATTCAAAACATCTGCTCTGCAGAAAAGACTGTTAAGAGAATGAAAAGGTAAGCCACAGACTTGGGAAAAAATGTTTGCAGAACACATATCTAATGAAGACATTCTTGTGTTTGAAATATACAAAGAACTTTTTAAACAACAGTAAGAAAACAAAGTGCTCAATTAAGGAAAGGCACAATATCTGAACAGATATTTCACCAGAGAAGATATACAGGTGGCTTAAGCAGGTGAAAAGATGCTCAGCATCATTTATTATTAAAATATTTTAAGTTCACACAAGACAGCACTACATACCTATTAGAATGGCAAAGCAAAAACAAAAAAATAAAAGCAAAACAGTCAGAGTTCCCTGACAGTACCAACGTGCTGGCAAGGGTACAGACAAAAGAAGCTTTCATTCATTGCTGGTGGTAATTCAAAATGGTAAAGCCACTTTGTAAGATGCTTTGTCAGCTTATTACAAAACTAAACATGATTTTACCATAAGATCCTGCAATCATGTACTAATGAAATGGATTTGAGAATAAATGTCCACACAAATTATCCTTATGTGAATGTTTATAGTAGCTTCATTCATAGTTGCCCAAAACTAGAAGCAACCAAAATATTCCAATAGGTAAGTGGATAAATAAGCTGCAATATATCCATATGATGGAGTGTACTTGGGGACAAAAAAAGATGAGCTATGTCAACCACAAAAAAAACACAGATGAATCTTAAATGCCTATTGCTAATTGAAATAAGCCAGTCAGAAATAACTGCATACTATATGATTGCAATTATATGATATTCCGGAAAAGACAAAGTTATATAAAGACAGAAAACAAAGCAAGGGTTCAGGGAGGGTGATGTTGAGTAGCTGAAACACAGGAGACGTTTTTAGGAAGGTCAAACTATTGTATATGATAATGTAATGTTAATTACAAATTAAGCATTTGTCAAAACTCATAGAAGCTTACAACAAAAAGAGTTAAGGTATGAAAATGTATCCAACAATGTTTAAGACTCAGGAGATGAAATCCAGGAAGTGATAAAGAATGTAAGTGCACTATAAATTCATGAAATAAACTTTCTGAAGGGATGGGGAAATAAGGTCCTGACTAAATCTGAATTTGAGTGGAATTTTAAGAATAACAGCAAAAGAAACGGTGCATAAACACCATACTATTGTTGATAAAGTACTTTTCACAGGGGTGTGGTTAACAATTCTGAAATCAGGATGCGTGAACACTGGAATTGAACAATTAAGTAAATTGTTGCATATGTTGGTAGCTAGAATTCTTACTGTTGACTTTAAAGGTTTAAATAAGCAATGGGAGGAGTTTGGAGTTAAGATGGCAGAGCAGCATAGACTCCATGAGCTTGTGTTGTCCCTGAAACGCAGGATGATTGGCACCAAGTCATTTTGAACACATAGGAAATTGAACTGAAGATTAACACAACAATTATCCGGTAAAAGGAAGAAGGACACTCGAAGAAATGGCCATTTGTAGGACTCATACGGGATATACACAAGATGAGTCTAGAGCATTATGGAATACTAGAATGTAAGGAAACATTTAAAAAAACACGTACAGTGATGGGGTAAATCATTAAGATACATGAACCAAATGAAAGAGCTCACGATAACCACTGCTAGGACATTTTGAGTAACAAAATAATGTACTACCGAGTTTTGACTCTATGTATGAAATAAATATCCATGAGTTAATACTAGAATGCGTAAACAAATGAATGTATAAATCAATGGGGAGAACAGAAAAAATATGTCATGTAGAAGAATTCCAAATAACTCATGTAAATACCCTCACTGATGTAATGCATAACTCTCCATTTACTTTCAAAGAATATAGTATGGAAAAGGAGGAAAAAAGACTAAGTTTACAGTAGAGGAACCTGACAAACTCTACTGTAGCCAGATGATCAATGTTAACATCAACAGTGCTAAGTCATATTGATAGTATGTATCTTTGGTACAATGTGATAAGAATGGCATTTTAACTCTGTGTCTTATTCCTAAGAACACATAACTTTAGTCTAATCATAAGAAAATCCTCAGATATATCTCAATTAAAGGATATTTGGAAAACATCTGATGAGTACTTCCCAAAACTGTCAAGATCATCAATAACAAGGGAAGTCTGAGAAGCTGTCAGTTAAGAATAGCCTAAGGAGGTATGACAACTAAATGTGAAGTTCTGTCATGATTAGGATCTTGGAACAGAAAAAGGATATTAGATAAAAACTAAATAAATTTGATTAAATTATAGACTTTAATTTATCAATACTGGTTTGTTAATTTTAGCAAAAGTACTGTGTACTAAGTTAGATGGTAATAAAAGGAGAAACTAAATATAGAATATATGCAAATTCTCAGAGCTGTTTTTTTTTTGCAGTTTCTTTGTAAATCTGAAACTATTATAAAATTAAATGTATTAAAATAATACAATAGCTGAAAATAAGAATCTAACAGGTGAGCTCAATGGCATACTGGACAGAGTGAAAAAACAGATTGATAATCAGGAATTTAAGCAAGTATGAAATACTAAGATTGAAGTGAAGATTGGAAAAGGGATGAAAAATAGAGAAAAAGAATGAAAGACGCAACTGGAAAAACTGAAATGATATGTGCCACTGGAATCTCTCCAAAATGAAAGAGGGACAGAAGCTATATTTGAGGTAATAACTTGAGAATTTACCAAAACAGATAAAATACATTGAATTACAGATTCCTCTACAAATCCTATAGAGGAATAATAATAATAATAAAATTAACTCCCTGAATGCCAAATTCAAGTTCTGTATAATAATATACAAGGGTGAGCTAACATAGAGTGATGAGTGAGGGAATGTTTCCTTGGATGTGAATAATTACAAGGCTATAGCTAGGTTAAAGATAAGTAGAAAAAGTATTCACAGTAAAGATAATAAGAAATATAAAATTCCAAAGCAAGAACTACGCTAAAATAAAAAGTCTTTGCACAGCAAAGGAAATGATCAACAAAATGAAAAGGCAACTACTGAATGGGAGAAGATATGTGCAAATGGTATATTTGTAAGGGGATAATATCCAAAATATATGAAGAACTTATACAATACACAATTCAACATGAAAAGAATAAATAATTTGATTTTAACAGGGGCAGAAAACCTTGAATAGACTTTTTTCCAAAATATGTATTCCAAAGAACACATACAGATGGCCAACAGACACATGAAAAAATTGTTCAACGTCACTAATCATGAGGGAAATGCAAATCAAAACGACAAGGATATATTACACCTCACACCTGTCAGAATGGTCAGTATCAAAAAGACAAGAAATAACAAGTGATGGAAAAGAGGTAGAGAAAAATTTAAAAAATAGAAATACCATATGAATCCATAATTCCACTACTGGGTATTTATCCAAAGAAAATTAGAACATGAATTCAAAAAGCTATATGCACCCTTGCTTATTGCAGCATTATTTACAATAGCCAAGATACAGAAGCAACTTAAGTATCCATGAATGGATAAAGAAGATGCAGTATATATACAATGGAATATTACTCAGCCGTAAAAAAAAAAATAATGAGATCTTGCCAGTCACAAAACATGGATGGACCTAGACAGTATTATGCTAAGTGAAATAAGGAAAACACAGAAAGACAAATACTGTATGATTTCACTTATATGTGGAATCTAAAAAGAAACAAACAGCAAACAGAAACAAAACTGTAAATACAGAGAATAAACTGGTTATTATCAGAGGGAAAGGCAAAATAGGTGAAGGGGATTAAGAGGTACAAGTTTACAATTATAAAATAAGTAAGTCATAGGAATGAAAAGTGCAGCGTATGGAACATAATGAATAATATTGTAATCATGCTATATGGTGACAGATGGTAACTGCACTTACAGTGAGTATAGAGAAATGTTGTTGCACACCTAAACCTAATATAACATTGTATGTCAAATATACTCCAATAAAAAAAGACAATTCCAGAAAAATTTCAATTGCAAATTCCTGAATTATTGTTTTTACTCCCTTCATTTTTTTCTTCTTGAAATCCAAATATACACTTGTGTAAAAAAAAAAAAAAGTAGGAAAAAGAATGGCAAACAAAAATGTTACTCTAGGTGGACCGAAATTCTAAGGAATTCTTGATGTGGACACATACAAATCTGGAGAACAAAAATATATTGTAAAATCTCTTCATCAAAGAGCTCATGCAAAGTTGGAAAACTTCAAGTTATAAAGTTGATGAACCTTGATGTGCTGTACATCAGGAGCAAAAGGAACAACATAGCAATAAAGTTACCACACTAGTATCTGCCAGGTAGATAATCTTCATCTCAACCTCTACTACTCTCATCTCTAGCCTGCATCCCTGCATCTTGAGACAAATATTGACCACAGAGGTGTCTACTTCCAAACAAGATAATATAGGTGGATGAGTAGATACAAGATGCTGAACAGTGCTCTGAATGTCAAGGAATAGAAAACAAATTGGAAGTCTTATATCCAGAACACTAGCTCTGAAACCCACTGTCCAGTAGTCCATTCCACATTTCCTCCACACGATCTAGAGACAATCTATCATAAAATTATATGGCAGGCATACACTGGATAAAGCCTTTCAAAATAAAATATTAGTGATGTGTAACTACAGCTCATTAACAGCTGGACTGAAAAAAATTCAGTCCTCATATATTGGGACTCCTGGATGTCTAGATTTTGACTTGGAGAAAGATGAGAGCAGTGAGATTTATGATGTGATGTTTAAGCCTGAAACTTTCCTGGTGGCCCACAAGATCAGTTTCTTGACAGCTGGTTTGCAACAAGCCCAACCTGTTTGACAAGTGTGGTTTGATTATTTAAAGGGATTTTGAGAGCTTTTTGAGAAACACTCCCTAAACTAAGACTTTGCAGTTCAAGCCAGAGACAGCATTGTCCATGCAGCATGTATAAGAAAGGGACTCATTGTGGAATTTCTATTTGATCTCTTATACCTACCTGCTATTCTCTTTAACTCACTTTACTACATCTTTTGTTTTTAAATTAAAGCCTATGAGAGTGTACTTTGTGGAGATTGGTTCTTTCAAACAACAGAACTGGAGTAAATAATGCAAGTATACTCACAGAAATGACCAAATATGTGGGGAAAGTCAGTATAATGAGCAAGCATGATTGATATTTTTAAAGATATGTAGAGTATATAAATAATCAAGCTAACCCTATAGAATTTGAAAAGTAAAACAAAACTATTCTTCATCATCATCATCATCATCATCATCATCATCATCATCCTGATAGATCAAGTGAATTTCATACACTACTCTTCTGAGTAGTGAATTAAATGGCTGTGAGATCCAATGTAGGCATTATTTTTAAGCACAGTGCTAAAACTAAGGTATAAAATGATGAAAATGGCACTTGGTGAACAGATCTGAAAATTCCCACATGTATCTATTAGAAGAGAACCAGAAGTAGAGAATAGAGTGTATGGTTTGATGGGATTTCAAGCAAGGATGACTGGACTGAAGAAAGCAACCAGAAATCCCCACTGCTCTTTTCTTTTTTGAAAATGCTTCCATGAATTTCCAGTATTCTCATTTCAAAGGAGAACAGAAAATAGTTTGGTTTTCACTGGATCTTAGCCAAAAGGCCAAGAAGTGATAATAGGTTTTCAAAATGGAAATTTGTTTTTTCAATATTCACTAAATGTGTGTATATATATATATATATATATATATATATATATATACACACATATACATATATATATACACACATATATATGTATATATATATATGTATATATATGTATGTACACACACACATATGGACATATACGTATGCCATCTCTCTTGTCCTTTACTTTTGTAATAATTTCTTGCCCTTTTAATGCTTACCTCATCTTAGTCCAAAAAATATGTCAGGCACAATGAATTGGTTTGCTCTGATTACTTTAGGAAGGGGCACCTGGGTGGCTCAGTCAGTTAAGTGTCCGACTTCAGCTCAGGTCATGATCTCACACTCTTGTGAGTTCAAGCGCCGCATTGGGCTCTGTGCTGACAGCTCAGAGCCTGGAGCCTGCTCAGATTCTGTGTCCCCCTCTCTCTCTGCCTCTCCCCTGCTCATGCTCTGTCTCTTTCTGTCTCAAAAATAAATAAAAACATTAAAAAAATTTAGCTACTTTAGGAAACTAGAAATGGAACAGCAAATTAAATTCAATGAAACATTTAAAAAAAGATATAATAGGAATTAACAGAAACCAATGGAATTAAAAACAGAAAATCAATACAGAAAATCAATAAAACCAAAAGCTTGATCTTTGAAAGGTCAATACAATTTATAAACCTCTAGTCAAGCTAAGAAAAAAAGAAAATGGACATAAATTACCAATATAAAAAATGAAAGAGAGGGCATCACTACAGATGCCATAGAAATTAACAGTGTAAAAAGAAATACTATGAATAACTCTATGCCCACAAATTTGATAACCTAAATGAAATGGACCAATTTCTTGAAAGACATAACCTTCCAGAACTCACAGGAGAAGACATAGTCTGAAATAAACCTATATCTACTAAAGAAATTGAATCAATTATTTCTAACAGAAAGCATCAGGCTCAGATGTGTTCGATGGTGAATTCTACCAAACATTTAAGGAGGAAATTATACCAATTCTCTACAGTCTCTTTCACAGGATATAAGCAGAGGGCACTTCCTATCTCATTCTATGAGGTCAGCAGTACCCTAATGCCAAAACTAAACAGACATTATAAGAAAACTATAGACCAATATCTCTTATGAACATAGATGTTAAAATCCTCAACAAAATATTAGCAAATCAATTCCAAAAAATGTGTAAGACTATAAAGCTACAGTAATCAAGACACAGTAGTATTGGTGAAAGAATGGAAAAACAGATTAGTGGAACAGAATAAAGATCCAAGAAATATTGACCCCCATAAATATAATCAATTCACTGATCTTTGACAAAGAAGCAAAGGCAATGTAATGGAGGAAAGACAGTTTCTTTAAAAAATGGTGCTGGAACAACTGAATATCCACATGCAAAAAATTAATCTGGACACAGACTTTTTAAAAAAATTTTAACGTTTATTTATTATTGAGAGAGAGAGAGCGAGCGAGCATGGGTGGGGGAGGGGCAGAGAGAGAGGGAGACACAGAATCTGAAGCAGGCTCCAGGCTCTGAGCTGTCAGCACAGAGCCTGACACTGGGCTCAAACTCACAAACTGGGAGATCATGACCTGAGCCGAAGTCAGATGCTTAACTGACTGAGCTACCCAGGTGCCCCAACTTTTTTTTTTTACCAAGATATGGACATAGACTTTATACTCTTCACAGAAATTAACTCAAAATAAATAATAGATCTAAATATAAAATGCAAAACTATGAAACTAGAAGATAATATAGGAGAAAACTTGGAAGACCTTGAATATATAGGTGATACCTTATTAGATACAGCACCAAACATGATGCATGAAAGAAATAATTGATAAACTGGAATTCAGAGGAGTTAAGATGGCAGAGTAGTAGGGGGACCCTGGGTTGGCCCCTTCCTTGAATACACCTAGATAAATATCAAATCATTTTGAACACCTAGGAAATCGAACTGAGGATTAAGAGGACAATCTACATAATTTAAGGTAGGGAACATGGACAATCTACATAATTTATGGTCTGAAGTGCAGAGACATGAACTGGGGGAGAGGAAAGCCAAGGTGCCACTGAGGGTAGGGAGCCCTTTCATAGAGAGAAGGAGAGAGGGGAAGAGAGAGCAGCACCTTGGATTCCTGCAAGAAAACTCTCCCCCAAAACCATTGGCTGGGGAATCAGGAGGAACTGACTATTGCAAGTTTTTGCAAACAGTAAGCTGAAATTCTGAGTTTTTGGAAGTCCACACCATTTTCTGGAGTCAATACAGGCAGGTGGCAATGCTCCTGGGGAGGAGGGGAAGCCCGGGAGTGGACAGGGGAGTGGTGTGGGGATTCCTTGGGTCTCACTGAGAGTAACTGTTCCCCTTCCTGAAGTGCATTTGGAAGAAGGTATATGGCCTCTCTAAGGATACAAGACCTGGCAGTCACCTTTGAGCAGCTGTTCAACAGCAGGGCAGAGTGGTTCACAGAGAGGGCAGATAACCCGGTTGCAGCTTTTCTCTGTGCTTCCCCATAAACTCCATGCACCTGCAGCCTTTTGAACTGCTTTTATGTGACAGAAAGGTGCCAGGCACAGGGCTGTGAGGCTCTCCTCTAGAGGAGGGAGCAGCTCTGTGCCTTTCCTGGTCCTTTAAGATTTGGAGGTTTGAATCCCAGCTGCATGCCAGAGATCAAACACAGGAGAGCTGTGGCACTTAGTGTGTGGATAGTCTGGGCACAGACAGGTTGAGGGCAGGATCTGAACAAAGTCTGAGACAAAGGAGAGAAATCTATTTGCTTGGCTTTGAAGCTTTCCTGAAGAGGAACTGTGGCAAGCTTCCCTGTCCAGAGATAAGAGAGCTGGATGAGCCATTCCCACCCCAGCCTCCTGCCCAACACAGTGGTACTTCAGTGAGCAACAATGAACCCTCCCCCCCTCCCCACCCCTCTCAGAGACTGGAGCCACATACACCAAACCCCGCCTGCCCCTGCCCTGCACCCTCTAGGGGCATCTTTACTAGAGCAGGTCTGACTGTGAGCCTAGCTGAATAGCAAACAGTGGGCCTCTCCGCCAAAGGACCAACACAGTTACCTGGAATGCACCAAGTCTGTTGATCATTGAGTGCTCCGAAGTGTTAGCTTCAGTTCTAGTGGAAATAGGACCAGGCTTTGTTTAATTCTCTCTCTCTCTCTCTCCTTTTAGAGTAAGGTTTATAGCTTTTTAGTTTTTTTGTTTTGTTCCTTTTCTCTTTTTTTGGATCAAGGTTTTATTTTTATTTTTTTTAATCAAGCTTATTCTAACAAATCAAAGCATACTTAGTTAAAGGTCCTGAAAGGTCCTCCTGAAAGCAAGGAAGAACTGCAGAGGACTGACCTGTGGAAAAGAGTAGCCAAACCACAACAGCACAATGTGTACAGCACACACCAGAAGCACTTCCTGAATGCCAGACCTTGGACAATCTATGACCCCTTCTTAATATAGCATTACTCTCAGGAGCCGGAAACATTACAAGCTTTCATTATACACAAAAGACAGAAACCTAGTAAAAATTACAAGATGAAGGAATTCTCCCCAAAAGAAAGATCAAGAAACCACATCCAGGGATTTGCTTAGAACAGATAAAAGCAATATATCTGAACAAGAATTTAGAACAGTCATAAGAATTCTAGCTTGGCTTGAAAAAAAAAAGCATAGAAAACACCAGAGAAACCCTTACTGAAGAGATAAAATACCTAAAAATTAGTCAGGCTGAAATTAAAAAAAATGCTATAACTGAGATGCAAAAGCTACTGAATATAATCACAATGAGGATGGAAGAAGCAGAGGAATGTATAGGTGATATAGAAGATAAAATTATGGAAAATAATGAAGGTGAAAAAGAAGAGGGAAATAAAACTATATGATGAGTATAGACATAGGGATCTCAGTGATGCAATAAAGTACAATAATATCCATATCATAGGAGTTCCAGAAGAACAAGAGCAGGGACAAGGGGCAGTAGGCTCATTTGAAAAAATTATCATGGAGAACTTCCCAAATCTGGAGGAAGGAAACAGGCATTCAAGTCCAAGAGGCACAGAAAGAAGGATTTGGGGTGACAAAATGATAAAGTGAATTATATTCTAGTGGTATCTTTTCCACTAATCCATTTTGAGTAATGTGGATCAAACATACTTCCTCAAGCATCTTCCTGTCTACAAGCTACTTAGCAGAAATAATTAAGATTTAAGTCTCTTGATGTTACCTTTATATCACTTTCTGCTCTAATAAATATCATCCTGTCTTTGCATATCCTGTTGGTAAAGCCAAATGATGTAGCAGAGAATATATATTTGGATTTTTATTGAAACCATATTTGTCCATAAAATCTTCCCAAATTACTGTCATAGAAGGTGCCGCTTTCCTCCAACATCCACTATATAAAATGCTGCCTACTCTAGGATGCAATACCCCTTGATGAAACAATCTTCTTGCCAAAGAGTTCCTAATATGGATCAGTAGAGGGTCATTTTAATCCCCCTTAGGCAGTAAGGCACACTTCCAGCTTGAAATCAGCTCAAGACAGACACCGTACTTCCTAGCACCAGGAATTTCCTGAGTAGAATAATTTGATGTCGTTGTGGACGTAATAGCTCATGGACATTTCTGCTTAATCACTTTATCTCCAAATTTGTGTGGACAACATCAGCTTAAGATGAGCCTTTCTGACACCAGGGAAACTAAACATGTGGGGATAAGGCTAATCCTCTCTCTAACTATCTGGGAATAACACTGCACACAAGGCTGCTCTTTCAGAATTGCTCTAAGCTTCTCCCTATCATACCACACAAAAGATTAGGCTTCCAGCCATCTTGAATTGCTGTGATGAAAGCAAAGCAACATGATGCTATCTATAGCTACCACTACACTATGAGAAGAATTCCACCCAAGGCCATATTTTGCTAAAAGATGTAAAGCATTAGACCTTTGAGCCATATGTATAGCTAAAAGCATTAGTCTTAAGCCCATCCGGAAGGATGCACATTTGAGAAACCAATACCCTCCTCTGTGATTGAAAAGGAAGAGTTTTCCCCAAAATTACCAAAATATACTCTTGAGAAACACTAAAATCTGCTGTCATTTGAAACATTTTACAAGTGTGCCTTCATATATTACTTCTATAACTTAAAAAAAGATTATAAGCAATCTTTACAAAAGAAGAATAAAGTAGAAGGAATGACTCTACCTGATACCAAGTCTTACTATATAGCTCAAGTAATCAAGTCACTGTAGTGAAGCAGAGGAATAGATACATATCAGTATATAAAAACTGAGAACTTAAAAATAGAAAATTTGGGGGATGTATGCCTAGGCAAAGAGTTTGGAGACCTGACACCAAAAACACATCCCATTGGAGGAAAATTGATGAATTAGACTTCCTTAAAATTAAAAGTTTTTGCTCTGCAAAGACTCTGTCAAGAGGATGAAAAGACCAGGTTCAAACTGGGACACTTGCAAACACATATTCAACAAAGAACAAATATCCACAACATATAAAGAACTCTCTTATACTTTATAAAAAATATATATAAAAACAAACAATACAATGACTAAATGGGCTAAAAACATGAAGAAACATTTCATTGATGAAGTTATGCAGATGGAAAATAAACAGATTAAAAGATGTTATCTCATTATCCATTAGGAAAAATGCAAATCAGAACCACACTATGCTATCATGAAGCATCTTGCACAATGGCTAAAAAGAAAATTAGTGAAAACACCAAATACTGGTGAGGATGGGGAGAAACTGGATCATTCATACATGGCTGATGAATATGTATAATGGCACAGCTGTTCTTAAAAACATTTACAGCTTTTTTGTTGTTGTTGTTGTCTTTGTTTATATTAAATATGTGAATACCTTAATCCCATTCCTTGGACATTTACCCAAGAGAAATGAAAATTTATAATCATACAAAAACCTGTGCACAAATGTTTATAGCATGTTCCTTTGTAATAACCCCAAAGTAGAAACAGCCCAGATGTCCTTCAACAGGTGAATGGCTAAACAAAATGTGGTATATCCAGGCCATAGAATTCTAGTTACCAAGAAAATGGAACAAAGTCTTTCTGGAATGCTTGGAGCTTGGAAGTCATTATGCCCATCCTCACAACAAGAAAAAATGCTTAACAAGGTGAAAATCAACAAGCCTTATTAGTTCCATCAGAGGATTCAAATCACAAGGCAAATTGCTGCCCCCCACCCCAAATTGGAGAGACAAACAGGAACATGCAAAGAGTCACAAATTGCCCTTGCCTAAAACCCTATGCCATCCTAACAAAGTGTACAAAGGAATATGAGCAACTTCAAGTCTTGGTCAACAAAGAGGACAAAAAAATGTTATGGCAAGTACAACAAAATAATTAATTGGGTACATGACAAATTGTATTCCTCTAAAAAGAAAATGTTTTCATCAGTAAAGTACTGGAGAAGCTCTGCAACATCAATATCATAAAACTATCCCAGAGTGAAAAGGACATGCAAACAGGAACATGCTGTTCTTTCCCAGGAAGTGTTACATCTTCATCCAAGTTTGCTTCTTCTGGAACTAATGTTGCAATGATTTAAGAATAAATGGAAAAGGAAGAATCTCAATTCTTGCCATATTTGAAAGACCTAAATTAGTAAACAAGCCAGATCAGTAGTAGTTTTGGCAAATGAGATTTGGGAGTACTTTAAATAGTTAAACCATGTAAGGGGGGAGTAATGGCATAATTGCTCTCCATCAGCACTATGCACAAGTTAAAAATAAGATAAACTTCTTGTCCTAAAAAAAAACAAAACACATGTGTTTAAAATTGGCATATGTACTCAAACAAAAGAGCAATGCACAGCCCCTAGCAAGTGGGCAAAAAGATTCAGGGTTAAATCATAACCCAAAAGATAATTGATGAAACAGGGCTATGTAATCAGAAAGACCAAAGTAGTAAGGCCATTTAAAAAGATCACTCCAGTTTAGTTATGGCAAAATTGGAAAAGAGAACACTGTAATTTGGCCAAAAGTATCCAGGATCCAGGGACTAAGGGATGGAAAATAATTGGAAAAACTAAACAAACAGAAAAAGGAAGCCAAAATTCATGTCTTGGGTCACTGAATTCTACCTAAGGCAATGAGAAAAGTCATTAGAGAACTCACATTTATTAAGGAATTAACACATGCCTCCCGCCATTCATATGCCATCTTACAAAAACCTAAAATACTTTAAATTATAAAGTTAGTAATTTTTATTTCCATTTTACACGTGATGAAATTGAGGTTGAGGGGGTAATTAGCAGTCATAAGGTTACAAATTATGCCTCTAGCAGATAGCTCAGATCTTACTCTGCACTTTTAACAGCAAATGCTAGTGGAAATGAGATACCTTAATATTACTTAAATTTGTATGAGGATTTTATATTAATTTTATATTTTATATTCATTATCTCATTCTTCCTTTAATGTAAAGATATGAGCTAGGTAGATCTGATATTGTTTCATTTTCTCAGATGGGCAGAGTAAGCATCAGAGAACACCACTGGTCTCCCGAAGACATAGAGGGGAGGACGGATATATACTTTGCTCTTAGACCTGTTAGAATCCGAGTCAAGTGCTTTTGCTTTTGCACAGAGTACAGTCATTGTGATAGCTTTATTAGGACTGACTCTGGTAGTGGGACTGGAACAGATGATAGTATAGTTAGAATTATAGTGGTATGAGAATTACAAAATGGTGCTAAAAAGCATATTACTGTTTGTAAACCATATTATTGTTTGTAAACAAGTACTGCCTCTCCTGGCTGCAGGATTTTGGTCAAATCACATACTCTCTCCTCTTTTTCACTTCCCTCATATATAAAAGGTATTGATAATAGTACCCTACGACTTACTTCCTAAAGTTTCTGTAAAAATGCACTGAGATATAAGTGCTCAATAATGGTATGTAATATTAGTAACAGTAGCAATAGTAGTAGTAGTAGAAATGGTTATTCATAAGGTAAGAAAACATTAGGAACATATAAGGAAAGATAAATAAATCTAAAACGAGGTGGAAAAAATAGCCATAATGTTCCACTTTAATCTGTTTTGAGATATTTTGCCTGAGTGAATTAACAAAGTAAAAGGCATTTCCACTCTTGCATTTCACAACAGTGGTATATACCAATGTTTTTATATATTAACAATACAAACTAAGGCAGAAATTGATATTTACACTGAGATTATAAATGCTTCAAAAATAAACACAAAAATATTAATTTGTATTTTGTTCGTCTTTAGATTTCAGGTAATTTTCAGACCCAACTACAAATACTTACCTTTATATTACATACATAATAGTTATCCTGTTGAGTCAAAGATGAGACTTCAGATTGTGGTTTTATTATGTAGTAGGACAGTATATTATTTGTTACATTCAATTTCATAATGTCAGTAGTCTAAAAAGAAAATAACATGTGATATCAAGGCTCCTTGATATTCATAATTAATGTTTTACTGTCTACCAAATGCAAAGTAGCCATCTTATTGCCATACTCTCCTCCCTCATCTTTCTTATGCCATGGTTTTTTGAGAAATTTGTACTTCTTTGTTGGCAACTCATTTGTGAAGCAAATACCTAATGACTTGGAGAGTATGACTTGGAATATGGCCCTGAAAAACAGAAAAAGATAATCCCTACCCTAATGGACTTATGGTCTATTTAGAAAGACAACCATTGCACAAGTTATAACAAATAAGTAATTTAGAGTTATAATTTCCATTATGTACTATCAAAAACACAGAATGCAGTAGAGCATATAGCAGTTTTACCTAACCTATTTTGGTGATCAATAAAGAACTTTCATAGGAATTGGCTGTTAACCTGAGCAATGAAATCTGAAAGAATAGTGGACATTATCTAGGTGAATACGTACAAATAGAAAAGATGGATACTGTTCCAAAGAGAAGGAACAGGACACATAAAAATCCACAGTTGGTAAAAATGCATAATGTTGAAGAATTCATAGAAGGATCCTATTACTAATTCTCCAAGAACAAGCTGGTGGGTAGGCAATATGTACAGGGGACCCAATCATACATCAATTTTGAGCCAGATTAAGAAGTTTGGACTTTTTTTCTATAGAAAGCTATACATATTGAAAGATTTTTAAAGTGATGTGGTGACATAAATTACTATACCTTTAAGAATATTAATTGGAGCTATATGGGATGCAAGAAGTGATGGAGGAATGTGAATCAGAATGACATTATAGTAGACAAAAAAGAGAGATGGGAAGGCAGAAATAGAAATGGTTTGGAGAAATAGACTTAGTTGGGGATGAAAGGTGTGAAGAAAAAGAAGACAACATCAAATTCTTTCTTGTTGAAATGATTGAGTGTATCAAAACAATAAATACAAAGACAGCATACTGGAGGAATAGGCTCAATGTAAGAAAGAAAAAACTGAGCTAACCATGTTCTGCTCTTTTTCCAAAAATCCATCAGATAATTTCTTCTCTTTATGGCAAAGAGTGATTGATAGGTTAAAGGGAGATTAAGAGTACTATTTTTGAAGAACTTCATGCATCTGGGAGCTTGAGGGAAAGGAAAGTAGCCCCAGCTTGATAGACATTTTCCTTTTTGAGTTTAAATTGTGTGATAGATGATAGATGATAGATAGATAGATAGATAGATAGATAGATAGATAGATAACACATGCATACATACATACATACATACATACATACATACATACATAGAAGACACATTTGAAGCTCAAAAAAGAGTATTAGAAATATCTATTTTCAGTTTCTGGCAAGCCATGGCAATACTTCTGGAGAAAAGAAGTTGAAAGTAGAGTTGAGGAAGAAGGCATGAGGAAATCCAATATTTAAAAATTGTAGAGATCATTGGAAGGAATTGAAAAAGGAGGAAAAATACTTAGAGAAAATAGGATGAAAATTGAAGAGAAGATACTGTTTTAATGAGCTTCACTTGTGCAGAAAGTGAGAGAGGGACACAGAATCCAAAGCAGGCTCCAGGCTCTGAGCTATCAGCACAGAGCCTGACATGGGGCTCGAACTCACAAGCTGTGAGATCATGACCTGAGCCAAAGTCAGACGCTCAACCAACTGAGCCACTCAGGTGCCACTATTTATTTTGAGAGAGAGAGAGAGAGAGAGAGAGAAATAGAGAGAGAGAGAGAGAAATAGAGAGAGAGAGAGAGAGAGAGAGAGAGAGAGAGAGAGAATGAGTGGGGGAGGGGCAGAGAGTTAGGAGGACAAAGGATCTGAAGCAGGCTCTGTGCTGACAGCAGAGATCCTGATGCGGGGCTCAAACTCATAAACTGTGAGATCATGACCTGATCTAAAGTCAGAGGCTTAATCGATTGTGCCATCCAGGTGCCCTGGAATTTTGCTGTTTTGATTTAAAAGAACCTAACTGCTTCTGCTTGCTTCAGCTTGCCTAGTCTATGATGGGGTGAGGCATGGAGGGACTCTGAGGAATTCAGAGCATTCAAAAGCTTGGCTGCTGGTGATAGCCATTCAAGACAGGGAGCCAGCATTGACTTTGCTGGGATGGCCCCCAAGCTGCTTCCTCATGGTTTCATGAGCCAGATCACAAATGAACATTCTTCTGAAGGCCGGGGGAGATTCCAAGTATTCTGAAGCCTCCAAAACTATGTCCCTGAATGGGAAAGTAGACTTTCTGATAAAGAAGCTCTCCCATCAGTGACCAAGGTCAACCTCGAGGATACCTGGGCAGCAAGGGATGGCTTCCCCAGGGTACTCAGCACTTCCATAGGAGTGGAAATTTTTTTAATATGTATAAATGCCCATGGGTATAGATAGTGCAGTTGAAAAGTTGAGGATTCTAGGTGTAAAAGGAAGAAGAATGAAATCACCTAAAGGACAATTTAAAAATGGGTTTTACAATGGAAAAGTGTCAATTCTCCAATATTGTGATAAGGAGGAAAGAATAGAAAAGGCAGGGGTGGTATTTATACTGGTTTGTAGATTTGTAGTAGGAATTTGAAATAGTTCATTACTGATAGTTCCTCTTTTCTCTCTGAAGAGAAAGTTTGAGTTGCTGAGGACAGCAAGTGATGAGAGAAATGGGAAGTTTCACAAGATGAAAAAATGCCTTAAGTAATTTAATTGATTATACAAGTGGTGAAAAGGGTCATTGATGCTGCTGATTTTAAATGATTAATTTCATCTTTCTGTCTGATATTCTGATGCTTATCCATTGAGGCTCAGCAATTTGAGTACAGGCATTCAGAAAGCCAACATTACATTCTTCCTGGGTTTGGATTTCACTAGAGAAAGCCATATAGATGGGAGGGGAAAAGTCCTGATGAGGTAATATGGTAGAAAAGAAAATATAAAGAGAACAGTTGGCGTAGTAATAACTGAGAGGGAAAATCAAAATATTGGAGATGGTGTTGGGGGAAGAGTAATGTTTGTCATGATTCAGAGTTCTAAGAACTGTTGTGTGACTACAGCAATAGGAGAAGTTGATGAAATGGAAGACTAATCTATCTGAATAAAGTGTCCCAAAGAACTAGAAGACCAGCATGCTGGACAATGTCTATCATGTAGCATAAATGGTGAACAAACTTGGGATACAAATGAAGTGTAATCACAGGTGAATTGAATAATAACAACCACCCATTATGGAAGAGTCGTGCTCTATAGTTAGTTTACAACATTGAGCTCCATTTTATCCCTCTGTTAGTGATCATCTGTCTAACTTAATTGAATCCTTTTCCATCTGACCAAAATTGCTTACATACAGTTTCTACTTAGTTAGATTTATGAAACAGAAAACAAGATTCTTAGAAACTGAAAACTGAAAATCTTAGAAGAAATCTAGTCTACCAATTTATTTTATCAATGAAAGAGACCAGGAATGTTTAAAGGCTTGTTTATATTCACAGAAATAGTAGCAGAATCAGGGTAAACCAGTTCTTTTATTGTGCTTGTCATGTTTCCATCCCAAATGACTTAACAAGTGAAAAACAAATTTAACAGTAACAACAGTACCCTGCCTCTAAATAAAGACATGTGATATTTATAAGAAGGCACACTTTTCCCTATAAGTAGCATCGTTAGAAAATGTAGACACTGTGGCACTTCATTGTCAAGCTCTTAGGAATAAGATCAATATATGTAACTATGGAAATAACATCAGAGAGAAGTAGATCAGAAAGTGTGGAAAAAAGAGTGTGCAAAAGGAGGTAATGACCTTAGGTATCTAACTGTAAAGCAGTCATGAAAAAATCAATACCAAAGGCCCATAGGTACCTGCATTTGCTCTTGATATTTAGAACGTATGATTTATAGGAAACTAGGGAAGTAAGAAATGAGACAACAGGTATGGAAAAATCATAGCATGTCAACAGCTAATGGAGTTTCCTTATTTCTGTATATTTAAAAGTTGGGGAATATGATATGCAAATTTAACTTAAAACTTTGACTAATGTAACATTCTTTTAGATATTTTATCTTCAGATTTTATTCGTTATCTACCTTTGCTTTCTTTATCTTTGGGAAACAAGCAAAGAACGGGTTATAGGAAAGTTTTTCTTTTAACACAGAATAAAAATGCTTATAAAAGCAGCAATAAGAAGAAAAATGGAATTTTGCCTGTTTAAACAGTATCTTCAGATAATGACATGTAAATAATATCAAAATAAATTATTTATTCACCAAATAATTTGAAATATTATTGAAATGATACAGTGACTGCAAGATTTAAACCAAAAACATCCAAAATGAAACTCACTTATTTAAAATGAACTCACCTGTAAGAGTGAGGTATTTATTTTAGGCAATATATATAAAAGTCCTAGATTTAATGTTGATGAGTTTCAGAGAGCAATAGTCCCAGATTTTGTGTTAAAAAGAATGTCAACCAAGTGAAATATTTTGTTATAAAGGACAAAAAATATGGGGATGGCACAATTCTAACTATAAAATATTTATTACTTAATATGATGATATGCTAAAATTACAACAATTTCCAACATACTATTAAAATGCTTTAAATGATCTCATTGATTGAAAATACTACCTACTGAATAGTCACTATCTGTCACTGATCTTGGTGCTGAGGGAACAAAATGAAGTAAACATTTTCTGAGTAATGTTCTTTGAGTTTTCTCAGCTAATTTATTTTCTCAAATAAGATAACCACAAAACTAAAAGTAAACAGTATATTAGACAGTAATGACATCCAATCCCATGGATTAATTTATTTACATTTTAGGAATATTAACATAATTAACATAATCAAAGTTGTTAATGTCATACAGATTAGAGTCATATACACATTATTCAAGATTCATAAATATTGGTCAAAATACAACTATTCTAGTCATGACTGACAGAGAGTACATATGGCTAACACACACACACACACACACACACACACACACACACACACACGTTTTAACCTCAGATTCAAAAGGAGTACAAGGTACATAGGATAACACTTCAGAAAATGGGGAAAAAATAGCACTGGAGAATGCAAACGAAATAGCTTTACAACCATCTCATTATAGGGGCGACTTAAAAATATAGGATAAAGGAAATGGGAAAAACTAAATGACTTTGTTGCAATCTTTCTGCTTGCCAAGAGCAAGTAATGATGACTCCCACCAGGGAAAGCTAAATTGAGAGTTGAGAAATAGCTTCAAATAGACATAAAAATGGAAGATACTATGTTTTTTAAACAAGGAAAAGTGCTTCCATTAGGCCATTTTATATAAAACATTTTCTATTTGTCCATTATATGCAACTCAATCATTATTACATAAGAAAGGAAACTAAGTCTTATATCCATCATATTCTTGCTGAAATGGAAAAAATAATACAAAAATTTAATGCTGTGAAAGGAGTAATTTTCCAGTTATACTAGACCTGAAATGAATCAATAAAGGAAGAAACGGAGCAGCAGTATGTGAACACAGGAGGAAAAGTTATGAATAAACTCATTAACCCAGAAAAGTGGTAAGAAGAGGAAGGAATGGGAATTACACTGTTAGGCTCAGAGAGGGATTTTTTTTTCATTTGTATGGCAATCTGATGCCCTCAAGCAATAAAAGAAATCTGTAAAAGAGGTAGCTGACCAGTCATAGTCATAGTGCAAAGAGGTCTATTTCATCTGTCAAGAATGCCCAAAGATCATGGTTCTGGACAAATATAAAGTAACATATTAAACAAATAACCAATTGTGACCTTTCAGTGGACCCATGATTTATTCAGACTCCCTAGGAAGACAGTATTCAAACAAGGAAAAGATTGATTATACACTTGCTGAGATCAAAATGGAAGACCACTTCAGTGTGATAACAAATTGCAATTGCAAAGGTCTAAGAAGAGTGCCTATATCTGAAACTTTTATATTTCTAGTTTACTGAAAACAGAACAATGAATATATATTTCCTTATGAATATAAATTTCTTCCAATATAATTTTTAAATGGAGATTCCTAATTAATTGAGTTCTTGCCTTACTAATATTGAAGATCAAGAGAGAAGCTCTGGCACCATGGACTGAATTTAACCTCCTTATTGTAAACAACCTGAAAAATGGACAAAATGTGTGAAACATCTTCTTTCAGTCACTGGAAAATTGGTGGAGCAGGACCGTGATCACTGAAAGAAGAGAAATAAATGAAGTGAACTTTATGATTGCCCCAGAATTCTGTCTGAATGCACTGAGGAACAGAGAGTGTCTCAGCAGACCATGCTATGGTGTTTAATTGAAAAGCCAGAAGTTGGATTTCATGGATGCTGAGGCAGCCGTAAATTTCAGTGCTGAACTCCAGAAAAGAGAGAGATGTATAGGAAAAAAGTTCCAGAAATTCCCATGCCTCATTCCTTTGAGTCTTTATTACTCTATCAGTCATGGGTATCCAAAGAAGGAGAACCAATAGGAAATAGATGATGATAGATGGATGGATGGATAGATAGATGATGATGATGATAGATAATGATGATAGATTAGATAGATAGATAGATAGATAGATAGATAGATAGATAGATAGATAGATGATAGATATTTTAAGGAATTAGCTCATGTGATTCTTGGGGTTGGCAAGTCTGAAAACCATAGTGTAAGCTGTGGGCTGGAAACTATGGCAGAAATTGATGCTCTAGTCTTCAGGCAGAGTTTCTTCTTTTCCAGAAGACTTTAGTTTTTGCTGTTAAGGCCTCCAATTAAATGGATGAGGCCCACCCACATTATCAGTTACACTTTCTTTTACTTAAAGTCAACTGCTTGTAGATATTACCTACATCTACAAAATTCTTTCAGAGAAAAATTTAAATTGGTGCCTGCTTAGATAACAATAGCTTAACCTGTTGACATATAAAACTAGTCATCACAACTATTTACATGTACATGCACGGGGTGAAACTCCATAAGGTTGATCAACCAGAGAGCTGTGGAACTGAACCAGAACCCACACAAGTAAGTACTCAAATTCTAATCAACATGAGAGTCCTTATTGATCACTAGATATATTCAGTTAGAGAAGACAGAAAGACCACACCTTAGTAGTAGGACTAAATTGTTTACATATTAAAGGGTACCCAAGAGCCACCAAATAAATAGTAAAAGCAAGTCTCAAAAGTAGCAAGTGGAGTCACTAGTAGTTTAATTGCTTACAAATTTAAAGCCCAAAATTCTTTAAAGAAAGAAAACAAAGTCCAGACTCAGAGTCACAATCTTCAGCACATAATTTAAAAGAATGCTAGCTATAACGAGAAGCAGAAAAATGTGACAAGGAAAAAACTGTCAATAAAAACAGACCTAGAAAGGAGAAGGATAATAGAACTGACACCCAAAGACATTAAAATATCTATTGCTACATACAAGTATTTGAAGAAAAACATGAACAAGCAGAGTAAAACTCAAAAGGTATAAAGAGACCTAAATGGACTTTCTAAACATGGAAATTACAATATTTCATGTGAAAATTCACTGAATGGACTTGACAGAAGATTAGATAACAAAGAATGGAAGCTCACTAGACATGAAGATGTAGAAATAGAAAATATCCACAATGAAGCACAGTGAAAAAAAGACTGGATAAAAATGAACAGGGCCCCCGTGACCACTACAACAATATCAGTGGTCTAATGCATATGTTACTTGGTATATTAGAAGGAAAATAGAAGGGGCAGTCATAGTTTGAGTTTTCAACACTCCTCTTGACTTTTGATTGATCAAGTAAACAGAAAATTGATAAAGCTATACAAGACTTAAAGCATAATAAAAAGAAAATAGATGTGATTGATATTCACAGGACATGTCATCCACTAACAATTGAATTTGCTGTTTTCAAACAGTTAAAAAGAAAAACTCAAATCTTTGAAAATATGTTCTTTGTAAGAATAAATTTGAAAAAAAATGAAACTAAAAGCTATGGGGAAGTCCCCAAATATCTAAAAATTAAGTGACACATTCTGAATGAAATTCCAAAAAGTATTAATTAATCCAAATAAAAGTGGAACAAGTATATATGGGACAAAAATTAAATAAATAGGAAAATGGTAGGTAGATTACATATCAATTATGTCAACTACATTAAATAAAAATAGATGGTATAATACAGGACAAAAATAGACTTCATAAAAAACAAGAGCCAAACACATGCTGTCTACTAGAAAATATGCTTTAAATATAAGAACACAGGTGGATTAAAAGGACAAGTTTGAAACGTGATGTATCTTGTAGACCACCAAAAGCAGAAAAGTAGATCTTATCCCTTCCCCCTCCCATTAATTGCCTCCATTTGCAGAAAATAATGAGAATCTCATTGC
Organism: Felis catus; assembly: GCF_018350175.1. Taxonomy (NCBI): domain Eukaryota; kingdom Metazoa; phylum Chordata; class Mammalia; order Carnivora; family Felidae; genus Felis; species Felis catus. The sequence goes on from NC_058374.1 coordinate 98,341,180, forward strand.
AATAAAAAGAAACATTCAGAAGGTGGAAGTGGAGCTGAGTCACAACCAAAAACCAGCATACCCTTATATTGTATAATGAGTGACATAGCAAAGAAAATTCTGAGTGTACAGAACAGGAAGTGGCAAAGGGCAGTAATTTCCTCATGTTATGAAACAAAGATAAGGAAAAAAAACTTTAAATTTGGAATAACAAGAAATGAATATTTAAGAATAAATGGAAATAAGCATCAGAAAAAAATTAAAATTTTGGTATCATAAAAAACAAAACTTTGAAAAGTATACAGGTGTACAAACTAGCGTAGGTGAACCAATTTTCCAATCTTTCAAAGCATAGAAACACGTCAAAAATAGAAGTGAATACATTTTAATTAGAATTGTTGTAACAGGGGAGCCTGGGTGACTCAGTCGGTTGAGCGTCCAACTTCGCCTCAGGTCATGATCTCATGGTTGGTGGCTTCGCGCCCCGCGTCGGGCTCTGTGCTGACAGCTCAGGGCCTGGAGCCTGCTTCGGATTCTGTGTCTCCCTCTCTCTCTGCCCCTCTCCTGCTCATACTCAGTCTCTCTCTCAAAAATAAATAAAGATTACAAAAATTAAAAAAAAGAAAAAACAATTGTTGTAACATCCACAGGAACTAAAGAAGAAAAAATCGAAGGAGATAACTTCTGAGGATTGAGAATTGACATGAAAGAGGGATGATAAGAAATATTGTTGTTATCTAATAACTTTATTTTTTTGTACTTTTATCATGGGCATTATGCCAATAGTACTTCTACGACTGTATGAAGCAGATTTCTAGCTTTTTAAATCTAATACATTCACTTATAAAACAAGTCTTTATTGAGTTACTCTGTGCTAGACACTATTCCAGTCACTAGAGATAAATATGTTAGGGAACAAAACAGATAGGATCTTTCATGTGATTTAATTCTCAGAGAGTATGTGATGTTTAGGTAGGCATATGTCAACTGGTAGGCATGTTTTTTTCTTTTCTTTTTTTTTTCAGGAGTAATGGGAAATTACTATTTTTATTCTACATTAAGGAAGCAAAATTGACTAACATTCTAAAGAAAAGAGACATGGCTAACTATGGATTTCTCAGTGGAGCCTTCTGATAACAAAATCTCTAAGAATTGTACTTAAGGATTCCTGATAATGGATCAGGGGAACTAAGAAACCCTACGTGGTAAAGTCACTCACCATACAGAGGAAGTTAAAATGACCAAATCTTCAATTATCATTTCCTGGAAAAATAAAATGTGAGACTAAAAGGGACTTAACAAGCTACTGCATCAATATAGAGCTGTGGAAACTAAGACACTACAAAATTACATGAACGACTTAATTGGTTATTATGAGACTTCAATCAAAAATCCACTACATATGCCTCACAGACTTACTCTGTTTCCATCCTGTCATGGGTATAAAGTACAGCCTCTATTTAAAGCATTGGAGTGTCACTTTTCATTATATTTATCGTAAATGTGCCCAACAAATGACTAAGCAGAAGGTAAAGTCAATAAATACAGTGACATAAATAACTTGGAGTCAGGATCTTAAGGATCTATTCTTGTCTTCTTTACCAACATGTTTGATGTTCATTGGCAAGTCACTTAACCTTCTCGTACTTCAGTAAAAGTGAGGACAAAAGCAAATCCACAGACATATTGTGAGATTCTATGACTAATGGTGCTAACTAATTCAGAGTGAGTCAATATCTGTGTGCATCTACCAAAGATAATAGGCATTATTAAAGAGTCCCACAGAGGGCCATAAATACCCTTCTTATACTAACAGTTTGAAATGATTCCTATTAGATATAGAAATATATACGTTTTATCTTTCCTGTAAAGTATACCTAGAGACAGGCTAGCCTATTGCCAAGTCATTTTCAACAGAGGTTCTCAGAGGTAAAAGTTTCTCTTAGTAAACATATAGAGTCCCTGTGGGCTCCTCCACCCAAACAAAAATGCTTCTTCTTCTACCCTGATCAATGTTTTCAGCAACTGGATGGAGTTGCCAATTTCATGGTAATTGTATAGGACATTTGGAAGGAACATTCATTTCATATCAGTGATTAAATTAATCCGTCAGTTATGAGTCCCTAGGTTGTGTCCAACCCTGTGCATAAAAATATTATTACCAACATCATCATGAATGCCCCTGGGGACCCAACTCTCAGATAGTGGGATTTGGGAATCAGTGGACAAAAGTAAATAGAAAATTCTACATGGATTCTATATTCTGTGACACCTTTTTGGAGATCATGTCTGCAGTAATGCAGACATAATGCTTTTCCTTTTTCCCCACTCTGTTCTGTTTACTGACTTACTCCTGCTTACAAGAAACATCTAAATAAACTATACACAGCCAAGTTTTTGTCTCATGCTCTGCTTTAAGGAGAAAGCAAATTAAAAGAACTATGCACATGATTATCAGCCCTCTCAACCTGCCTAAGGATTTTGCTCATAATATTTCTGAATCTTCCCCTTTTATTTCATCAGAATTTTTCTCTTACAGATTTAAGTATATATAACTATGTACCAATATACATGCCACATATTTATATAAATATATTTATATAAATATATGACATATATTTATATCATACAGACATGGTGATACATTTCTTCTGCACTATGACATTTTCCCCTGCTCTCCTTTTCTACAAATCACCTAAAATGACTTTCCTTTGCTCTGTATTACTACTGTCTCATTTTTCTTCTAAATCCACTCTAAACAGATTTCCCTCTCCACTAATCTATTCAAATTTCATTCTATCACCATGAGATCTGTATTGCCAAACTCAATGGTCAATAATTTTTTCATCTTAGAACACCAGCATTTCACAGAGCTTATCACACTCCTTTTTGAAAATTTTCCCCCTTGGCCTCCAGGACAACCCACTTCCTGCATTTTTTTTTCTTTGTGACTTTTTACATTTACTCCCATTCAGGCTCTTTTTCCAGATCCTATTCTTATTGTGTACTTTTAAAGTTTGGAACACTCAAAAGTGCAGTTTTTGGATGTTCTCATTTGTCAATTACCTTACTTTGTTAGTAATCTACTCCTGTCCACTGTCTTTGAATATTATTTATATGTTGACATCTTGCAATATTTTCCCAGTCCCAACCTTGCCCTGAACTACTGTCACTTGGTTTTTAAACAGGCAGTGATACTTGATAATTGAGCTCCAGCCACATTGAGCTCCTTGGATGTATTTGAGCATACCATGCAAGCTTCCACCTTAGGACACGTATATTTCTTCTCTCTGCCTGTAATGCTCCACTTCTTACTCTCTTCATATTCAGGGAAGGTTTGCTTACCTTAGATCTCTTTACATTATCACATCATCCAAGAGGACTCTCCCTTATCACACTCAAATACAATACCCAACCATTTCACTTCTATACCCCCCCATTCTCATGTTCATTAATAAGATAAATGTGCTGTGCATATTTCAAGTGTAGCTCTCCTCCCTGACTGAAACCTTTGTAGAGTAGGAGGAACACCAATTTTGGAGTCCTGTAATCCATAATTTTTGCCCTAAAACTCACCTGAGATATTATTTTAGGCAAGTTACTTGTTTCAATCTCAATGTAAAATGAAGACAGCAATATCTAACATGTTCAGACAGTATTTGACCTGATGTTTTAGTCATGATAGAAAATTCACACAAAAAAAGTAAAAAACCTGAACCATCTAGTTAGATTTTGAGGGTAAAATTATAATTTAATAATGCCATTATTCAACATATTGTACCATACATAAAGTTAGAACCAAGTCATATATTTAGAATTACTTGAGTAAAGGGATGCCTGGGCAGCTCAGTCGGTTAAGCATCTAACTCTTGATTTCAGCTCAGGTCATGCTCTCACAGTTTGTGGGTCAAGCCCTTTGTCAGGCTCTGCACTGACAGTGTGTACCCTGCTCGGGGTTCTCTTTCTTTCTCTCTCTCTCAAAATAAGCAAACTTTTAAAAAAGAATTATTTTAGTAAATATACAGCTTAACAATTTCATTACTTAGTATTTTGCCCTTAGCTAAAAATTGGATTCACCTATTCTAAAACTGGGGGGTAAAATAAAAAAAATTCACTGTGTTTGTTTTGAATCGTTGTCCTATTTTTTTTTAATTGAGGTATAATTGACATACAACATTATATTAATTTCAGGCATAATATGTAATGATTCAAAACTTGTATATATTATGAAAGGATCACCACAGCATGCCTAGTTAATATCCATCCATACATAGTTACAGAATTTTTTTCATGTTGTAAGAACTTTTATGATTTACTCTCAACAACTTTCAAATATGCAATACAGTATTATTAACTATAACCGCCATGCTGTACCTTGCATCCCTATTACTTATTTATTTTATAACTTGAAGTTTGTACCTTTTGACTCCTGTCACCCATTTTGCCCCCCATGCGCACCCTCACTACCCTGCTTCTGGCAACCACCAATCTGTTCTCTGTAACTGCGACCTTGGCTTTTTTTTTAACTCTCTATATAAGTGAAATCATACAGTTTGTGTCTTTCTTTGTCTGACTTATTTCATTTAACATAATGCCCTCAGGTCTATCCAGATTATAGCAAGTGACAAGATTTCATTCTGTTTTTATGGCAGAATAATTTTCCGTTGTGTGTATACCACATTTTCCTTGTCCATTCATTCAGTGGATGCTTAGCTTGTTTCTGTCTTGACTATTGTAAATACTGCTGCAAAGAATATAAGGTGCATATGTTTTTTCAAATTAGTATTTTTGAGTTCTTTGTATAAATAACCAGAAGTAGAATTGCTGGATCATATGGTAGTTATATTTTTAATTTTTTGAAAAACCTTCATATTGTTTTCCATAGTAGCTGCACCAATTCATATTCCCACCAGCCGTGTACGAGGGTTCCCTTTTTTCTACATCCTCTCCAACACTTGCTATTTTTCATCTTTTTGATAAAAGTCATTAAAACACGTGGGAGGTGATATCTCATTGTGGTTTTGATTTACATTTCTCTGATTATTAGTGATATTGAGAAGCTTTTCTTGTACCTATTAGCCATCTGAATATCTTCTTTGGAAAGTATCTATTTAGATCTTCTGCCCATTTTTAAATCAGATTTTTGTAAGTTTTTTTTTGTTTGTGTTTGGGTTTTATGAATTCTTATATATTTTGGATATTAACCCCTTATCAGATCTACATTGTGTAAATATTTTCTCCCATTCCATAGGTTGCCTTTTCATTTTGTTTATGGTTTCCTTTTCCATATAGAAGCTTTTTAGTTTCATGTATCCCACTTTTTTATTTTTGCTTTTTTAAAAATGTTTATTTATTAAGAGAAAGAGAGAGAGCAGAGGATGGTCAGAGACAGAGGGAGAGAGAATCCCAAGTGGGGGACAGGGGCTCGATCTCATGAATGGTGAGATCATGACCTGAGCTGACATCAAGAGTCTGAAGCTCAATGGACTGAGCCACCCAGGTGCCCCTGTTACCTTTGCTTTTGATATCAAACCCAAAAAATCATTGCCAAGGCCAATGTCAAGGAGCTTACACCTATGCTTTCTTCTAGGAGTTTTATGGTCATCCATTGTGTTGTTTTATATTTGAGTCATTCACCTTCAATTCCTCTGGTTTTTCTCCTTTAACAATTCCTCATTCTTTATTCATTCACTCAGTAACTTTTATTAATGAGGTAACTGCCACATGAAAGAGATTCAGTATTTTGGTTTCATATATAAAAATACTTCTTTTCTCTCATAAGTCTGATATTTTTTATATCAGAAACCTACAAAATTCCCAACTTGTATGTTTTTTACCAGCCTAGTGTAGGCTTCAGAGAAGACTAAAATGATTCACAATTATCTAAAAATTAAGTATACGATATTTCAAAAGCACTGGAATAGAATGGTGATTTTATATTCTTTTTTTCTTTTAACCCTGGCACATATATTTTAAAAATTGACTGCATTGTATTCAAGGTTGGTGATCCTGCCGACAGCATTATACAGATGTAAAAACATAGATGGCTAGAAAGGAAAAATAAAATTAACAAAGCAAGTGAAAACACATTTTTTTTTATGTGGAGGAATGCTGTTGTGGAACATGTATAAAGCTCCCAACATAGTCATATCTTGAAGCCCCCATATATTTAGTATGGATCATTTTTTAAAAGGAAACCAGGGATAATTGTTTTAGGATATTGAAAATTCTGTACCAGCACTTCTCTTTCCACATAAGCCAAAATGTTCCACTGCTTCATTGAAATCCCACTATTTATCCTCTTTCTCATTTCCATTTATCCTAGCATCTTCTAAACATGCCTCATTCAAAATCCCCTTTTCAAATCTGGGTTTAGCTGTGGCTATTTCAGCCTGTGGTCCTACCCCTGTGCTAAAAAGGGTTTTTCCCAGTAGTTCTGTAGTACAAAAAGCATGCCCTCAGTCATGACAGCCTCAGAACAGAGTTCTTGTTTTTGTGAGATGATAAAGCAGCCTAGATAAAGCCAATAATAGAGGTCTAGCATGTTTAGCAAATTTCTAATAAAATTTCCATTAATCAATGTCCTATCTCTGAACTTAATTTTGTAGATAGATAATTTAAAATTTTAGAAGAAACAATTAAGATAATTGAAGTTGGATCTTATTTACCCAAATAGTTAAAACTTATTTTCTTCAAGTCCGTATATCCTTCAGACTACACATCAGAACTGAAAGTCAGATCACAAATGATAGCTAAAGTCAAGCTAAAAAAAAAAAAACATTATATAAGAACATCAGAGATACAGATATTATATTCCCCTCTTTACTGATTGAATAAAGAAAACACAGCCAACTTAAATTTTAGCATATCAGATACCCAACAATATCTTTCCAATAAATATTTAATTGCCTTTAGCAAAATCACACTTTTTCATAGAAAAAGATGATTAGATAAAAATAAATCTCTTAATTGTAACCAGCTTGTTTAAATTTCCTTATACTATTTAAGTGCAAATATTATTATTTTGAAAATTTCTATTTCAATAATTATTTTAGTGATAAAAAACATTTTCTTCATTCAAATTAGCATCACCAGTAAATAACTCCTTTTATTCTGGAATATATCTGATTAGACTTAATTTTTAGTTTTCAATTTTCTGTCCAGTTTAATGATTAAAGTTCCTAACTTAACTAGATCTTTATTTAAAATGTATCAAAACAAAAATGATATAAATCCTAACCCATAATTTCTAAGAATACAACTGCATCTAATAGCTATTTTATTCTATCTTTAATACAATCCCCCAAACACAATAGTTTTGTACACTTAAGGTTAAATTTTGACCAAATCTGGGCAGAAAACATACTTACATTTTTTGAAAAAATATTTTCAAGTCAGTAAACATATTTTCTCCTATCTAAATGGTATCACAATTCCCAACACCCTCTCCCATCCAGAAATCTATCAGAAAACAGTCAGTTTGAAGCTAGCTAATTTTCTCTATTTCACCAGACCCCTGGGTATCCAGCTCAGTTTCTATCTTGTGACTAAAAGATTACTGGTGCCTTCTTCAGAAATCATGTGTGAGTTAGAAAGGAAAGTGAAAAGGAGCCCTATTTTAAATACAAAATACAAAAATAAAGAAATTCATCCATTACGTTGATATTCTTTTGATACTAGAATTTGCTGTTCGTGTAATCTTACAAGCTTTTTCCTTTATTGCTAATAAATGCTCTTTGAAAGACAGTCTCTTCACTCCTATAGCTAAAACTGTTGAAACCATGTAATTTCTAATTGCATGAAAAATGTTATTTTAGAGCTTAAAACAATTAATCCTTATACACACATTATATTACCATTTCACAAGTCTAGCACAGTTTGGAAACACATACTCAACATCGCACATACTAATGTCCTTTATATTTGTCATAATTAATACTAATAGTTTTATTCAATTACTATTTACTGAATGCTTACTACATGTCTTAGATTTACATGCCTTAGCATATATAAAGTAGATATTGTTTTTCCTATAAAACAATTGAAATCATTTACTGAAGAATCCACATATGTCTAAGTAAATATGTCCCAAGACTATTTTTCTGAAATCAGTGTGATGATTTTAGAGTATTGTTCTTTTCTAGAGACAAAATTCCCCACCGCATAAATTTAATTCTTTCTTAGAAAGAGAAAAATAAACATGACAATCCCATGAATATCCTGGAAATAGCTTTCTTCTTATCTTTTGGGTTATTTGCTAACCTAGTCACCTTCATCCTTGTTTTCAGTGTACAAAATGTGACTTTTTTCAATTGAATTGCTACTGAAAATCTTGATTGCTAAATATGATTCTTTCCATTATTTTATGCCTATGTTTCCATTTGATTAGAGAATGTTGTCAGTGGCCATGTGCAATGTAAGCGCTTTGTGCTGGTGGCTAAATGACTCTTGCTGCTAAATCCAATCTGTAAAGACTAGAAGAGGTGCCTACTTCCCCAAATGCATACACACCAATACAGAGCCACAAGAATCGTGATTAATGAAGGACACTACCAAAGGAAACTAATGAAGCTTGCTAAGAGAGTAGATGTTGAATTTTCTCACATTATATGCCTTAAAGTTATACAATTTTATATATCAATTATATCTTGATAAAGCTAGGACAGGGGAGAGAACAAAAAAGCACAGAAAGGGAAAATGTGCTTTCTCTGCTTGAATTGGGCATCTGTTTTCTCCTGTCCTCAGGCATTGGCTTCCCTGGTTCTCGGGCCTTTCAGGTTTGGACAAGAATTATACCACTGGCTTTCCTGAGCTCCAGGTTACAGAAGGCACATAGTGGTACTTCTTAGCCTTCATGATCATGTAAGCCAACCCCTCATAATCTCTTTCAATATATCTATTTATATACTTTATTAGTTTTATTTCTCCAGAGAACCCTAATACAGATTTTGACACTGGAGTGGTACTAGAGGTATAGAATTTCAAGGGCAAGCTCAGATTCAAAAGAAGCTATTTCCCAATTTTTCATCTTCTTCCCTACCCCACAACAGTACACACACATACACAAACAAATCACTTGAACTTTTTAGTCATTCTGAATTCTGTTTTACATTACATTTTACAGAGAATGTTGCCCTGAATTAAAATATAAACATTTATCTTGTGGTGGTACCATAATTTCTCTTTCAAGTAATAGATGACTTATTTACCATTACTTCACACCTTCAACTATAAAGTCATCCCTCATCTAGGAGCTGTGTGCAAAGCTCCTTTGATGTTGCATAGGCAAAAGACTTCCTTTTTATTAAAACCCAGATTGTTTTAACATCAGTACAGCTTGAAGAAAGGAAACAGTGTCAGTTTTACCAGCTACCACAAGTTCTATTTTCTGATTCAATTGATGAGATACAAATCAAATGTTATAGTTCCAGTGTGGAATAGATGGATACATATAATTTCAGATCATGAAACATAATCACTTGTACATAGAGGAGTAATATTGCATATAGTATCGCCACACACTTTCAGTGGCATACAACAATAAGCATTTAATTAGTTCACTGGTGGATGCAAGCATTCAACTGGGGACAGCTTTGCTTCAAGCAATGTATTTCTCTGAGCATGGCTTCTCTCCTCACTGAGATTTAGTGTCATGCCTCTTCTATCTAATTATTCTAGGGTCAAGCTTGAGGAAATAGTCGCTATCAGGGAGAACTCCCCTTATGGTGGTGACAGGGATGCAGGGGAGCAAGTGCAAATACACATGGTCTCTTAAGGGAATTGACACTTGTCACTTCTGTTTCCTAATATTGGCCAATACAAAATGCATGTCTGGTCCTAAAGACAAGCAGGAGGAACATATACTCTGTCCCATTTCCTGAAAGGAATACAAAGTCCCATGACAAAGGATATGAGAAAGAAGAGTGAAAAGTCGGGATCAATTATTCAAACATACAGAGAAGTGGTGTGTAATGAGAAATTCCTATACATCACTGCAGGAATGGAACATCGGAATCATTAGATTTGACTGGATTTTAAAATTTAAATTTATACCAAAAGTTACAGTAGACCTAAAACCACATTATAGATGTTCCAGTTCTACTTTATATAATAAACTTTTAAAAAGTTTATACACAATTTGTATATACCCAATTAATATGTGTGCTGAAATTTCATAGGAATAGGCACATTTATTTTTTATCACTGTAAAGGGAAGCTATCAAGTGTTCAGAAACCCTAATAGTTTGGCAAGTAAATAAGGGTAACATGCTTAAGCACATGTCTAAATTTATGTTTACAAATTTCTGTGAAAATATATTCATGTAATCTCCCCCACATCACCCAAATATTTAAAATGTTTTAATGTGAAAAACATGCTTTAGTTCACATTTGCTTGTAGAAAATGATGTCCAGAAATATAGGTTTCTCCCGTATGGTTCAAATACAGTCCTCTACTTGAAATTGTACCATGATAACACCTGAACATTTATCACATAGAATCCTAATATTATGGCCTCACATGTCATGCTGGTTGAGATTGAAGTTTTACGACCCACTGAAACTTTATTGAGACATTTTTAAAAAAATGTTTTTAAAGCAGCAAAGGAGAATATTCGTTTCTATAGTTGAAAGGAGTATTTTAAATAGACCACATATTATGATGCAGGGAGTTCACTAGAAATGTAAACATAAAGCTTTCAAAATACCTATTTATCATATTCACTGGGCCTTTCTTTCTAACACCAGGATCATGTGATTTATATTAATTTCTTGACTGCTATATTTGGATCTGAGATGAAAAGTTTTAGCTGAAGTACCTCTTACACCAGCAAAATAAATAAATAAATAAATAAATAAATAAATAAATAAATAAATAAATAGCATTCATTCTCTTGACAATTACAATAGTTCATAATCTCATGAGTTCATATTTATTTTTTTCAGATCTTAGAAAGAAAAAAGGAATTTCAAAGCTTTACAAAGTTGGTTGTCAGAATTGATACCCAAATCCCCAAACATCCAGAGAATTTGACAAGTGACTGCATCCTGGGATTCTCTAAGTTGATACAAATCTGGTGGTTTGGGTATTATGGTATTTTTCAGATGATTTAAACATGGGAAAATGGAAAATCATGTGAGGTATGTTAACAATTTTTGTGTAAAATTTATCAAGGAATTTTTACTGTCTACCCAAGACTAAATTACACATATAAATTCCAGGAGAAAATTGTCCAGGATTACAAAGACCACCTCAATTCTTTTTTAACCTTCTTTTTTTTCTAAAGTTTTGTCAGGGGTATAGAGTGAGAAGTGACTCATTAATTCATTTATTTATCACATGCTGTCAACCACTAAGCTGGACACTGATGATTTAAGAAGAAAAAGATATAATTTTTGCCCTCCAAGCATAGTGTTGCATACAAGGAAGTAAAGAGCAAATTATTACATTCTGACATGATAGATACTTTGGTAGTGTTTGAAAATGGGATGTTGGGAGGGTATTGAACACAGAGGAAGTCTCCATAGGGTATATGCCCTCATGGGCATTTGTCCTTGAATAAGTATTTTCAGCATTAATATTTCTTTTTCTTTTCTTTTCTTTCTTTTCTCTTTTCTTTTCTTTTTCTTTTCTTTTCTTTTCTTTTCTTTTCTTTTCTTTTCTTTTCTTTTCTTTTCTTTTCTTTTCTTTTCTTTTCTTTTCTTTTCTTTTCTTTTCTTTTCTTTTCTTTCAAGTGGGAGAGAGGGCCAGAAAGAAAGAATCTTAATCAGGCTCCATTCTCAGGTATAGAGCCTGACACGGGGCTCTATTCCATGACCCTGGGATCATGACCTGAGCCAAAATCCAGAGTTGGACGCTCAACCGATTGAGCCACCCAGGCACATCCACCATTAGTTTTTATAATGAAAAAAATTCTGACTCTCCCTTTACTATCGAGGTTCAATAAAACTTTGATTTGTGAGCATAGTTCGTTCCGGAAACATGTTTGTAATCCAAAGCACTCATCTATCAAAGCAAATTTCAAGAACCATTAGCTCAGTTGTGATCATGTGACATTCAGTGCAATATTAGTAGTATTGCAAGACCTCGCTTGTTTATCAAGTTAAAATGTATTAGAAATGTTTGCTTCTCTTGTGGAACACTCACAGACCAAGTTACTTGCAATCCAAAGTTTTACTGTTCTTTTGCCTATAATAACACAATAAGAGAATCACAGAGCAGGCCCCTAGAAATTGAATAACTTCGTATCCACCATTAAAATGAAATTTCCTTGGGGCACCTGGGTGACTCAGTAGGTTAAGCATCCAACTTTGACTCAGGTTGATCGCAGTTCATGGGTTTGAGCCATGCGTCCAGCTCTGTGCTAACATCTCAGAGCCTAGAGCCTGCTTTGAATTCTGTGTTTCCTTCTCTCTCTGCCCCTCCATCGCTCACACTCTGTCTCTCCCTCAAAAATAAATAAAAGTTTTAAAAAAAATTAAAATGAACTCTTTTCAAAAACATCCCTCAGGTTGTGACTGGGTCCTGGTAAGAAACATTTCTCAGTGGGACACCAGTCACTACAAAACCTTAGCTGCTCATCATGCATCAGGTATTTATTGATGTTCCTAATCACAAGCTGAGCAGTGTGCAGCCATGTTCCATTATCAGTTTGAGGTAAAATTCAACTTGAGAAAATCTGAAGACAAAAGGAGGTTGGACATGGCACATATTAGGATTGAGGGAAAGAATCACAGAAAAAGAAACCATGTTTTGTAGGGAAAGGTATTATCAAATGCCTCAAAACAATAAACTTTACTTTTCCAAGGGTAACCTGGATATAGTCACTGTTGTGTACCCAAAGTGCCTATCCTGAAAGTTAATCCTGAGACTTATGTGCCATCATAACGTGGGAAGACTAGCTGTTACCTAATGGTTGGTTGATTAAAATAATCTCATTCTACTAAGGAGTGGGTAGTGATTTGAAAGAGTGATTGGAATTTGTCTTCCTGAACATAATGTTTCTGTCAGAATGAGAATTTCTTGAAGTTACCAAAAGCTTTATTTACCATCCTATTTTTTACACATATCTTGTCAAAAAAAAAATTAACTTCATAGAAAAATAAACGAGGCAATATACTGACACCCATGGGATTTACTGCCCTTAACATGTACCCTTTAGCCTAGGATCAATTTTAGAATGGCTTATTGAAAACTTACAGTACTAGATAGTAGATGATACCTTAGGACATTAGGATGTTGCCCTGTAGAACATGATATATCTTTTTTTGGGGTAAGTTTAATTTATTTAGTTGAGAGAGGGAGAGAGGGAGAGAGAGAGGGAGAACATAAGCAGGGAGAAGCAGAGAGAGAGGGAGAGAAAGAATCCCAAGCAGGCAGTGGAGAGCCCAATGCAGGGCTAGAACACATTAAGTGTGAGATCGTGACCTGAGCAGAAACCGAGTCAGACACTTAACTGACCAAGCCATCCAGGCACCCCACATGATATAGCTTTTTAACAGTGATCAACATATAGTGTCCTTTCTCTGGTAACCAGGATATGCTGATCTACAAAACAAGAGACCTATTTGAAAATAATCTAGCTTCCGAGTCCCATGCTTTGGGGTTCTACTGATTTGGAGGTCTTTATTTCTTAGAAAAGAATGCTCCTAGTCCTTATTCCACTAAATAAGAATTTGCATTGCCATCTGATCATTTAAGACTGTTTTTAATGTTTATTTATTTTTGAGAAGTTGGGGAGGGAGTGGGGGAGAGAGAGAGAGAGAGAGAGAGAGAGAGAGAGAGAATTCCAAGCAAGCTTTGTGCTGTCAGCACAGAGACCAACATGGAGCTCAGACTCACAAACTGGGAAATCATAACCTGAGATCATGACCTGAGTCGAAGTTGGATGCTTAACCGACTGAGTCACTCAGGCGCCCTCACTTAAGACTTCTTATTGCTACTCTACTAGCAGCATAAGGATTGTGGCAAATAATCCCAATTGGTAAGGGGAAATAGGTTTGATGCTTAACAACGGAGGCAAAGAGATGGTTCCCTGTATCCCTGGGTCCCAGCAAATCCTCTGGAATACTTCATAGTATTGTTTAGTCTAGTGGTAAATTTAATGAAACACTACAGAAAAGGAATGTGTACAAGATCAGGATCACCAAAGGGTTAGAATCTCCAGGAATGAAAGTTTGAATCATTTCACCAAGAAAAGAACAGCATCCAGATGAGATGCTGACTGAGAATAAAGGGAACATGGAAGGGGTATTGTAGGAAGGAAATGATAAATAAAACCCATGGCCTTCTTACTAATTCAAAACAGAGGATATTGTATACTTACCATATTTTCTTGTACTCTTTCCTGTGAGTGTGCACGTGCACAAGTGTGTGCTTAATATTAACTGTCCTCTTCCCTAACTTACCCCTTCTATTTTATATAAAGAGTTGGTAGTTAATGGTAAAATGTAATTTATAGTTTATGGGATATCAAAGTGAGATGGCTGAACTCAAAAAGAAAGAGCATCACCCAGAGATTGAAACAGCAACTAATGATACTTTGGGACTCTCAATATTGGAAGACAGTAGGCAGATTTTCATTTGTATATAGGATTAAATACATTATGTAGGAAACAGGCACGATTTTGTAGTTTGTTTGTTTGTTTGTTTGGACTTTTAAGTATGAGTAGGAACCCTGTTAAAAATTACATTAAGATCCAGAAGACTAGGAGTTGATACTGAGATCCTCATTCTAACATCGGTATTTCAGACAATGCCAATACAGGGAAAAAATACAATTAAAGCAATGTATGTATAGAAGCAAGATCTAGTTTTCTCTTAAATCTATTTTGACCCTTTTTTTAATTTTTCAGTTTCAGAAATACCATATAGTATTTTTTTCTATCCAGAGAGTTTAATATAAAACTTTGTTATAAACACTTATGTAATGATTTCCTAGACTATATGAAGTTAATAAACATAACAAAACTAATATAATTTTTTTATAAATAGGCATAAGACTTGTTAAATTTGGATATGATTGTTAATTATAAATAATTATAAATGTGCATGTGCACATTTATGTATTTGAATAACATTTGAATCAGCTGTTAATAATCCCTCAAAAGAATATTGCACACTTTTAAATCACAGGTGAACTGTAGGCTGTACAAATGAAAAGAGAAAAAGCTCAATTTTCCCTGGTGCCAAAAGGAAAAGAGACCCCCCCACCCCCCCCCCCACCAACACACACATACCTTTTTCTTTTTTTTTTCTTTTTTTGATTTCAAGTTTTTATTTAAAATTTTTTTAACATTTTTTATTATTTATTTTTGCGACGGAGAGAGACAGAGCATGAACAGGAGAGGGGCAGAGAGAGAGGGAGACACAGAAACTGAAATAGGCTCCAGGCTCTGAGCGGTCAGCACAGAGCCCAATGCGGGGCTCGAACTCACGGACCGCGAGACCATGACCTGAGCCGAAGTCGAACGCTTAACCGACTGAGCCACCCAGGCGCCCCTCAAGTTTTTATTTAAATTCAAGTTAATATACATGGTAAAATTGGTTTCAGGTATAGAATTAGGACACACCTTTTTCCTAATGCATTTACTATAGAAAACATGTAATTGTGAATCCTTTTCCTGCCCTTTTGATATGTATAGATATATTTTAAAGGCTAAATAAGCCTTTTACCAGTTTTGCAACCCAGGAATATTTCCTGAGGACCCTGGAAACCATCTCTTTGAAATGTAATCAAAGAAGGCAGCACTCCAATTCCCAATTTTCTGAGGGCATGGAGGCCTACCTTCAGCTGGCACCTGACTCCAAGTCTCTAGCTTACCTCTTTGATCATAAAGATATAAGATTTTTTAAATACAGGCCATGAGCCAACACAGGTGTCTGCCCTAATTAACACATGGATTTATGAGGAACTACAGATGACAAAGGGCAATGTCAGGTCACTTACTTGAAGACTAGTTTGTCTATTGATTGATTATTTTAAGAATATGTAAGTAATGGGATGTATTTGCTTGGCTAAATAAGAGGTGATATTTCTTTCTCTACTTGCTGTTTCTTTAGTGAATGCCTGTGCTGTGCAGTGCATTCTGCTATAATTCCTATTCAATAATAAGACTTTTTTTTTTCTCTTTTACCTTTGTGGAGAAGTTTTCTGGGTTGGGAGTTTTTATTTTTCATTATATTTTTCCAACAGTATCTGAAAGAGGCAATGCGAGGCAAGGATGGCTTGCATCTGTATCTGGGACTTCTCCCCAAACTTGTGTTAAAATCCATGGAGTAAAGTAGGAATATAAGTAGGACTGCTTTTTTTTCTGCAATAAAAGGGTGAACTGATGAGAATAAACACAAGTCAAAGGCTTGCTTTGCCTGCTTTTTTTCCTGAAAGCCTAAACCTCAAATCATAAACGTTTGTACTTCATTAATACAAAAAGCCAATCCTAAATACGTCAACAATAATAAAAAGAAGATATGCAAGTCTACAAGAGCAATGATTAGAAGGTAATGCCAGCAGATTTAAATTTCTTGCCTTGGGCCTGCCTTGGGTATCTAGAGTAACAAGACCATTCAAAGAATGATTTCAAGAAGATTTTTCTAAAATTTGTTGAACTGAGAGAAGAATGTAGCTAGATTTTTCTGAGTCCTTTGAAATTCTTTTTTATCCACTCCTGGAATTACACTATTCGAAACCAACATTATAAATGGAGTTGGCAAGTGGAAGAATCAAGAGAAGAAGGAATAGGAAGTCTTGCTGGAATAACAAAGATAGAAAAAAAGAATGAGATAGTAGTTATCCAAGAAAAAGATATATGGAGGTAAGGCAGTATAGGAACCACAAATTGCATAGGAAAAGGAACATAAGACCAATCTAACTGCAGAAATTGGAAAGGAAGGCAGGGTATGCAAGTGCCAGGAAGCCCCAGACTTAAAGTATCTGTTAATTATACCAGTGAAAAGTCCCCCAAAAATGTTCAGTTTCAAATGAATAATTCATATTGTGGAGCATATCTGTGAAAATTCTTTTCTGGAAGTGCCTCTCCATATTGTGCCTGTTCACATGCCAAGGTTTCACCCCTGTTTTGTCCTTGCTTGTCCCATTGCTAGCATTGCATACATCACACTGCATTAAAAAATAATAATAGACTTTTTTTACAGGAGTTTTTAATATACAGAAAAAATGAGCTGAAAACATAGAGTTCTCTATGCCCCCTCTATTCTTGCATAGTTTCCCCTATCATTATTATATTGCTTTATTGTTCCATTTTTATTATATTTTCTTAATTGCTCATTCACTCATTAGTAGAAGCATTGTAACTTATTCATTGCTAAACAAAGATACTCAATAAATGCCAATTTTAAAATCAAACAATATAAATTGGGTAGTAAAATCATGTGTAACTTCTCAATGTAGTTTTTGATATCAGGGACTCATAATAAATGAAATCCATAGACTTCTTTCATTTAAAAAATGCAAGTGTGTGTATATATATATATACATATATATACATATATATGTATATATACATATATACATGTATATATACATATGTATATATACATATATACATATATACATATACATACATGTATATATACATGTATATATACATATACATACATACATATATAAATCCTGATCTCCAACTTTGAATATAAGGTTTAAAATAACAGGTTCTCTCAACTTCAGCACTATTGACAATCTTTGTTGTGAGGGGCTGTCTGGTGCATTGTAGGAGTTTAAGTAGCATTCCAACCTCTATTTACTAAATGCCAGGAGCAATTCGTTCCCCTACAATGACAATAAAAATGTCTCCAGACATTGCTGAATGTCTCTTTTGTGGCAAAATTGCTGGGGGTCGTGAATTTCCGAAGATAACTTCACCAGACCACAGCTAAGAAGGTCTGCATTAGTATTAATTTCAAAATAATGCTAATTGGGGTCCATTTTGATCAATTATAAATGAAAGAGAAAGAGATGACAAAAGGACAACTTGATTATGCATAAAAATGAATTTATCATGGGGTGCCTGGGTGGCGCAGTCGGTTAAGCGGCCGACTTCAGCCAGGTCACGATCTCGCAGTCCGTGAGTTCGAGCCCCACGTCAGGCTCTGGGCTGATGGCTCAGAGCCTGGAGCCTGTTTCCGATTCTGTGTCTCCCTCTCTCTCTGCCCCTCCCCCATTCATGCTCTGTCTCTCTCTGTCCCAAAAATAAATAAACGTTGAAAAAAAAAAAAAAAGAATTTATCAGAGGGGCACCTGGATGGCTCAGTTCATTAAGCACCTGACTCTTGATCTCGGCTCAGGTCATGATCTCGCAGTTTGTGGGATCGAGCCCCACATCAGGCTCTGAGCTGGCAGCACAGAGCCTGCTAGAGATTCTCTCTCTCTCTCTCTCTCTCCACCCCTCTCACCTCTCAAAATAAATAAATAAACTTTAAAAAAAATAAATTTGTCAGATATAAGAAATACTGTTTGATTAAATGTCTAACATACATTTACTGCAGTTTTTCTAGCATATATAAAACAAGTAATTATTCAGCAAAGTTCTTAGCTGGCAACCTGATGTAAAAATTTGACATTTGTTGCCTCCAGCCTTTCATTTCATTTACAAATTGGAATTTCAAGTTTATATTTTTAAATTATTCCTTGAGAAAATGCAATGACACTTATTAAATAAGTAATGGAAACCACTATAATACTAGCAACATAACTCATAAAGCTGTGTTCTAGTTGCCCAGGTATAGATCCACATTACTAAATGCCTCTAGAGTACATAAATCTACAAAGTGACACTGAGCAGGTCCCACTATTTGCAGGACACTGGGAGCTAAAAGAAGTCCTAAAAAGTGAAGAGAAGACATGGTCTTTGTTTTCAAAAAAAAAAAAAACATTGTCCTTCAGTATCCTGAGGACCAGAGTTTAAAGTTTAGCTCTGGATCAATTTACTTTCTAAGCAAAAACTGTCAGGTTGGTTTTAGTATTGAAGAAACTTACCTCTGTAAAAGTAAGAAACACGTACTGCCTTGTTTTTGGTGCATGATAAAGCCATGATAAATATGGTACAGAGCATGACAATTGTATGGAGTTCCTAATAAATTATTACCAAACAAAATACTGTCTCTGTATTAAGTGTAAGATATATACATGTTATAGGTACTTATTAGCTAGCAACAGATTTGGATATTTCTGTGTATTTATATGTGTACATTTTCAATTTTATTAGTGATGAAATTTCTGAAAATTTCCTTCCCTTGTGTCCTTGAGGCCAAAGATTTGTTTGTTTGTTTGTTTACCTGTGTATACCTCAGTGTGTCCAGCACAATGCTCATCTGGTTGATCTCCGTGAGTAGAGTTTAGGTGAGGTAAATTGAATTGAATTGCTTGAAAGTGAAACTCCTTTTAGCACTCCTTATTCCCCTAGACTCGTGGAGGTAGCTGGAGCTGAAATGCAACAGCCAGCTATTTTTCATTACTATATACAACACCACTGCTAGGTTGGCACAAAGAAATAAAATGTCTTGACACAAAGAGTTAACGTGATTGCCAAGCTTAAAGCTGTTAGATCCAAGGTAGATCTAAGATATCTGGCTCAATGCCAGAGCCTTTGGCTTCATAGCCTGCTGCCTTTCCTTTATGGATAATTATGATTTTTGATTGGAGCGTACATCAACTTTTACGTACTGGTTTGGCAACTGACATGTCAGGTGTGTGGTAACTCTTCAAATGAACTGACTTGGAGTTCTCACCCCACAAATTACAGTCCCAGAGTATAGTTTAAAAACTTCTCTTGGCTTGCCACCTTGTGGTGGATTTTTCAAAGTAACAAAACTCAGTCTCGAAAGAAATCATTGGCTTCCAACCTTGTTAAGAACAATAATTTCCATATGAAAAAATAGGTAAATTTGCAATGAGGTCAGTAAAGATCTAAAAATATCATCTGTAATTTAAAATCAGCATTTATGATGAATTTTTTTCATTATTTCCGCAAATATCCCCACATTAAACTTGGGAAAAAATAAGGAAAATATTACACAATCCCCCCAAAACATATGTGATATCATGAAATTAGTTCAAAACCTTTCTCTTTCATTGGTTACTTTATGAAAAGTTTAAAATTAGATTTAGCTCCTGAGAAAATCTTAATGTAATAAGAAATATCGTGTGCACTAAGACAACTTACAATTTACCATCAATTTTTAAAGCATGCAGTTATAATGAACTATATGATACATGGTTGGATTATGAGCTAATTTGATTATTATTCAAATAGAATTTATTAGTTGATAAATAGCATGATTTATTAGAGTGTTTGAAATGTGAATGTTCATATTTGTTTTTGTCTTGATGACCATGGATCATCAGCTCTCTGGAAGTATATCTAGTATGTTCTAAAACTAAATTAATTACTTGTCTTAGAATGGCTTTGAGTTTCCTCAGAAGAAATGAGATCATTTGACTGGGATGTATAATTAAAAGACCAAGATAATTGCTACAATCCAATAACAAAACAGGAACACAGGTTAACCACAATGCCATCGATCATACTGATGGAAGAAGGTTGACAAATGATTGCTAACACTTCAAATTCATAAACCAGGTGATCTATTTGAAGACAATGTTAGATAGTATCGGGTACTAAGAACTCTGCTTTATATGCACTAACCATTTTCACAAACTACCAAGATTGCTAAGATAAGAGTTTTTGATTCCACAGAACAAATTCAGAAATCCTGCTTCAAATGTGTTTTCCACTTGAAGATGGCTAAATTCAAACCAAGTCTGAACGGAGTACTACTCTGATGTAGTTAGTGGTGGGCTCATTTATCCTCATCATTCCCAATTTAAGGAAACGTAGCACAGTGGGAGATTCCACACCTGGACCAAAATCGGTTGCTTTCATTTTTTATTGGTCAGGGAAATAACTCTTATTGAGATTTAAACTCAGATGAAAATTGTAACTCTTTCATCTTTCAGTTAGAAAACTACTTAGATATGATCCAGACCTCTTATGCAAAACTTTAATTTAAGGGCAAAATACCTGAAGGAAACGGCATCAAAAAGGGCAGCCTCAGGTAATCTTATTCCCAATCCAGTTCTATTTAAACAACTCCTCATTGCCTTCATACTTACAGACACTCACGGGTTTTAACGTTCATCATGAATTCCGGACATTCTGTTTTGTGCCACTATCATACAAGATAGATTTTTATTACTTTATTTTTTAAATCATTTACCATGGTGTGGTCTTTATTCTGAGTAAATGGTGAAAAAAGAATGCGAGAAAACACCTTCATTTCAATTACTATTTTTTTTTCTTAATGAACATATGTCTTTAGGTCTAATCCAGCTATCTCACAGTTTGTGCTTTGATGACTTTATGAAATCTTTTCCATTATGCCTTTGAAGTGGCCCCATTTTCTTAATAGAAGAAATATATTTAAGTTGTCTGAGAGCTATGTTTGCACTCCTTGCTTTCTGCCCTCGGATATCTGAAACTAGAAACTCTATCAAAAATAGTCTTAATTTACTTGCTAACATTCACTTTCTCGGTAGGAATAATTTTGATTAGTAGGGAAAGTGCTTTCTCATTGTCTTCTTTCACTGGCAAATAATACATTGCTCTTGCATCTTTCTTTGCTGAGCCTAGAGCCTTTAGATTCATTATCCAATTAATCCTCCTAACATTGCTGTAAAGTAAGAATGGGGAGTAAATTCTGAATCTACACGTAGGGAGATTAAATGACTTATATAATGTCACCAAATGGGTAAAAAGCAGAGTTGAGAAAACTGCTTAAGACTTGCCTTTATTGCAATATCAGGTCATTATTTCTCATATTACAAGAACCTCTTCAGAGATAGCTGGTACTAGGAGTTGAGAGGTAAACAGGTTTCTTCATATTTAATTGTAACAATGTTCTCGAAAATGGCCTTTTGAAATAAGTGGGGATGTAAATGCATTTATATTGGCAGAACATAGTGCGTGGTATTTTAATGATATACGGAATACAATCACTTTTTTTCTGTTATGTGAACTAGTTAACATGCATTAATGAATTACAATATTAACATTCACTAAGAAGTGATCGTTGAACCGACTGTATTTTTTCTTTCTCCCTTTATTTATTATTAATAAATTAGTTTAATCCATCTCCTTTATCACATGAGGATAGTGAAGCTCAACTTCATTTTTATTTGATTATTTTAATTATGTATTTTTTAGTTTTTTTATATTCCTACAAAAGCAATTCAAGGAGCACCATTTATTTTTAAACAAAACTTAGTTGAATTTGTAAAAAGCCAAAAAAAATCACATATTAAATATCTTACATGTTTCTCCATTTCCCACCTTTCCTTGTTGCATAAGAAAACTATGAAAATCATTACCTGCATGGTACGTGTGACTGTAGGTTCGACTATAATCCAAAAGTTGAAATGTCAGAAATCCCAGAAGCACAGAGTTCCCAACAGGACTTCAAGCCCAAGTATGCAGGCCAGGGAAGACGGGAGATTCAGATAAGCTTCAACTGCACACTTGAACTTTAGGCTCTTTAGAAGAACACAGATTTGGATTCATTTGAGATTTTCTTTTTGTAAGTCAGTAGATAATAGATCTGAAGGAACCTTTTAAAATCCCTTTGAATTTTTCCTTTGCATAAAACAACTTTAGGAAAAATGAAAGCTGAAGGTCCAAGGTCACCTGAAATATGATCTGTGGTTCCCTGCTCACTCTGGTGGGTTGATGCCACCTTATGGAGCAAGAGGTTCACTACAATGCATGTTGCAATAGCCACTAAGACCTAAGTTCCAGGAGAAGCGCTCACAACTTAAATTTAGTCAATAGAAAACCATTATACTGCATACCTAAAAGGAATGGGATTAAATACTAAATTCTATTATAATACTTTTTTAAGAGTTAAAGCTCTTGGTTTTATATTGCGTATTAATCAGATATAAGATTCACTTTCCATTGTCAGTATAATAGAGTTGTGTTTAAAGCATATGTGCAGTCCTATTTCAAACACTCAGAAAAGATTAACTCTTATATTGTGTCTTCTTGTGTCTCCTTTCATTTTACCCTCCTTTCTTTGTTTCAAGTTATATGTATGTAGACTGATAAGTTACTCAAAAGTGGCTAGATGGGGGCGCCTGGGTGGCGCAGTCGGTTAAGCGTCCGACTTCAGCCAGGTCACGATCTCGCGGTCCGGGAGTTCGAGCCCCGCGTCGGGCTCTGGGCTGATGGCTCAGAGCCTGGAGCCTGTTTCTGATTCTGTGTCTCCCTCTCTCTCTGCCCCTCCCCCGTTCATGCTCTGTCTCTCTCTGTCCCAAAAAGAAATAAATGTTGAAAAAAAAATTTAAAAAAAAAGTGGCTAGATGTAAACTCACCTATCTAAATTTAAAAATATAGTAATTGTGCTAATATTAAGACTAAGCAGAAAGATTAAGCCAGGAGACAGTAACCTTGCAGAATGCTCGTTGTGAGCTTGTGTGAGGATCATGAACACAGAGTAGGAACTTCTACTAAATCATTTTAGGAAATAAATAAAGAAGAACAAGGAAAATATCTGTAGCTTTAGTAAAAGAAAAAAAAATGCTTTCAAAAAGTATGAAGCAATCAAGATGTGCGGGTCCTAGTGTCTGAATAGAAAAGGGAAGCTTAATGCAGAGAGACGCTGGGACCCAACGCAGGCCTCAGAACATTGGATATAGGGTCTAGATAAGAGGTTACTTACAAGTGACTTCAGTGTTAATTTTAACACGTAATAGAATATTAAAAAAAAAAAACAGTTTCTTGGACATATTAATTAAGTTGTAGGTTATTGAGCGCTCTAAAACCTGGAATTCTTCATTGATCTAAACTCTATGCTCAATGATTCTGAGACCTCTCTGATCAATCTGAATCACTTGGGCCTCTTTTATATGATGCTTTTCTGACCAATCCTATTACTAACTCTGAGCAGTAACTCTGTTGGTGGAATTTGCCTAGATCCCTAGTCCCAGCGATTTGGATATATGTGATAAAATGAATTGTTATCACTGACCTTTGTCAGCTGAAAGCATTTCATGGCATTTCTTGACCATATTCTTGTGAATGGCTTTCTTAGTCCTGCTCTACTTATTAAAAGCACTTGTTAAAAAATATTCAGAGGAAACACCTGTGAGTCTGTTGTACTCAAAGTTGAGGCTCTCAGGAATAATTTACTTGTAGATACACATTCACGTTAATATCATTCTTCTATCTTCATTCTCAGTAGCTTCAAAGGGAGTGCAGCATGAATTGCCAGCAATATCCTCAATAACAGGTGAGCCATGCAGAATAGTGCTGAGAATCGGGTGCTTTTCCTTTCCCCACTCTTCTGAGGCTATAGATGATTTCACCATTTTCTGTCTACTGTCAACAGGGTTTGAGGTTCAGATGAATATGATCTTTCTCAGTTCTTCCTATCATAGAATTCTGGTTAGTCTTTTCCATATTATTTTTCTTGGTCTTGCCATCCACATCCTCATCTTTAATCGCTACAATCTGAGAAGCTAACTTACCTTCGTCATTACCATATCTCTTGCTATCTGAACATCATATTTCGTTTTAGTCTCCTTTCTTCTCCAAATGAACGTTCACTATGAGCATTACTCTGTCCTTTCAGAGTACCCATTCTAGCGTTATTTTTCTATGTGTGGGGTTGCGGAGGGGGTCGGTGATAGCATTATTTTGGTTTCTTAGTCAATGTGCTCACCATTATCAACTCAGATGATGAAGGGATCTTCAGGAAAGGAGTCTCAGGCTAAATTCTCATCACAAAGAGAATTGTGGTTGTAAGCTGTCGGCACAAAAATAATTTGAAAAGACATCAATACAAAATTATCTAATCTTAACTACGTATGCCTTTGTTTGCAGACAAAATCTTTGAAGCCAGTTGCTGCAGCAGACCTCAAAGTGTCAATTATTCTTGCCACTGCTTGTGTATACTCGGGCCAGTAGCGATGATGTCTACAATGTCTACCCATTGTCCAACTTAGAATATATATTATTTTTCTTAGTGGCTCCTTAACAAGGCATTGAAAACCATCTCCTTTAGGAGAATTTAGTTTGGGTATAAAATGTGAATACTAACAGATAGCAGTGGGCGATCTTGCTGGAATATAAAGGCTCTTGTTTCCTTCCCCTGTGCATGCCCCATAGGAGAGTGTGGATGCTGCTGGAGAGTTGCAGAGAAAATCAAGTGGGAGAGGAATGAGGAAAGGGTGCAAGGTTCTCACAAAAGGACTGATAGTTGAGATCAGAGGTTGGCAAATTTTCTCTTTAACTAGCCAGACGGTAAATATTTTAGGTTCCCAGAGCCATATGGTCTCTGCGTAACTACTTAAGTCTGCTGTTGTCACATGGAAACACCCACAGACAATATGTAAACACTGTGTGTTCCAATAAACTTTACCAAATCAGGCAGCAAGCCAGATTTGGCCTACAAGCCATGGTTTGACAACCCCTGCATTAGATAATAATTAATAGTGATGAAATTATGTTATGGAAAAAGAACAAAAGTCATGGGTTCCAGAATCGTCTCTGACACTAGCTGTCCAGGGAAAACGTCTTTTCTAATTAGAAAAATTTTCATATCTGTAAAATGAGAGGGTTAAACTTACCTTTTCTAAAGTTACTCTATGCTCTAAAATTATATGAGTTTATACTGTGCTCATTTATCTTTAAGAAAAAGTTGATTGTGCTATTTTTATAAAGACTAAATAAAAATCATTCAGAAAATCATGCTAATCATTTAAATTTTTTGAAATGGTTAATTTTTCTGGTTGGAAGAAAGGAAGGAAGCTCTTATTTCAAATATATGGACTGTTCTTAGTTTTTATTCTGTGTAATTCTTTAGAATTGGTCATGGCTCCCTTAAGTAATCCCAACAGACAGTAGGACCCATAAAGCCCTAGGGAATACAGGACAGATATAGTTAAAACTTTTTTTTTCCCCTAACTGAATCCTATCTAATTTAGGAAAGAACAACCATTATCTGCTTATACCAAACCAGTCCTTTTGTTTCAACCCTCACTACTGACTTATCATTTCTGGGTCCCATTCCATGCATTTATTGACTCAAAATGACCTTTTTTTCTGAACTTATGAGAATTATAGTATCTGTGTTTCTATCATTCCCAATCTTCATATCTCTGTAGGTACTTCATGGCATGTTTGTGTCAACTTCTTTGTATAAATAAAAAACATAATTGTTCAAAAATCGTCCAGAAACAAATGTGACCCTGCTCTGTCTTGTCCACCAGATCCAGCCTTGAAACCTCATTTACATGTTAACCTGACCCACAGAATGATCTGACCTCTCTGGTGGGTCTCACCATTCCCTTAACCCAATCTTCAGCTTGAGTTTCACCAAACCAGAGCTATGTGTTTATTAATCCTATACTCAAATGTTGATAACCACAGTGTCATGAGACAAAGACCTACCTGTTCAATAAAATGTAATACATACTTGTTTATTGTTAATTTTGTCAGGCATTAATTCTTTCTAGCTTCAAACCATCTCCTGGGGGTACTGAGAACTCTCACCAGTACTTGTGTTACAAGAGTGCAGTTAGTTATACTTGGTGGCATTCAATCTAGATAGTCTTCACAGAGGAACTACATCGTGATTGAAGGATAAGTGATGCATCACTCAACAATCAGAGAAAAAGAATGTTGGTTAAGATAGATGGAATAGATTAAGCCACAGTGAGAAGGGATTAATGAGAATTGGGGGAAAAACAGCAAGCTCAGCATGTAAGGTATTGAGAAATATGACCTGAGGTCAAGATGAAAATGCAGGTTGAAAATGAATTATAAAACTCTTGAATGTTGTATTAAGGAATTTGGATATTTTTATCCCCAAGGAAAAAAAAACAAAACACTGAACACTTTGGAGAAGAGGAATAATATAATCAGATTTAGAAAGTCAGCTTGGATGACATGGTTGAAAATGTGTTAGATGAGGAAAAAATCTGGAAGCAAAAAGGCTGGTTAGGAAGGTAACAGACTATGTCCCACAAAGAGGTATTGAATTTAATCAGGGGTGGTGAAAATGACAGAAGGCAAAGCTGAGACTTCCCATGTAGGGAGTGTGTGGATAATACCTGATGTTTCTGTTGTTTCTATATGGTGCTACTGAATACACACTGCTCACAGAGATGGCTCTTTTTAAAAATGTTTTCACTATTCATTTATTGTTCAAATTGATGGCTAATAAGAACTGCATCAGGTTTACCATACTGATGTTAGAGCTTAGCCTCTATTGTCACCTTCTTTAATCATTTTCTAGCTTCTTTAACCTGATCCATTTTATTCTCAAGTGTTTTACTTTATTTTGAGACATTCTATAGTCAATTATATTCCTTCCTACTTCATAGATCACATGCTCATGTGTCACAGATTCTCATGGTAGGGGATTTTAAACACGCTTTGGGAGTTACCAGCAGTTGCTTTTGATCTTTGAAAGAATAGCTTCTATGGAATAATGGCTGTCCAAACGGTAGTTTATCAATAAGGAAATATGAGAAGTTAAGGCCAGTAAGGTAAAATACTTAATTGTGACAATAAGGAGAACAATAAGGTGGTATCTTGTTAGAAAGAATCAAAGAAAATGCTTTGCCCTTCTTATTTAAGGGAGCTATGATGTTTATATTTTTTAGTTTTTTGTTTTATTGTTTTTTGCTTTTTTGTTTATTTGTATGAGAAGAGAAACCAATAGAGAAAGAGAATAAATATTAATATGTAAAGTAACACCAAGAGATTGTCTTTTTAAAATGTGTATCAATAAATATTAATAAATAATTATAAAGATGCCTCAATAAATAATGCATAATAAATTAAGAAATATCAATAAAGAAATAAATGTTTAAATATGGCCCAATATAAATAATTATATTCTACTATAAGAAAATATTATGGTGTCTAATTTAGTGGTTAGCATTGAGCAGATGCTCAATATGGATATGATGAATGAATTACATCAATAAAGAAACGATTTCCTTTCCTTAAAACAACCCTTGAGAGCATCCAGTGATCATAGTTAACCTTTTAAGAACAAACATTGTACTTTTTTTTAATGTTTATTTACTTTGAGAGAGATAGAGAGTGCAGTGAGAGAGGGGGAAGGTTAGGGAGAGAAGGAGAGAGAGTATCCCAAGCAGGCTGTCAGCTCAGAGCCTGACGGGAGGCTTGATCTCACAAACTGCGAGATCATAACCTGAGTCAAAACCAAGAGTTGGACACTTAACTGACTGATCCACTCACGAGCCCCAAGAACCACCATTGTACTTGTATTCTTATTTCAATCAGTTGGGTATACTTGCTTTTTATCTTCTTACATTTTTTCCTAAAACATCAGGAGATGCAACTTAATAAGTTCTAAAATCTTGCACTTCTTTATTTTTTTATTATAATTCCAGTATAATTAACATACAGTGCTATATTAGTTTCATGTATGCAATATAGCGATTCAAAAATTCTATACATTACTCAGTGCTCATTAGGATAAGTGTACTCCGAATCCTCTGCACCTATTTCACCCATCCTGCACCAACCTCCCTTCCGGTAACCAACAGTTTGTTCTCTATAGTTAAGAGTCTGTTTCTTAGTTTGTTTTTCTCTCTCTTTTTTCCCTTTGCTCATTTGTTTTCTTTCTTAAATTCCACATATGAGTGAAAACATATGGTATTTGTCTTTCAGACTGACTTGTTTTCCCTGGCATAATACTGTCTAGTTCCATCCAGGTTGTTGAAAATGGCAAGATTTAATTATTTTTTGTGGCTGAATAATATTTTATTGTATACATACACACCAAATCTTCTTTATCCATTTGTCTATTGATGGACATTTGGGCGCTTCTATTGTTTGACTATTGTAAATAATGTAGAAAAATAGGGGTGCATACACCCCTATTTGAATTGGTGTTTTTCTATTTTGGGGGTACATACCCAGTGCAATTCCCAGATCATAGGATAGTTCTGTTTTTTATTTTTAAAGAAACCTCCACACTGTTTTCCACAGTGTCTGTACCAATATGCATTCCCATCACCAGTGCACCAACAGTGCACAGAGGTTCTTTTTTTTCCATGTCCTCACCAGCACTTGCTATAGTTTGTGGTTTTTTAAATGTTTATTCATTCATTTTGAGAGAGAGAGAGAGAGAGAGAGAGAGAGAGAGAGAGAGAGAGAGAGACGGTGTGCACCAGCAGGGGAGGGGCAGAGAGAGAGGGACAGACAGAATCACAAGCATGTTCTATGCTGTCAGCAGGAAATCCTGATGCAGTGCTTGATCTCACAAATTGAACCTCCTTGTCCAATAGGGATACAGACATGTAAACAAGTACATTTTAATATCCTGAGGTATGTGGAAAAATAGAATAAACAGAAGTAGCACATAGGAGTTGCTGATGATCTCTGTGGCAGTTGGAATCCTCCAAGAAGCAGAGGCTAAGACGGGATCTGGTGTACAAAAAGTTTATTTGGAAACCACTTATGAAAGATACAGATAAAGATAGCAGGAGTAGGTGGAGAGAGGCTTCAGAGCACAATGCAGGTCTACATTTGTAAAAGGAGTGAAGAAAGTACCAATTGAGTAGGAAGGGCTTTCCTGCTGCATAGTTCTAAGGAAGCATTGGCCATGCTGATGAGGAATCCCAAAGCAAGTTTCCCATTTGAGAAATCTCTCACCTGGCAGGATGAGGTTAGCACTAATGTGCTGCCACGCTTCATCATGTTGCAACCCAGGGGAAATAATAGCCTCAGCGTTTATACAATGATGGATCAAAGAACAGGAACTGAGCTGTTGATCAACCATGGCCATAGTAGCGGATTCTCTTTAAAAAGAAATCTGAGTGGCCATTGTAGAGATCTAATTTTCCTTTCTTTCAGGGTTCTCATTGGCTTCTCTTCTTTAAAGAAAGTGTAGAAAGTGAGGTCAGAGAGATGAGCAGACCTCTGTCATTGCAGTTGATTTTGGGAATGAAGCTAATACTCTTCCTTTCCTTTTTCCACAAGCTATTCTAAACTCCCTTCACCCTCCGCTGTCACTCCAGCATGTCCTGATGGATTATTTGGTGGTGTGACACAATCCCTCATCTCTGAAGGGTCTTACACCTTGAAAATCACACATTTCTCAGTGCAAGTTGTTGAATGTGTTCATTTTCTGTTAATTAGGTGAGGCAGTACCTTGAGGCACCCGAGTGGATCCCCGGCTTCCACATGTATTTTTGCCTGGTCTCATTGTGTGAAAACAGGCCTACCTCCTCCTGCTGATAAGGGTCAACCAACCTTGCCAACGTGGTGATTCCATTTTCCCAGATACAAGGAGTCCAAAGTGGCCTCGCAACTGTTCTAACTTACAATTCAATGCTTCTCTTGCTGTGTCACCTGTCTGTGTGCCCTGTTTGAGAATTAGGACTTCTCTCCTTCAGAGCTATAAATTTTGAGGATGGGGGACATCAGGTTCCCTAATGATCTAGGGAGTGATAATTGTAGGACTACTCTTACTTCCATCCAGTTTTAGTCTGTTCAGGCTGCTATAACAAAGTAAAACAGAATGAGTAGCTTATAAACAGCAGAAATTTATTGCTCACAGTTTGAAGATTAGAAGTCTGAGGTCATAGTGAAGCCATATTCCAGTATGTAGACTTGTCATTTTATCCTCACATGGTGGAAAGGACTAGGGATCTCTCTGGATCCCTGTTTTATAAGGCATTAATTTCATTCATCGGGCTCTACCCTCATGACCTAAGCACCTCTCAATGGCCCCATCTCCTTATAACATCACAGTGGAAGTTTAAGATTTCAACTTATGAATTATGGTAGACACAAACATTCAGACCATAGCACATCCTTTGATTCCAAGACCCCCATTTTCTTTTTATAGGGCCACCAAATACATTCAAATATTTATGATTGAGTACATGTCCTACCTCCTGAAGTCTGGCACCCCATCACATTGCTTCCATGATAATGTTTCAGCTGTGCCGTTCCAGTAATCTATGAGACTGACTGCTTCTGGATGGGATGGTTGTGATAAGATCAGCAGACCCCATTATCACAGGTTGCAGGTCACACTTTTATACTTCTTACACGTAAAGTGAGTCCTCTGGTCAGGTATTAGGTAGTGGGATCCCATGTCTGTGAATAAGGCATTCTGTAATGTCCCAAACTGTGTTGCTGGCTAAGGCTCAGTAGGCAGAAAAGGCAAACTTCTACCTTAATAACTATCTATTCCTATCAGAGCAAACCACTGGCATTCTAAGATGGAAGTGGTAAAATCGTAACAGAGGCGTTGGTTTCTCACCTCATGGAAAAGTACCCAGTTGGGGGTTCAGCATTAGCACCTGTTGCAAACAGATTGGACATTAAATCCTTTATGCCTTGATTGACTTTGGTGAGTGGGAGTCCATTACATTGAGCCTATGTATGGCCTCTTTATCAGTCACATCATTCATGTGCTCATGATACAAAATCCAGAGTGGCCTAGTATAAATGTTGGCTAAAGTCAACTGGTGAGTCATTGTGTCTACTTAGTTGCTCAGTGCTTATTTCCCTGTACTCAGCATCAGCTATCACCCTAACAGTGAATTTGCCCCGATCCCTGCAGTCCTTGATGGGTGATTAAGTCTTATGTTCTAAGATAGTTCCCATAGTTCAACACATTCATTCTTTTCCAATTTTATGTTCTGATCAAACACCCTAAAAATCCAATCCCAGGAATATTTCCCTGGCTCCTGATGGTACATGCTAAATAATTTTTGTATATACTTTGATGTGTAGTTTCTTTGTTTTCTCATCAGTCCCAGCAGGTCCCAGGCTGGTATATGCTAAAGTTTGATAGTAGCTATTGGCTTAGCAACCAGGAGAGATGCAGCACTTGAGGGAACTTCTTTTGCCTTAGGATGGTTTTTCCTTCCACTAGATTATTTATCAAGTTCATCAATGGTGATATCTTCAACAACTGGGCTACCACCTTGTACTAAGAACTATTTGTGCCCTCATATTCCACTCAGTATAGGCCTCCTTGCCATTCCCCAAACCCCATCCTACTGCCTGTTTTCTTGGGCCACTCCTGGCCCTTCCTGTATTTATTTGGGTCCAATGAAAAATGAGTGCTAAGATATAAGAAATTTATGGAGGCAAACATTTGTGAAGAATAAAGAGATGGGAGCTGGAGTAGGCAGAGAGAGTCTTTAGACCATGATGTGCATCTGGAAAAAAAAAATGAAAATAGAGAGGGAAATAAGAACTGGGTAAGAATAGCCTTATACTGTGGTATACTTATAAAAAATTAAAAACCTCAGCCAGAATCCTGAGGTAAAATTTGCCCATTAGAGAGATCCTGCATTGAGTAAGGATGGCCAAAACTGGTACTATGCTTAGTTATTGGCTGGGAGCTACCTGGCGAAACATGGTTCCCGTAAAAATGCAGCAGTGATTCCAAAGGGGCAGCAGCTGACTATCCTTCCATCCAAGTTCACCATATCAGTTTCCCTCATATATCTGAGTGATGTAGTTCTATGGCTGCTGCCTATATGTATATTCAGAAAATACTTCTTATTCAGATAGATATAACAAATTTGAAACATGACTCAGAGTTTTCAAATTGTACAACAAAGGCTATTCTGAGAAAAGTAAATAATATACAAGGACACCTCATAGGGACCATTCACTAAATGCCATGAATTTAGGATCAGAAAAACAAAATTATTATGTTCTATAATATTCGTTGTGAATAAATAACATAATTCTCTTATAAGGTTGCTGAGTAAGAAGGGGAATGTTTTAATAGCGACAATATCACAAGGGCACAAAGGCATATAGAAAAATTTAAAACAATCTAAAATCTAAGATATTACTACCAAATAAAAAGATGCTCATAAATGGATTTTCAGGCAAGCTATCTCAAAAATATAATTCTCAAATTATCACTTAAAAAATCCCTTGGGGCACCTGGGTGGCTCCGTTGGGTAAACCACTGGCTTTTGATTTCTGCTCAGGTCATGATATCATAGTTTGTGGTTTCATGGGTTTGAGCCCTGCATCGGGTTCTATGCAGCACAGAGCCTCTTTGGGAGTCTCTCTCTCCCTCTCTCTGCCCCTCTCCTGCTTGTGCATGCTCTCACTCTCTTTCAAAATAAGTAAATAAATTTGTAAAAATATAAACAAATGAACAAACAAATAAATAAAAATCCCTATTCATGACCAGTATTACAAGCAGCCTATCAGAGGCACTTCCAGAGTAAAGGGTCCTTTTAATGTTTGGAAAGCAATGGCACCTTTTATTCTCAAAAGAACAGAGGTTCTGGCATCAGCAACATGTATGGGATCTAGTTATTTGGAAGAATGATGTAAACAAAAACAGCAATGGGATTATTCAATTATTTAGAAACATGCCATGTACAGACAGTAAAACACTATTGACATCGCCAGTAATCAGTTGAGGTCAGAAAGTTCCTTGAAAACGAAATACCAGAGAGAAGATTTCATAACATAATTTTCACAAATTCTTTATGTAGATAAAAGTGGTTAGTTCTACTGAAAAAAAATGCATTCAGATTTCTTTAAAGTGGAATTTTTTCTAGTGCTGCAAGTAACAACGTTATAAATTTCAACATCTACTAAAGTACATCTTTATTTTCAAGTGGAGAGCACATTATATACTATGATTTATGAAGTTAAAGATAAAAGAACTGTTCTTTTATGAAAAGGTTTCCAATTTCATAGGAAAATTACTACTATTATAATTTATTTGCTAGAAGTAAGATTGCTGTCACAAGTTATTTGAGCACATTTGCCTTAAAGATGTTGTTGTTATCCTCTGGCATTTATAGAATATAAGATGTTCCTGTAACTAACACTTTTAAGATGTTAGCAGCACCAGCTATTAATTACTTTGCCTATAATGCGTGCATATAATTCAACTTCTGAAGAATGATGGGCCAGGAGAGAATTAATATTTATTGAGAGCTAACTTTAAGTCGGGAGCTGTGCTAAGCTTTTTATGTACAACTTCTTATAAATCTTTAGAGCTGCATGAAATAAGCATTATCCCTATTTTAAAAATAGGGAATCCGTGGCCCAGGGAGCCTGAGTAAGTGGATCAGGCCACATGTCTACTAAATGGCCAAGCTGGGCTTAAGGCCTCATTCATCATTATGCCACATCCTGTGATGCAATTTAGCACCAGAATGCAAATATATTGTTACCCCAAAATACTAATTGTAAAATACTACATCATCCTTCATAGATCAAGTATTAATTGATAATCAAATGCTTAAATATATACTAGACGATTCTGGGAGTATAAATAGGAGTATAAATAAATAGGAGTATAAATAGTATACAGCAGTGTCCTTATCTTCATGAACATACTCATCTCGTATATATCAATTCACAGTAGGAAAATTTTCAGAGTTGCTACCAAGAAAACCTTTGGGCATATCCAAATGTGCAAGACTCTGCACACTCTCCAAAAATGGGTTTTACTGATCCTGCCATATGTGGTTATAGCTAAGTTTATGCCTGTAGACAAGCACACGTTCCTTGATAATTATATGGAAGCAAGCTGTGCCTCAGTTGTTATATCAGCAAAGAAGGAAAAGTCACTAACAGAGAAACCATAATGAATTATTATAGAAAGCTAGATAATATTCTACATTGATGTATTCACATACCTGCCATGTACCTGTCAAAATAATGTTAAAATGCTTTCATGTGCATTATTATATTGAGTGATATAGTACAAATCCTAATATCTTCACTGCAGATTGAAGTAATTTACCATTTCAAGCTTAATCTCTTGTTAACCCTATTCTGCATGACTCCATAGGTCATATTTCTGTAAATAAATAATATAAATGGCACTTTTAATTGCCCAACTATCCAACAGCTCATTTTGTTAAAAAATATAAAGTACAAGAAAGACCAAAACATGAAAGACATGTGATTTAATTTATTTTTGATAAAAATAAATGGAAAAATATGTGTCTTAAGTATGGTGTATTTATTTTATGCATGATGAAAATAATAGTTTCATATATACAAAATTGTATACCAATGAAGACTCCATCATCCTTCATCAGAACATTCAGTACAGTTTGATTTTAGTATCCCTCTCTCTCTTTTCTTCTGGGGCACTGTTTCCTATTTTTTTTTTAATTTACATCCAAATTAGTTAGTATATAGTGAAACAATTTCAGGAGTAGATTCCTTAATGCCCCTTACCACTGTTTCCTTTTATTAGCACCTTCAATCTCTATAGTGTCTACTTCTGTGGGTCAACATCATAAAGATTAGTTTAGTCCCTTAACAAGGATTTTCTTTCAAATGAAGAACATAGGGGCACCTGGGTAGCTCAGTCAGTTGAGTGTCTGACTGCGACTCAGGTCATGGTCTCACAGTTAGTGAGTTCAAGCCCCGTGTCAGGCTCTGTGATAATGGCTCAGAAACTGGAGCCTGCTTCAGATTCTGTGTCTCCCTCTATGCCCATCCCCCATTCACATTCTGTCTCTCAATAATAAGTAAGCATTAAAAATAAATAAATATATAAGCAAATAAATAAATAAATAAAATTTAAACATACTAAAAGAATAAACACCTGATAGCAGAATTTCTCACCTTGGAGGACACAGATGTGCATATTGGCATCTGTCTTTGCCCTTTAAATTATATAATTTATCTCTTAATATGCCTTTATATAAGGAGTTAAATATTACTATCTCCAGCTGGTTATTTATGATCTTTGTAAGTTACATTGTGACAATTCTTAAAATCATGGTTACAGTACATTCCATCTGTCAAATTTATATTAGATTTTCTTACAGTTAACCAAGAATACCTTTTTCCTGTACATCTTATGCTCGTTACCAAATTTTTCCCATGAAAAAGTAAACAAAAGGCAAACAAACAACTTTTATATCCAGCTCATGCCTACCACACCCTCTTGCATAAGCTTTGATCCTTTGATTAACAAAACAGGTTATTTATGAAGACAAGACAGTTTTGAGATCTCATTTACTGGACTTAACTATTGATCATTTTGTTCTTTTTAAACATCACATCTCCTCTTCTAAACTTTTCCTCCAAATATATTGTATTCTCCAATTGTATTGTGTCATATTTCTTTTCCTTTCATGGATCTTTCGTCTCTATTTCTGTTTAACCAATGCCTTGCTGGAAACAATTTATACCAGTTCAGAAGAGTTGTTTTAAAACTTACCAAAATTTTGCAAGCCAGATGTTAAACGTAGTCATTATTAAAGGTTAATTTATATATACTTATAATTAAATAAATTATATGTGTGTAGTAAAGAATTTACTTGTTCAAAAAGGTATCTGGTCTTTGCTCTTGACTTCTGGAAGGTAACTATGCCCTTAGAATGTCATGCCTGGTAGGAGTGTCTTTGTTTGCCTTGGGGCAATGTGATTTAAAGTGGGGGCTCTGAGTCACAGCAATGTGATTTTACTTGTATGTTCTGAGTCATGCCAACAAGTTGATGTACAGTGGGGGCTTTGGATCACCCAGGTTGACCTCCCGGGGCCTGAAAACTAAGATCACTCCCTTCTGCAGTCAGCCGTTTCTACTAGATAGAACTCCTATAAAGACTTTGGATATCAAGGCTGAGTAGAACTTTCTTGTTTGACACTCTCCTTATGTGCTGTCATACACCAATGCTGAGAGAAGAAGGCTGTCCTGACTCCATGAGAAGAGGACAACTGAAAGGTCCACATATGTTATTCTTCTAGAGGCTGCCTTATGCACTTCTTCCCTTAGCTCACTTAATCTGCATCTGCTTCCTGTAACAAACATAACTGTGGGTAAAGCAGCTTTTAGTGAGTTCTCTCTTTCTTGAAAATAATTGAACCTCCCAAATTTACAATTAACGTCAGAAATAAAGGTGGTCTTTTGTGAATTCTTCCCTCTAACTTCTCAGTTAGATGTTTCAGCATTAAAAACAAATGTAATAAGTACTCACAATTCATCACTTCCTAATAATTTTACTGCATTTTTCTCTGTGGGTTATTTACATTCACTTTATCTGTACGTTTAAAATGTGCTACTGCATATCTTCTCCAAGCTCTATACTAAGTGTAAGTATGTGGGGAACTTGAAATTGGCCACGATGGGAGTATTTAAACCACGGAAATAAGCAACCCCCGTAAATTAAGTCTTGATCATTTGCTTTGTTTATTTTCTAGACTTACAAAAGCATTGGATAAAATGTTAATACTAAATTTAAAAGTGTGTATGGAGAGGGGCGCCTGAGTGGCTCAGTCGGTTAAGCGTCAGACTTCGGCTCAGGTCATGATCTCTCGTAGTTTGTGAGTTCGAGCCCCGCGTTGGGCTCTGTGCTGACAGCTCAGAGCCTGGACCCTGGTTCAGGTTCTGTGTCTCCTTCTCTCTCTGCCCCTCCCCCACTTGTGCTCTGTCTCTCTCTATCAAAAACAAATAAAATATTTTTTAAAAAGTATATGGAGAGCCATCACATTGCGAATAGCACAAAAAATGAGAAAACATTTTTACTATATTCAAAAATTACTTTCTAATTCATCAAAGAATTTTCACGTTATGGACACAAGTGAAGTTGTAAGATATGTCTCCATTGTTCTACTTTCAATTTACCAATTCAGGAGACTATCAACCAGCATTCATGTAGGAACTGTAACCATTCATCAGTTGCTATCATGGATTAGCCATGGATACAAAGAGTTCAGCCAAAATCAATAAGAGCTTCTGTGAAAATTGAGAGACTATAAATAATTTCCAGTAATGAGTTTTGTATATCATATTATTATTTGAGAACTTTGCTACACATCCTTATTAGTAAAATTTAGAGTAATCTTTACACTTATAGACAAGCTTTTTTTTTATAATTTATTAAAGAGAGTCTGCTAAACATTTCCCAGTACATTAATGAGTTTAACTATTGCAATTCTTTAGAGTTCCCATTTGTACCCATTTCTTTTCTCTTTGTATTCACTTTCTATTGGTAGTCTAATGGCTTTTACTAAGATTATCCTGTTGACCATTCCAAAAATTGGAATATCCAATTCTGGTTTCTTCTCTGAACTTTGGCATTTATATGACTCTCCACATTATTGTTACACAAGAACCTCAGTCAAAAGCTCAAAATCTGATCTTACAATTGCTAACTTACTATTGCTAACAACAAAAAAAAAAACTGTTTCCCGAAATTGGTCTTCTTCCTATGTTCTCTACCTCAGTTAGTGACATCATCAAAAACCAACCATATAGGGGCGCCTGGGTGGCGCAGTCGGTTAAGCGTCCGACTTCAGCCAGGTCACCATCTCGCGGTCCGTGAGTTCGAGCCCCGCGTCAGGCTCTGGGCTGATGGCTCAGAGCCTGGAGCCTGTTTCCGATTCTGTGTCTCCCTCTCTCT
This sequence comes from Felis catus, assembly GCF_018350175.1. Lineage (NCBI taxonomy): Eukaryota > Metazoa > Chordata > Mammalia > Carnivora > Felidae > Felis > Felis catus. The sequence goes on from NC_058374.1 coordinate 98,379,579, forward strand.
CTGCCCCTCCCCCGTTCATGCTCTGTCTCTCACTGTCCCAAAAATAAATAAACGTTGAAAAAAAAATTAAAAAAAAAAAAACCAACCATATAGTTTGCATAGTACATAAGACTTTGTTCTAAATGGCTCCAGCCTCATCATCAGTGAGTCCTGCTGTGCTTCATTTTTGTAATTTAAGTTTCACAACAAAAAGCTATTTTTTACTTCTTTTTTTATTCCCCATCCACTAGGTTCTCCAGCAACACTAGTAGCTTTACTAAATCAAAATTTCTTGAATATGTGCCTTCCTCTAGCCTTCCTTACTCTATAGATGTGCCTTTGCTTAGTGAAAGAAATCTCTCATTTATAACCAGTTTCTACAAAGCTTCAGTGACCTACCTAGAGCAACTGAATAACATTTGATCCTATCACTTACCTTCTCATGAATTCTTCAATGTCTCTTCATTCCCCATACTCTCTGAGAAGATGTAGTTCCTTATAATATACAAGATCTTGCCTGATATGGATTGAACTTTATCACTCAGTGCAGACTGATTCATATTTTATGCTCCAGCCGTGCTAAATTGTTTCTAGTTCCTCCATAAATAATTCTGTCAGTACTATATTTCATGCGGCTGCTTCTTCTTCCTTCCATCCTCTTCTAATTTAACCTTCAAATTTTTCATGAAAGATCCTCTTTATCCAGAATTGTTTGGGAGATCCCCATACAGAGAACCTTTGTTTCCATGGACCCTTGTACCCACCATTGTAGTGAATACCTGTGTACTTACACATTAAATTGTCATTATACCATTATGTCATTATCATTGTCACTATTGAATTTATGCCAAATGTATCCCTGTCCATAACTTCAATTTTTGAAGGTAAGAGTCTGAGTCCCTAAAGCTTATCCTAATCACTGGTTCAAAATAAGTGTTTAGTACCCTTTGCTAACTAAAGTGTTGAAAACATACTATTTTCTACTTCTCTTAAAACTATTATTGCTTGTTTTATATTGTTGGTTTTTTAGTTAATATGCCCATTTATTTGGGGGCCTACCTTAACACATGGACTAATGCAGTTTTTTTCCCTTGTGTGTTTTACAACATAATCCCTCATTTCCACTTTCCTTTCTCTTGCTAGCTTTTGTTTAGAATACACGATGCCTGCCATTTTGTAGTGATGAGCTGAAAAAAACTGTTATTAAATATGTTTGTGATTGTTTCCTTTTTCAAATGTCACATTTTAAAAAATATCAAAAAAGTTATATATTTAAGAGATTAAGGCATATTAATATATCACATAAAATTGTCAGCACACTGAAAAACTGTAGAGTCCTTGAAGAATAATTGATATCTCATATGTCAAAATAAAATATTCATGTGTCTTAATCAGGGACTTAACATATTCAGGTAAAACCTTATAAATCATAGGGGTGCCTGGATGGTTCAGTTGGTTAAGTTACCAACTTTAGCTCAGTCATGATCTTGTCGTGGGTGGGTTTGAGCCCCGCATCGGGCTCTGTGCTGACAGCTCAGATCCTGGAGCCTGCTTCAGATTCTGTGTCTCCCTCTCTCTGCCCCTCCCCCACTCATGTTCCATCTCTCTCTCTCAAAAATAAAACATTAAAAAAAAATTAAGCCTTACAAATCACACTAAAACTTAATTCCAGTAAACTTGAATTATTCCAATATTTTAAGTCATGGACAATCTTAGATACTCTGCTTAAGAAGATTTGGTCTTAAAACACACACACACACACACACACACACACACACACACACCTGTGATTTTTTTTTTTTTAGTTGCAAATCACTCACATAATTTCCTCTGATACTTCTCTTCCACATTCCTAGAATATTTACTGTTGAATACTCCAGATTGCTGGGGGAGGGTGGGGTGGAAACCTCACTGAGGTACAGTTTCCAAAGATAATATTTGAAATAAAATTAGCTTCAATCTTAGATGCCTGGGACCTTGAACCTACATCTTCATACTAAAGTTTGGTGGGCACATCAGACCACATGGTTAAGCCTTCACTACCCAATAAACTTGCATAGCCATGCAAGCATTTTCTACAAAAGTTTACAAGTAATCATCATAATAAAAACATCATGATTTTAACGGCTAAGAATTTGAAAGAGTGGGGTGCCTGGGTGGCTCAGTAGGTTTACTATCCAACTCTTAATTTCGGCACAGGCCATAATCTCACGGGTTGTGAGATTGGCCCTGCATTGGGTTATATGCACTGACAGTGCAGAACCTGCTTAGGATTCTCTGTCTCCCTCTCTCTCTCTCTGCCCCTCCCCTACTCTTTCTCTCAAAATAAATAAATAAACTTTAAAAAAAAAGAATTTGAAAGAGAAAGAAAATGAGGCAAAAAACATTTAAGAAGAGATAGATAATACAAACATTACCCAGGTAATCAACACAACAAAAATGAAAAGCTTATTACTAAAATTCAAATATGAATTATCACTGACTTTTAAAAAAAATTAGATGCTGTTGGTCTAAAGTGATTTTAAAGATCATCTAGGATTTAACATAATGAATAATTTTAATTACACTACTGACTCAAAAATTAATTATATGCCTTATAAAAGGCCAGAGGTGTTACTAGCCTTATTTTATTATTCCAGTTATTTATTGCTGAGAAATAAACCAACCCAAAACCTTAGTGGCATTACATGACTAACTTTATCATCCTCTAGACTTTATAGGTCAGGGATTTAGACAGGGAACAGAAGGGATAGCTTGTTTCTGATCTATAATGAATGGCTGACTGAAAAACTGGGGACAGGAATTATCTGTAGTGGAATCCACCTACATGTCTGCTGGTTGCTGCTGTCTATTGGCTGGGATTTCATGTGAGGCTGAAGACCAGAACAACTGCATGTGTCCTCTTCCTGTGGTCACGACTTAATCACAGCATAGTGACAGGGCTCCAAGAGCAGGCACCTCCGGCTGACCAGGCAGACCTCACATCACCTTCAATGACGTGTTCTTGGTCACTTGCACCGTAGGCACAGGTCCTCACAGACTCCAAGGGAGACAACATCAGCCCCACCTCTCGTGGACAGAGTCTCAACATCCTATTGGGCGAAGAACATATGAGAAAGGAGATTAAGTTGCAACCATCTTGGAGAATACACTCTGCCCAATTTACTAACAAAGAGAGGGGAAGCAAGCAAGTAGTTTTTGCAGTAGATGCATACAGACAAAATGAACATTAGCTGGATTGTACTTTGCTTAAGACTACTGTTTTTAATCTGAGTTGAAACCAAGGTGAATTTGAGAGATCATTCCAAAGCGAAACACTTGAGTCCATAATAAATGAGAGGCAGTACTGTATAGTGGTGAAGGGCATGGACTGACTTCAGATTGCTGAGTTCTAGTCCTGATGCTAGCACTCACTAGTTGTGTGACCTCAGCTAAATTATCTTCCCTATGCCTCAATTTCTTCTTCTGAGGGGTTATGATAATGGCTGATAACTAATGGGCATCTAATACTTAATTTTGTATAGAATAGTGCCTAAAATGTCATAAGCATTATAATCTAGCAAATTTAAAACCTTACAATAACACCTCTAAATCCAGTCAGCAAACTACCTGAAAAATGCTTGTGTTTATAATATGATGCATGCACTAACTATTTACTTTCTCTGTGCAAATCACTTTCCAGTAGTGCAAACTGGGTATCCTGATTTAGAAAAGGTATAATCAGAAGCCAATTCTACAGAAATCTCTCCAAAGTAGATATACTGTAGCTAATGAGTTAGCTAAAAACACTTCCAGGGATAGAAATAGTTAAACAGAGCACAGTTATGTCTAGTCTGATTCTCTGATAAAGTTCATAAGTATGCATGTGGAAGTTAGAGGGAGATCATCTATTTATTCTCCTCTAAGGTAGTGACAAGAATTCCTCTACTGGTGAATTTGCAATTAAAATATTCTCTATCCCAGGCCCAAATATTCAGCTTTATCTGCTGTCTGCACTCTGTCCATTACATAAACCTTGCAGAAATAAATGACATTCCTTTGTGCCACCATTCCTACCACATAAATTGTCATTTTAAATGGCAAGAGATTAAGAAACCTCTGAATAGTGAGTTTTCTGATATTTCCAGAGTAAATAAATTGCAGTGAGAAAAATTAATTCCTTTATCAAAGGGATGTTATCAGTAATCTTGACTAAATGGAGAGCAATGCCATCCATGGAACTACACACAAACATTACATAATATGTTTAGGATTCAAAATCCTACCAACTAATATTTGGCACAAACATTTATTGTCAGAGGAGAAAGGAAGGGATTCATCTCAGTGATATATAAAAATGAAATTAAGGCAGAGTCACAGAAGAGAGAAGTATATTTTTTGAAAAATGTTGATCTTTATGGTCTCAAACATGCAAAGACAAGCAAAAGAAGAATAGTTTTTAACAAAAATATATGTGTGCTCAAAATACTCATTTCTTTAAGAAATAAATATATATTAGAGATTTACAATGAGTTAGGTATTCACACGACACTGAATACAATGGCAAACTAAAACTTATATGGCCTCTACCTTCATGGAGCGCACAGTTCAGTGAGAAAAGCATTTAATAATCAAATAATCACATAAGTCATTACAGAACTGCAGATCTGGTAAAAATTACAATGTAAATTGAATAGGAGGATTTACTCCAGTGAGGGATGTTAGGAAACTAGGTAAAGTTAACTTGGGAAATGGGATGTGGGAGGCTGGGTTCCTCCAGCAGAGTGTAGGGCAGGCTTCAAACCCCAGGAGTGGAAGGAGTTGGGGGTGATGAGAACCTGAGATTGCCAGGGGACAGTGAGTTACCAGAGTGGGGAAGTGTGGGCCACTTCTTGCTGACAGGCAAGAAAGTGCAAGACTGTGCTGGTAGTTGCTATTTATATAATTTCCTAGTGTAGCTAAATTTATTTCTTTGATGATGGTGAACTCTACAGTGCAGTATTCCCCTAGAAATTGAAGTTCATAGTAAGGATTATTTTTTCTTCTCCTTAAAATAGTTGAAATTCTTTAAAGTGTTTTAAGCAAAACAGATTACATGGCAAGGCTTGGATTTTGAAAATTCTCCCTGCCCTTTAAGTATCAAGAGTAGATGCAAGGAAACCAGCAATGAGATTGTTATAATACATGAAGAAGTAAATTAAATTAATTTTTAGAGATTTGAGATAGAAAGACATACACCAAGATTTATATTATCTTTCCCTAAGACGTTTTCCTAAAGGTAGTGTTATTTACCTAGGTACCAAAGAAGGCCAAGGTTATAAACTCTGCTCTTGTTCTCAATTTGCAATATCCAGTGGCTTCTTAAAGATCTCTTAAATCACCTATGTTCGTGCCTTCATCTATTAATTACCTGATGTGTTCTTTCTTCTAATTTTGCACCTTCATACAAGAATGAAACTTAGGGAGGCAAGTGGGTTTTGCAAGACAGTTGGCCAATTCCTCAAATGACTTTGTATGACCAGATCTTTGTATGGCAGAACTTCTCACTAATAGTTCCAGATTTAGGATGAAATAATCAACCCAAAATTGTGTTACTACATCCAAAATAGAAAAATTACTGATGCAGATATGGGAAGTCAATGATGTTCCACGTTAAGAGTGAACAGACATGAGGCAGTTTGGAGCTTTGATAGGAAATAAGTTTATTAGTCAAGAAATTGAAACAGAACTCAGTCTGGCTTATTTACCAAGAGGAATTTTGATATACTAGAAAAAAACATAACTAGATGGACCTCAGACATGGCTCTAGTGAGGTTGTAAAATTATGTTTTCAAGAAATGACGTCTCTCCTTTTCTTTCCTCTGTTTTCTATTGGCTTTAATATGAGAAGGCTGTCCCCTGCAATGTATCAAAGATAGCCAAAAGCAAATAATGTCTTGCATTTTATGATTTATTATACTCAGAGAAAAAGAGTATGTTTATTTCCTGATAGTGCCATGGAAAATTCCTGAGGCTAATTGTTCTTGGCTTGGAATAGATCACACATACATCCTTGAATCAGTTACCATGAATCGAATTGACCAGACCTGCTAGCCCAACCAGGAATACATGAATTGAGAATGAAGGAGTAATGGATACTCAGAGAAAAGTATTAAGAGTTGTTTTTATTGGCAAAAGGGAATTTAGAAAGGCAAAGCTAGCTTGAGTCCACTACAAAAAAAAAAAAAAAAAAAAAAAAAAAAAAAAAAAAACACAAAAACAAACAAACAAAAAAAAACAAAAAACAAAAAAAAAAAAAACATAAATCCATTGATGGCAGAGCAGTAACAGCTTTGCTCCCCCAGTAGAAAGGTAACTAGATCATTTTGTGTTAGATAATAGAAATGAAATGGACAGTTAACTAATGTCCTTCTCTTTACCTAAGTTTCTCTACCTAAGAAATCCTCTTCTAATGCAGAGCTGTATTATAAAACAAAGGTAGACAATATCACTCCTATATTTAACATACTCCAGTGATGTGTAAGTACTCTTTAGACAGAGTCTCAACATGAGCTTAGCCCAAAGTGTTGTCTAGCAAAGTGCATTTCGGTTGTTTTGTTTTGTTTTGTTTTGTTTTGTTTTGTTCTCCTCTACTTGGTTAAATAAATGTTGTTGTTTTGTTTTGTTTTGTTTTGTTCTCCTCTACTTGGTTAAACAACCTAAAGATTCATTGCAGTGATAACTACCAATTTCCAACCCAGTTATATCAAACCTAAGATTTATGGGGGCTTAACAGGAAAAATGTTAGGAAACCTATTGAACGTTACTAAGTCTAGTAGCTAAGGAGAGAATTTCTCATGATAATAGCTTTCTCTAAACTCTGATGCTCCTTTTCCTTGGGATATAGCTTTAGGTCTAATTCTAAGCCAAGAGTACACAAGAGAACCTTCTGATCTAGTATTTCAAGGCCTTCACAAACACTCAGACACTCTTCACTTCCTCACCAAAAAATAAAATAGACCCAAGGATATATTTAATGTTATTAGGCTTCCCCCTGTCAGGAATGAGCAGTAATGATTCATGCCAATCATTGTACCTCCCTTCCCCCTTATTAGTAACTAATGAACTTTTTTTTTTATCATTACTATTAACAATTCTGTCTTTTAGGAAACTTTCCAAAACCTCATTTATATAAGAAGAATTATGAGTGACCTAAATTTAAACAGAGCTCCTAGTTAGTCTTCTGTAAAAGAACGTATTGTTTATGCTTATTTTTAGGTTTTATTTTATGCATATTTTTAGGTTTTAACTGCTTTTTAATCTATCTCTTGTACTATACTGTATGTCTTTCAGATCAAAGGCCCATTATTTTATTCCAAGAACCTCACAAAATATGAATTTAACACATTTGTTGGATGAATGAATGGATGATAGATGACAGACTGATGATGTGGTGGATACTGTTAGTGCCTTTTTGCCTTCATTTACAAGATATGCCACAGTGCTTCCATTTCACACTGTTGAAAGTGTGGCCCAGATAACAATTCATAGCTGCCCCTTCTTTTTAGAATTTTTGAGTTTTGTTTCCATGCCCTTCAAATCTCAGACATTGGCCAATGATTGACTGATTTGGAATAATTACCTCAAGGTAAGACCAACTGTGTGGTGCAGTTTGTGCTACAGAACATCCCTCATGGATCTAACTGAAGGAAAAGTTTCGTAAGAGAGCCAAACCCATGCCTAGATTTCTCCCTGCCTTAACCTGCTTCCTTTACTTTTCCTTTTTCTAAGAGAAATTGGAGAAGAAATTGTTTGTATAAGAATTCTTCATGTCTGATTCTACTTCTAGAGACCCTATCCTTAGATAGATGAATAGATGAATGAATGAATGAATGAATGAATGAATGAATGAATGAATAGGGGGTGATTGAATGAAGCAGTACTTTTGGGAGTCTATGTGAGTGTAAAAATCTATTCAGGCCAGGACTACAGGCAGGAATGTATCATGAATACTGAAAGTGCAACTGGAGCTGAAAGATATGTGACAAAGTTTGGGGAACAAAGAAATGAAACACAGACATAAAATCATCCTGAGGCTATCCTCGAAGCTTGGGAATCACGTTTAATATAGCCTGGACCCAAATAATAGCCGTAATTCAAAAACACACAGCTAAGTAGATCAGAGTTGGACAACATTGCCACAATACATGAGGATAGAATAGGACACAGAAGCCAGTAGAATCCAGGTAGATGGCTTAGGTACTAGGCTCAGAAATCTTGGAAATAGCCCATCCAGATTTAAATACAGTTTAAATTATTTTTTTCTGAGAGCAAGGAGCAATCTCAGCATGCATGATGCAACACTGCACCTTTTATATATGTGAACATCATACACCCTTTCAGTATCACAACATTGATCTGTAAATTCCCATATAACCAATGAAATGATTGTTCAACAGACCATCTAGCCCAAAGAAAGGATTTGTGTTATGAAATGAAAGGTAGACCTAATAATATTTAGGAAATATAAATGTCAAGAGAGGGTAGTCCTAAAAGGTTATTTCATATATCTGGGTACTCTTTCCCCTGTAAAGAAAGATAATTCTCATTGTCTTTTGGATAAATTTCAGTAAGCTTTGATACTGCAGAAGGATATGAGTTCTAATAAATACTAAACCACAGAAGAAAGCCCAATGGTCCAATGGCAGAAATACAATTCTAGTGGCAAATGTCACTCAGCGTGCAGTAGGTCAGATTTTTCCAAAACAAACTGATGAGATGCAGATCTGAATGCAGGAATTTGGAGGGATGTGTTCTCAGGAATACCTCGTATAGAAGAGAGAAGAAACAGAATTGAGCAGATGGAGAAATTGAACTGCTGATACAATTTAGACGTAAGTCTCATGCAATCCCATGGGTACTCTGAAACAGTAAGTGCTCTCAATGGAAATGTAACAAATAGAGAAAAGAGGTGGGAAATGCATACCCCAGTGTGGACCTATCATTGTATGTGGGCCACTCCTGGAGAAGATGTATGACCTTGGCTGAGGCTGTTCCCAACTGCAGAAAGGAATTCAGCTATAATCCTCTGGATGCCTACATTCTAGTAGAAGGAGGATCTGGGCAGCACCCAACAATTTCCACTACTTCTGATTGTGTGTGTGTGTGTGTGTGTGTGTGTGTGTGTGTGTGTGTGTGAGTGTGTGTGTGTGAAGTGCCTCTGTATTCCAGTGTCCTACCCTTCCCTGTTAAAAAGACAGATATATCTTTTTCTGTGTGCCTGCTTCTGCAACACACATACACACGACCAAAACCTTCTCAAGGGAATGAAATCCAAGCAATCTTTGTACAATAATGGTGTTGTTATTCTCACAGTTTTATCCCATAGGGACATTTACAACCTCCCTTAGTAAAATTCTAACTATAACTGAAGCAGCAGAGGAACATGTTTTCCACCAGATTGGTGTAATCCTTTTTCATCAGAAGCTATTAAGATTTGCCTAACTCAGTCTTGCATTTTGAACCTTGTTTGACTTTCAGCTCGAAATATCACACAATTTCAGAAGCAATCTCCATAAAGAATCAAAATAACGTCTTGTGACAAGCTAGCAGGTTCATGCAAAGTCCCAGTCTTAGACAGGGTCAAGAATAAATAAACTAAATTCCTCTTATTAAGGTTTTTGTGCAGAATGAATATGTTAAAATTATATAAAAACTTTTCCTACTGACTAGAGATTTAAAACCCCCAGGAAATGAATAATTTGATTTGTAAAACTTTAACAAAATACCCTAAATGTTCACAACCTAACACTAGCTATAACTGAATTTCATTATTTTTACCTGCAATATGTGTCCCTAAAATTTAAACAGCTTACCAAAACTAAGTAACACTTGTGCCATCCACACTGTATAATCTCACTAGAAAATTATTTTCATACACTATTTCCAGGTTTGCACATTCCCTCCTCACAGAAGTTCTGGTGCAAAAACTGAATTTTCTCTGAAGGCCACATTCTCTAAAGACAAATTATAGGTTTGTGGCATTGATTGTAGTGATAGTTTCATAGATGTATATTTACCTCCAAAATCATTAAATTGTGTACATTCAATATGTATAGCTTTTTATATGTCTATCATTCCTCAATAAAAAAAAATTAAAGAAAGTATTAAGCCCCATGTAAGCAGAGAGTGTCTGGTTTTTGTTTTGTTTTGTTTTGTTTTGTTTTGTTTTGTTTTGTTTTGTTTTTGCCACTGCATTCCTAGCCATCTCCCCAAAACCCTTACCAAGTAGGACATAGGACAGTTTTTATCTGAAGATGTGAGCCCACCTGCAGGATGAGAGTTTAAACACATTAAAATAAATAAAACTCTCTGAATGGCACATAAAGCGTGAGGCAAGATTATTGGAACATGTCGATAAATATATTGACTATAATAAATATTCTCAAAATAACAGGAGAAAATATTCATAAGCCAAAACAGAGGCAATACGTCATTCAATATCCAAGTAAAATATGAGTTATAGACATTACAATGATTGAAAAGAAGAACAGAAGATGTGATGCAATGTATGAAAGATTAGTAAGCAGGATGATCATTGTGAACCACTCTCCAAGAAGGCAAAAGAAAAAGATAAAAAAGAATATGATATAAAAATAAAGCTTATGAGATATGTAGAATAGAAGCAGAAAGTAGAGGCCAATTTACAGATAATGTGAGTTACTGAAGAGGAGAAAGAAGATAATTACAGACCCACGTACATGCTTACATACATACATGTAGGAGGAGATAATATTTGAGAAAATTACAGTAAATTTCAGATAATTAAAACAAGATTAAAGACCTCAGGTTGAAATGACTCATAGAGTGCAACTTATTTAATATAAAGAAAAACTAACATCCGCTTATAAACTTAAAATGAGGGGTGCCTGAGTGGCTCAGTCAATTGAGCCTCTGGCTTGATTTTGGCTCAGGTCATGATCTTACAGTTCATGGGATTGATCTTGCAGTTTGCAGGATCGAGCCCGTGTCGGGCTCTGTGCTGACAGCTTCGAGCCTGCTTGGGATTTTCTCTCTCCCTCTCTCTACCCCTCCTCCACTCTCTAAATAAATTAAACATTAAAAAAATAAAATCTTAAAATGAAATGAAAGCTTCCAGAAAAGCTCTTACAGAGTAGTAAGACTCAGACTGGCTAGAATTCTCAATAGCAATACCAGATGTAAAAAAAAAAAAAAATGAGTAATAATTTTGAAGTGATTGATGGAAAATAACTTTGAACCTAGAATTATATATACAGCTAAATTTAATTTAAGTGGTAGGTATATGAGAGTCTAGAACATTATCCACTCAAAGACCCACTTTAAGAACAACACTCTTGGAGGAAAAAGAAAATCCAGGAAAATGCTGCCAAAAAAAAAAAGTAAAGTAAAAATTAAGTAACTTTATAGGGCATGTTGCTATTTAAATAGTCAAGTAACTACACACACACACACACACACACACACACACACATGCACGCACGCACAGTATGTTCAGAAAAATACAGAAATAGATTCCTAGACGAAAGAAACAAGGTGAGAGATGGGGAAAATGGAAGAACTGTAAAATCATGCTAAATGGCTATGAGGTTCTTCTGGGGAACATAGGCAGGTGGCAGGATAAGACACAAGATGACAGATATGAAGTGCCTTTTATGTCATGCTACACAATATTGCTTTTCACCTGAAGCCGTGGAAAGATGTAAGTAGAAAAGTATTGGATGTTGTAGATATTTTAAAATGATAATTCTTAGGGCACCTGGGTGGCTCAGTCAGTTAAGCATCTGACTCTTAATTTCGTCTCAGGTCATGATCTTGCAGGTCATTGCTCTCTCTCTCTCAAAATAAGTAAATAAACTTCTAATGAAATAAAATAAAATAAAATAATAAATGATTCAGTAATCAGGATGGGTTTGAGTTTTAGCATAAAAGGCTATAGTGATATTAGTATTAAGCCAATTTATTATGTTATATGATATTGTATCATGTCATTTTTTACATTGTAATATTATTTTCTATATTATAGTTACATATATAATGCATATATAATGCATATAATTACATTGTAATATTATTTTATATATTATAGTTACATATATAATGCATATATAATGCATATATAATGCATATATAATGCATAGTTATATATTATTTTATATAGTATATATTATAGCTTTGTTGGTAATCGACATGGCCGAAATTAGAGCAAGGACAGTAAAAATGAGTAGGTGAGAGACTGGGAGACCAGTTAGTTTAATATATTGATGTATACAAAAGACAAAGCCGGGTTAACATTAGAGAAGGTGTGGGGGTAAATACATCGAGTTCTTATTGTGTACTTTGTGCTTACAATACCTGTGGAACATTCAAATTGACTGTTCAGTAAACTATCAGTTAAGTAAGGCTTATCACAGTGGTGCAGATGTTAATTGTATGTTTGAAAACATTAAGACAGAGTGGATAATTTTACTGAGACTGGTCGGTATGGAATGTGAAGCAGGAGGAGAAGAAGGTTACAGGTGGAGGTGCAGGGAATGTGTGCCTTCAGGATGGAGGCAGAGGTGAGCAGCTGGAGGATGGAACCTCGGGTATCACATCTATCCCCACTGAAAAGCAAACTTCGTGAGCTAGGAACTTTATCAGTTTTATTCTCTAGAATCTGGAACAATGCCTGGTACAATAGTTTCTCAATAAATCCATATGTTTGTCTAAGGACAAAATGAATGAAGTCAGAGCCCAATAAGAAATTTTCAGAAATGCAGATTTTATTATAATAGATAAGTTAAAGATGCATTTTTTCTCTTTCCATTTCAACGCTCTGTAATACACAGAGAGTTTATAATGCAGATACATAAGAAATGCATCTTTAATTTTCTCCTTTTCCTTTGATATTAGACAAGTCATTCTGAAAACAAAGGGATATTGAATGTTGAGAAGTGGATTACTTATGGGGACATTCTTAGTTGGAAAGCAAAAGGGAAACTAAAGCCTTCTACCTCACACCAGAGCTCATCAAATACAATTTTGGTTAAAAACCTTCTTTTGCACTAAACTAAGTTATTTGGTTAGTTTTATAATTCTCCCTCCCTGTGCAAATAAGAATATGGCATTTTCCTAAAGGGATGTAAACCACAGTTAAAACAAATCCTCTCTTATGGACTGACCTGGGGCGAATAATACAAAATCCTCTCTTATGGAATGACCTGGGGCGAATAATACGAAAAGGACATTCTAAAGAATGTACTATAAATCTTTAGCCTATATAGAAGAAGAAAATGTAAATAAGATTAGATATGCCAAGCAAACTAATAATTAGTCCCTTTTGAATTATTTTAGAACATTTCTTAATCTGCTAATGATAGTAGGAATTGTATACATATATGGTTTTTAAAAATAATAAAACCAATGATATCAGGGCATCAATTTTACTCAGTGGGATGAGAATCTTGGAGTTTTTTTTTTTTACTAAGATTTCAACTACATGTAAGCGATAACTGGCTCCCAGGTAAAGAAAATATGAATATTTAACATAGCATAGAAGTGGGCAATGTTTTTGTTCTTGTAAGTATATTAAACCAGTATTTCAAGACTACTATATTGTCTGTATAACTAATACAACATTTAATATTATTTAATGACCTAGCAATGTACTCATCTTAAATACAGAGCTGTTTTAAAAGATTAATCTTTACCAATATTTTAGAAATTGTTACATGGATTATAACTGGGAGAGAAAGGCACAGCTTGTGTGTATATATATGTGTGTGTATATATATATGTGTATAAATATATGTGTGTATAAATATATATATGTATATATATATATATGTTTGTGTGTGTGTGTGTGTGTGTATATATATATATATATATATATATATATATATGCATTGAGGTTCTCAGCATTGCTTCAAGACACAACCAGAATCGTATAAATCTACAAAAGAGGTGGTAGGATAAGTTCAAATGAAGCTAACTGCATATGTTAGTAAAACAGGAGCATTTAATCTAAATATTTATGGACAGAACTGATTTCTTCTCCTTTTGTGTACTCTCATATACTGCATTTCTAGAATATCCCATCAGTGTGTTAGACTGGGAGAAGAAATAGATACTGAAAATATGATTGCAATACTTTACTGTCCTTCAGAGGACCTGTGAGAAAGCATGGAGCAAAGTTTAATAATTATGCATTTAAAATGATTAAATACTAATCTGCAAACTTCACAAGTGATGAAATGGTGAAATAAATTGCTGGTACTTTAATCCAGACACATTTAGATTAACAGGATGTCTATAAGACAGTTTGATAAATGCCTTGTTCTTATGCAGTACGGCGCTGCCCAGAATTCAGGAGCCTTTGCCTCTGGCCCCCTGTTTATTAATTGGCTGGCATCTGCACATGTATTAGAACCATGCTTTGAAGTTAACAGAATCTTCTCATTCAGACACACATGAAAATGTGGTTGGATAATTCAGAGTTTTAAAATCCTGTAAGACTGGTATAGTAAAAGCAATGGTTATGCTGTAGATGTTAATGATAATTTTAAAATAAAAAATAATTTCCCTCTAACTGAAAGGTGTGTCCTCTGCATCAGAGGCCATTATCATATAAATAAGATGGTTGAAACATTAAGTCAGCTTTCCATTAAGTTGTATTTATTTTTTCTAAGTCAAAGTATTGTATAAAATTTAGGTATTTCATATTTTTAAAAAGAAAATTTTAACGTTTATTTATTTTTGAGACAGAGAGAGACAGAGCATGAATGGGGGAGGGTCAGAGAGAGAGAGGGAGACACAGAATCTGAAACAGGCTCCAGGCTCTGAGCTGTCAGCACAGAGCCCAACGCGGGGCTTGAACTCACGAACCGTGAGATCATGACCTGAGCCAAAGTCGGACGCTTAACCGACTGAGCCACCCAGGCGCCCCTAGGTATTTCATATTTTAAGCAACATTCTGCTCTACACATCTTATCACAACATAGGATGAAAGATTTATATGTAATATAATAATATTTTCTTAACATTTCCTTTTTCAAGGTGACAAAACTCTGCATTTCCATAAATTATTCTAAGACGCATAAACACCTTCACTTTTTGTGCATTGTGGACAAGTAATTAATAAATAATCTTAAATTATCAGAGGTTACCTGTGACAAAGTAAGGAAGACAATCTCCTTGGTTCAGAGGCCTAGTATATAGCCCTATTCCACAACCGCTTCATAGCAGTCAGTAAACAGACATTAAATCTTGTTCTATTTCATTTTCCATATCCATAAAACAGAGATCCCTGTACATTGCATGTAATGATTAACCCCATTACTTTATTTATTGTGTTTGTTTATTAGTTTCCACCAAAGTGGAACAAAATATTGTTTTTAAACAAAGAGCTCTATATTTATTGTCTAGCTGAAAAGCATAATAATTCTCTCTTCAAAGAAAAAGAAAATTTCTCCTGAAATGACACAAGGAGATTGTGAGGAATAAGAAGCTACTTTAAGTGCTCTTTTTTCCCTAAGTGGAACAGGACCTGCTTCTCATCTCCACTTCTCACATCCCCGCAAGGAGAGATATGAATGTTCTCTTCTCCGTTTTCCAGAAGAAACTTATCCTAAGGAATAAGATACAACTTATAAGTAAAATATCCCTTGCCTAACTTTTGTAAAACAATCTACCTGAGGTTTTTAGAAATCCTCTCAAAATTACCTAAGTGGCATATCAGAACTAGTGGCAAAAAGATTCAAGCATTGTCCGCCACCTGAATGGATTAGCGATGAAGGGGTCATCCTGGTAGTCTTGGATCTTTTATATTAATGGTTGTCATTGAAGCTCATTAAAATTGTTATTTTTTTAATTATCCATAATTGATCATTTATCAATAATTATGATTTTGGAAACTTAATTTCTCTAAAATAATATAAGAAAATGAGATAATTACTCCAGAAAAGAAGGCAGGTAGTCAATTTTCCAAATGTTGTTGATACTAAAAGAATGACTTTCATTTGCATTAATTCTTTTTGCCAGTATTTTATCCTTGACCTCTTTTCTACACATCAGCTACTGTGGGACAAATTGGGCTGAGCAGAAGCAATTATCAGACATATGACCTCTGCATATCATGGTATTTTATGAATGTACTTGTTCCTTGGGAAAGGAAATACACTCTGAACAAGGCCAAAAGTAAGGCTTTTGGGCATTTTCAGAATTGTGTATCTTCTGCTCTTACTACCTACAAGGCTGTGGGTTTTGCTTTATTTTACTGCTCTGCCCTCTCTTGTTTCTATTCCCACCCTTATCTCTCTGACTTTGTCTGATATCTGCAGTCCTTATTCTCTCAGGCTCCAGCCACACATCCTTATTATTCAGCCTATAGGGATAAGCTAGGGTAGCTTGCCTCAGGCCTTTGAACTTTGAATGATATGTCCGGAAAGCTCTTTGTCTCTTACCATATTTCAGCAGCTAATTAACTCATTTTCAAGTCAGCTCAAATGTCACTTTCTCAAAGAAGTTACTCTGACAATACTATATAAACCATAACTTTCCAACCTACCACTCCTGAGCCCCTTTATCCTACTCTACGTTTCCCTCCATAGCCCTCAGCACATCCTAGCTTACAGGAAATTTACTTTTGATTGTATTCATTGTTTATTATTTGTTGGATAAGGCTAGATTAGCTATTTAATATATCTACCTGATGTGTTCCAAGTTTCCAGGAAAGGGCCTGGCACATAATGAAAGCTCAAAAATACTTATTGAGTGAATTAATTAAATTGTAGACAGTTACCTAAACTATGTAGTTAAACTCAAAACTACGATATGAGTACATCTTTTTTTTTAAATTTTTTAACGTTTATTTATTTTTGAGACAGAGCATGAATGGGGGAGGGTCAGAGAGAGGGAGACACAGAATCTGAAACAGGCTCCAGGCTCTGAGCTGTCAGCACAGAGCCTGACGTGGGGCTCGAACTCACGGACCGCGAGATCATGACCTGAGCCGAAGTCGGCCGCCTAACCGACTGAGCCACCCAGGCGCCCCTGAGTACATCTTAAAATAAGTCACAAAATGCCAAAATGTTTAGAAAGTTTCAATCAAATGTGATTGCAATTACCACTTGTCCCACTTGCTCATTTTGCAAACGAAGCATCCGACCTTGTGAGGTTAACTGATTACTGAGAATTACCAAGCATCTGACTTTTAGTCTGGGTATTCAGAAAGCCTCCAGTTTTCTGAAATACATGACCCAAATCACAGTCATGTGTATTCAATTGTCTGAAATAGAACAACCTAGCTTATCATATCAGAATTTAACACATCTCTATCTAAATTGTTCTTACATACCTTATTTCTTTAGCCTTGAGTCCTGGAGTCCCTTTAAGTTTTGTTTTGTTGCTTTTTTTTTAACCTCATATTTTACATCCAGTAAAATCCAAGGCTGTTCTCCCTTAGATCCACGGCCACTGAGAGATCTATTTATCATATGTGTGTACCCCAAATACACCTCTTGGCTGAGTAGCAAAATTATATCCATTGAAGGTGTTTATATTAATTAAGGTTCTTTCAAGCATAAACAATAGAAACTGACATTTACCTAGTTGAAGTAAAACTAACAGGGTGTTACAATGGACTCTGAACAGAGTTTTGGCAGGATACACAAAGGACAGGAATAGCACAGCAGGTGCCACATAGAACTATATAGCCTGAGGTGCTAGATGTACAACTGGTTCTTCTGCCTTTAGCTTTATCCTCTATACTAGACTGTATAAAAGGAGGTGGAAGAAACTCTAGAGAGAATTCCTTTGGAGTGAGTTGCCAGAGTGATGTGCAGCTTTCACATTGTAGACGAATGAGAGGGGCTTAAAGGAGACCATTCAGAGATCTACATACAAGTTACCTCCAGGCTGAGGAACACAGCGTCCTGTAACTGACTTACACCTGAGAGTCTGAGGCCAGCACTGTGCATGAAGCTGATTTGGGTTGGATTCAGGGGAAAGAGAATTCTATTGAGAGGTGCTGCATTTCCACTGAAGGAAGGCAAAGGTGCATGCTTCCGAGAAACCCAATCAGCAGCTGAGGAAGGTTGCCAAACTGGGATTAGTTCAAAAGGGTTTGTTCTAGAGAAACAGGCCAGGAGGGAGAAAGTTTAGGAAACAACGTAGTTTAGCTACTGAAGCTAGAAAGAGCCTTATACTTTTTGCTCTGCTATGGAATTAAATGTTACATAATAGATTTCACTCTTCATAATTTTAAATTCATTTACAAGTAGAATAATGATATACTTTAAAAGATTTTTAAGAAATTTTTGTTTCATATTAAAGCATAATATTACAGCTCTTTTGTGCATAATATAGACATTTAGATTATGAAGACTTTATAATATAATAACAAATTATTATAATTTTAAAAGCTCAAAAAACCCACAAGAAGAATGATGAGAAAAATGAGATGTTTTTGATAACGTATCATTAAATAGAAGAAAATAAGACTCATAAAAATATCCTGTTTTCAGACCGATTTGTGGATATTTGTTATGTGATCGTTATTCCTTTACATTTCACAATGTTGTGTTTGATAAGTTGCAGGTATGTTCCTAGGACTTGGTAGCACATGGATTTTTGCATTTCATCCCCAAAGATAACTTATATCAGATACAATAAAAAAGAAATAAATTGTGCACATTTGGTATCTTCTAATATTTCCATTAAATAATGGAGAAAGCCCAATTGTCCATTTCCCAAATGAAGAATTTGCATTTGTATATCACCAAATGAAAAGCATTGAGGTTATAAACCATGGAGTCAAATCATGTCATCTCTTTGAAATCAGAGATAAGTTTGTGTCCACAGAACTGCACTATGAAATAAAAGTATTTGTTTCCCTGCCTGACCTTGAAGGAATTTGAAACAAAATGAAACTCACAGGTTGAGAACTGAGAAACACCGATATTACCTTCAGTAGAAAATAAAAGGGTTTTTTAAAAAATAAACACCTTTAATTGATTGCTCACTGTTGGTTCTGAATATTAATCTCACCACATAGTTAACAGTCCTTCTTATTAATTAGAGAAAAATAAATATCTGGTTTTCATGTGTGATATTTGTTACACTTTCTTAACACAAACATTTTTTATTCTAGGATTTATTCAGTGATATTTATTGGCAATATTGCTCTCATAAATACAACCTATCAGCCTATTTCTCATCTGTCTTCTCTCATATCTCAATGGCTTCTATTTTTTTTTATTTTTCTCTTCTACTTTTATTCTTTTATTTTATGGCCAACTTATTTTTTAATTACTAATTTGGAAACTATTTACATTACCAAAGAGTTACAATAATACAGTGAACTCCCATGTATTCTTCACTTAGATTCACCCATTATTATTACTCTGACTTCTTTGTTCTTTATCCCTGATAAAACTAAATACAAATATAGCAGTAAGTATTAGTGTGGAGGTTTTTTTAAGGAACCATTTGAAAAAACTGTTGCAAACTTCAGGGGTCTTCATTCCTAAATATTGGAGAATCTGTCTCACAGGAATAAAGATATCCTCCTTAAATTTATAGGCGACAACTGGGCTCCTACATAATGAATGCCAATATGGGACAAACATTTATGCCTAGATACAAGCTATGGGGAAAGGTCTTTAACACTACGTTTACACAAAAGTAACTTCTCAAAAGCACACATTCTGCTTCAGGTTCAGAGGAAAAAGACAAAGCAGAATCCAGCTGGGCAAGACGAATTTCTCTTTCCTAATTTTCCAGTTGTGTTAAGTCATGATTTAACCCCTTGGTAAAAAAAAAAAAAGTGCATGAAGGTGTAGAGCTTCCAGAAGGGTTACATAGGATACTCATGGAGATACATGGATAAAAACACCAATAATATGAAAGACGATTGTGTCTTAAAATGGATCATATATTAGCAGTGTTCTGCGTGTTTAACATACTGTGCTGAGTGGACTAGATATGTGAACACACCTTTCACTAAAAAAGAAATGCTACTCAGCTTTACTGTCATTTGTAAGAAAAGAAATGTAAATCAAAACTACACTGAGATACTACTTTTCACGTATTAGTTTGGCAAATATTAAAGATTTTGACAATATACTCTGTTGACACACCAGTGGAAACATAGTCGTCATACATCACTAGTGGGAGTGCAAATTTTGGAAGAAAGTGTGGTACTATCTAGCAAAATTACATAGCATCTATCTTTTGGCCCAGTAGTGTCATTTCTAGAATTATATCCCAAAGGCACACTGGCAAAAACATCACCAACAACAAAAAATTACAAAAGCAACAAAGAAACCCCGGAAAGATATATTTACAATTTATAAGTCTGTTAATTACAGCATTATGTGTAATAGCAATAGACAAAAGTACAAGTGTCCATCACTGTGGTTAAATAAACTAAGTTATATTCAAAAATTCCTACAATGGAATACTCTGCAGCTGAAATAGCAATGACACATGTGTCTCCATGTTGTTATGGAGTGATCTCCAAGATGCACTGCTAAGTAAAGAAGCAAGAAGGTGAAAAACTTATGCCCTATACTGTGCTATAATTTATCAAAACAAATAATAACATAAAAGCAAAATAAACACCTATAGGTAAAAAGAGAAGAAATGGAAGAGGAATGAGAATAACTATGAGACTACTCTGAGTATACCTTGCTTTTATTTATTTATTTTTAAAAAAAAATTTTAATGTTTTTGGTTTGTTTTTGAGAGACAGAGAGAGAGAGAGAGAGAGAGACAGGAGAGGGGCAGAGAGACAGAGGGAGATACAGAACTGGAAGCGGCCTCCAGGCTCCGTGCTGTCAGCACAAAGCCCTACGCCGGACTCGAGCTCATGAACCGTGAGATCATGACCTGAGCCAAAGTCAGGTGCTCAAATGACTGAGCCACCCAGGCGCCCCAACAGTATACCTTGCTTTTAGATGAAACTCTGTAAATGAATACTTTTTATTTTATTTTATTTTATTTCATTTCATTTTATTAATTTTATTTTAGAGAGACAGAGAGTATGTGTGTAAGCAGGGGAGGGGCAGAGAGAAAGGGAGAGAGAGATCTTAAGCAGGCTCCAGGCTCAGCGCAGAACCTGACACAGGGCTCTATCCCACGACCCTGGGATCATGACCTGAGCTGAAATTAAGAGTGAGACGTTTAACCGAGTGAGCCACCTGGATGCCCCTGTAAAGGAACATTTAAAATACAGAGAACAAACTGAGGGTTGCTGGAGGGGTATTGGGTGGGGGGATGGGTTAAAGGGTGATGGGCATTAAGGAAGGCACTTCTTGGGAAGAGCGCTGGATGTTGTATGTAAGTGATGCTTCACTAAATTCTACTCGTCAAGCTATTACTACACTATATGTTAACTAACTTGGATTTAAAGATAAATAGATGATGGATGATAGATAGATACATAGATAGATAGATAGATAGATAGATACATGATAAATGGATAGATGACAGATAAATAGATAATAGAACAAAGTAATTTGCTGTAAATCACTCTGGGATATACACTAAGGACACAAGGAACTGGAAAAAAATTTTATCTGCTTATAGCAATCTTCTGTTAGCAATGCGGTTGTTAATGCCATTTCAAGAATGTTGTGAATATTGCCGAACCATGTAAATGACTAATTGTGTTGAGAAATGTGATTTTCTGTGCAGAAGTATGGAGGAATGGATGTAATATTAATAAGGTTAAGAAAATATCATTTAGGACTAAAGTTGAGTTGGCAATATTAGGAGTTAGTAATATAAAACTCATGATATATTTATACCACCTAATATATACTGTATAGACAATAAACAGTAATGAACCCAGCAGTGAACACCAGCAGGGCTGAGACAAATACTGTTTTCGACAAAACATTCAAGTCCTCGGGAGTGTTTCAGTCTTAAATGGAAAACATACAACATGAGCTTCAGACATCTTTTCACACCAGAAAGCAAGTAAGACAAATTGGTTGAACTAAGAGAAACTCGATAACCACTCTTCTGCCTAGTCTTTAGGATGCTAATATAATCAATTCTGAATTAACATCATTACTATCCATCCAGCAGGGGTGGACTACATATAGTCAATGGTAAGGATTGGGAAAGATTCCTGCAAAGTTTGAAATCCATCCATGTTCTCGGGCAGCTTAATTTGATGGAATATGTTAAAAATTAGATGGTGTTTTTAGGACAAAATCACTTCATCACTCCCCCATCACCTTTTGAAGAGAGATTTGGCAATAATGGAAATAGATTGCACGTATCTAGCATTTACTATATGCCAAAGAGTTTGGGTGTTTTTCATATATATACTAATTTAACACTCACACTGACCTTAGGATGTAAGTATTATTATTAGAGTCAATCTACAGATGAATAAACCAAGGTGCAAACAGACTAAGTAGATTACTCTAGGTAATATAACTAAGTGGTGCATCCAGGCTCTAAATCCAAACAGTGTGAATTTAGAACCCACACATTTTTTAAGTTTTTACTTTATTTCCAGTTAGTTAATATACACTGTTATAGGAGGTTCAGGTGTACAATATAGTAATTCAACAGTTCCATATCATCACACTGTGCCCATCACAAGTGCACTTTTCAATTTCTATCACCTATTTCACCCATCCCCTCTCTCTCCTTGCCTTAGGTAACCATCAGAATGTTCTCTATAAAAGTCTTGTTTCCTGTTTTTGACTCTATCTCATTCATCTATTTTCCTTTGCTTGTTTGCTTTGTTTCTTATATTCCACATATGGATGAAATCATATGGTAGTCGTCTTTCTTTGTCTGACTCATTTTGCTTAGCATCGTACTCTGTAGCTCCATCCACATCATTGCAAATGATGAGGTTTAACTCTTTTTTATGATGAATAATATTCCATTGTATTTGCATACCACATCATCTTTACTCATTCATCAATTAGTGGACACTTGGGCTGCTTCCATATCTTGGCTATTGTAAATAATGCTGCTATAAACATAGAGGTTCATATATCCCTTTGAAGTAGTGCTTTTGTATTCTTTTTATTTTTGGTTTCAAGTTTTTATTTAAATTCCAGTTAGTTAACATCCAGTGTAATATTAGTTTCAGGTGTAGAATTTAGTGATTCATCACTTACATACAACCCAGTACCCATCACAAGTGCCCTCTGTAATACCCATCACCCATCTAGCCCATCTCCCACCCATCTCCCTCCATCAACCCTGTTTGTTCTCTATTATTAAGAGTCTCTTATCCCTATCTCTTCTTTATCCCTCTTTTTTCTTTTCCCCACTTTCCATATGTTCATCTGTTTTATTTCTTAAATTCCACATATAAGTGAAATCACATGGTATTTGTCTTTCTTTGACTTATTTTGCTTAGCATATTGTCTCTAGCTCCATCCATTTCATTGCAAATGGCAAGATTTCATTTTTTTTTCATTTTTTCATTCTTTTTTATGGCAGAGTAATATTCCATTATCTATCATATATAATATATATTCCATATATTTTATGTATATTATATATTCCATATATTCATATATATTATATGTTATATGTTATATATATATATCCATTCATCAGTCGATGGACATTTGGGCCTTTTCCATAATTTGACTATTGTTGATAATGCTGCTATAAACATTGGAGTGCATGTATCCCTTTGAAATAGTATTTTTGTATTCTCTGAGTAAACAGTAATATAATCACTAGATTGTAAGGTAGTTCTATTGTTTACTTTTTGAGTAACCTCCACACTGTTTTCCACAGTGGCTGTGCCAGTTTGCATTCCCACTAAAAGTGCATGAGGGTTCCTTTTTCTCCAAATCCTCCCCAACACTTGTTGTTTCATGATTTTTGTTTGTTTTTTTTTAGCCATTCTGACAGATGTGAGGTGATATTTCATTGTAGTTTTGATTTGCATTTCCCTGATGGTAAGTGTTGATGAACATCTTTCATGTGTCTATTGGCCATCTGGATATCTTCTATGGAGAAATTTCTGTTTATGTCTTCTGCCCATTTTTTAATTGTGTTGGTTTTTTGTTTTGTTTTGTTTTGTTTTGGTGTTGAGTTTTGGAAGTTCTTTATATATTTTGGACATTAGCCCTTTATTGGCTATGTCATTTGAAAATATCTTCTCCCATTCAGTAGGATGCCTTTTAATTCTTTTTTGTTTGTTCCTTATGCTGTGCAGAAGCTTTTTATTTTGATAGAGTTCCAATAGTTTATTTTTGCTTTTATTTCCCTTGTCTCATGGAGACATATCTAGAAGGAAGTTGTTATGACTGATGTCAAAGACATTACTGCCTGTGTTCTCCTCTAGGATTTTTATGGTTTCAAGTCTCCCATTTAGGCCTTTAATCAATCCATTTTGAATTTATTTTTGTGTATGGTGTGAGAAAGGGTCCAACTTCATTTTTTTTTGCATGTTGCTGTGCAATTTTCCCAACACCATAGGTCAAAGAGGCTGTCTTTTTCCCGTTGGATATTCTTTACTACTTTGTTGAAGGTTAACTTACCATATAATTGTGGGTTCACTTCTGAACTTACTATTCTGTTATAGTGATATGCATGTCGTTGTTGTGCCAGTACCATACAGTTTTGATTACTACAGCTTTGCAAAATAACTTGAAGTCCAGAATTATAATGCCCCCAGTTTTGCTTTTCTTTTTCAAGATTGTTTGACTATTCAGGACCTTTTGTGGCCCAAATTTTAGGATTGTTTGTAGAACCCACACTCTTAGTCACCATGTTATATGGTCAGTCAGCATAGCTCAATAATGCTTTATGAGGAGCCATTGACATTATCACTGTTATATGAAATATCCATCACTGGGGAAACTACGTTCTGATCTATAAAAATGTTTTAACCTAGGTTAAATGCTGCTACATTGACCCCTAACTGTGGGCCATTTACATGATCTCTCATCTTAAGTTTTATTACTTCATAAGGATGTTATAAACGGAAATAGATATAATAACTCCTCCCTTGGACACCTAGGTGGCTAAGCTGGATGAGCATCCAACCCTTGATTTTGGCTCAGGTCATGATCTCATGGTCATAGGATCAGGCCCTGTGTCGGGCTCCACACTGAGCATGGAGGCTGCTTGAGATTCTCTCTCTCTCTCTCTCTCTCTCTCTCTCTCTCTCTCTCTCAAAAATATAAATAAATAAATAAATAAATAAATAAATAAATAAATAAATAAAATAATTCCTCCCTTAAAATCTCAAATGTATTGAAACCAAAATGCAGGGGTCCCTGGGTGGCTCAGTTAGTTAATCATCCAGCTTTGGCTCAGGTCATGATCTCATGGTCCATGAGTTTGAGCCCCATGTCGGGCTCTGTGCTGACAGTTCAGAACCTGGAGCCTGCTTCAGATTCTGTGTCTCCCTCGCTCTCTGCCCCTCCCCTACTCACACTCCATTTCTCTCTCAAAAAATAAACAAACATCAAAAAATATATATACAGTAGCATTACTTTATCACTTTTACTTCTCTTTTATCATCATTTTGATATTCAGTCATCTATTTATTCAGATTTTACTTTTTAACGTACAGTGATATTGATAATGATGGTAATAAGGGTAATGAAATTATAAAAGGGAAAAGAGAAAGAGGAGAAGACAAAGGGAAAGAAAAGATAATAGCCATGCTTGTTATCTGTTACTCCTCCAAGAAACAAAATATTTTGTTATAAGGCACCAAATGGAAGCTATACGTGAGGAATCCAAATGTCAACTGTGAAATAATCACGTTTCTGTGGATCCTAGATAATTAGGCATGAAATTTACTTATTTTAATGGGAATAAGAACTTGTATATTGTTGCCTTTCTCCAGAGAGTCTGGAGACTCTGTTTATTGTTCCCAGTCCTGCACTGTGACTGAGGGAGTATACTTTGTCTGAAAAATCTCTCTGTGATGTTATAATGGTATCTAACAAGATAGCATTAGAGATTTTTTTTCCAAAGTCTACTTCTGTGGCAGAAATATTTCTTAAGAATGGTCTTAGATGAGTTGTCAAATAATTTCTGTCTCAAACAGTTTTCTGCAGCTTAAGTTGGCCACCTTTTATAAATCTAATAAATGAATATTTATGGAATGATCTCTGCTTACTTTTGGAAATAAAGTTTGAGTGGATGAGTAAATCAGGTGAAAGATTTTCTAGCCCTTATATGTCCTTTGAGAGTAATTGGTTCAACTATTTTCTAAAATGCATGTTTCATTTACATCCATTTTGATAATTACCTTTTTACTTTCCATGATATAGAAAACCAGTTTAATAGATACGGTCTAGTACTTATGTGACAGAATCCTAATTGTTCCCAGGAGTATACTGAAGCTTCAGGTTCTCTGAGTAACACTAATGTCACTTATCTTTGGAGTGCAGTATTCTTTATAAGAACAAGCATCTTCCAGAAGTTTCATTAATGGATTATGTATAGTAATAGTTTTACCTTTAAAATGGTAAGTGGGACTGAAAACTTTCGGCATATTTGGAAACCTCTCTGTTTCTAATGCACCTCAGTGATAAGATTATTATTCTCAATTGCCTAATATAAGACTCCATTAGAGTGTAAATGTATATTCTGTGATGCTGCGAACCTCTTCTTCAAATAATTGTTTCTGAAGTTTATCAGAGATATTTCCTATAACATATAGGCAACATCTGACATAACAAATAGGAATTTGCTTGGTACCTGTAGCAGTTCATACAAAATGTGGCTTAGCTGTCCAGTCTACTCTGGGAACTGAGTTCTAGAGACTAGTTATTGATTATGGATTATCACATTCAGATGCCTATGCATAAATTTTTGCATGAAGATTTTCTTCAGCTAAGTACTTTATAATGAAAGGATTAATTGAGAATCATTGAACCATATCATAGAATAAAGGCATAATTTGAATGAAGAGTTCACTTAGCATAATTATATACAAACATATTAGAAATAATCTCCACTGTGGTTCTTATATTAACTTTCAAACCCTTCACATTGCATAATTGAGGAAACAATCAGATGTCGCTGAAGAAAATGTTCCATTCATGTCTTTTTCTCCAATCAGTGTCTTGATTTTGTGTTGTCTGCTGTAAGAATGTATTACAAATTGCATTGCATTTTTGTATTCTGCCTGTAATTGGTCAATGTTTAAAGCTTAGTGACAGTCTGAATTATTGCTATAGGTTTTACTTTCTCTCTTTCTATCACACAGATATAAAATAGATTATTTTCTCCTAAACCACCGCATACTCTATACTTACTTCCTATTTTGCTTTCTTTCTCTCTCTCTTTCTGTGACACTATGAAGAATTATGTAAACATCTGGCTTTCTTTGCAGCTCTTAAGTTGAATCTGACCTCCAAAATGTATGATGTGAATTCAAGGACTCAGTAATATTCCCTATAAGTAACATCAGCTAACTCCCTTATTACCAACTGCATCCACTCTCCACATTCTGGACTTTGCAGTTTATTGTGTTAACACCATCCTTTGTTGACATGAGAAGGGCACTGCCAAATTGATGTGATATGTCTCTGTCTTTAGAGGGGAAGGTGACAAAAGGAAGAATCCTTACTGATCTATAACAGACTAGTTCCTGTTCATTTACTTGAGGATAAATAAAAACTGCAGCATGTTGAAGAAACCCACACTATCCAATGAGGAAGATTTTGAAGTCACAGATTAGCTCCATAAATGAAGAAACTTATGGACCATCTGATTTGCAATTTAAGGAGTTGCAAAGTATTGTCAACAGCAAGTGACTTTAACTTGTAACCTAACAGGACGAGTGGATAAAGGCAAGTCCCCTTTTAGGCTTATGCGCCTGCATTTGGGCAGCAATTTGCACGATGTCACAACGATGCATTCAGAAGAAAAATTCCAATCAATAGGAGTTAAAAATGCAAAAAAAGCTCAAAAATGCAAATGGATATATAATAATGGATAGAACCATAAATACAAGTATCTCTGACATGAAAAATCATATATACAAATATTTTTTAATTGGAGTATTTCTCAAAAACTACTGAAATCTTGAATAGTGAGATGCTTAACATAAATACCTTGTAATCAGTACTTTCAAAGAAAGTAAATAACTTTTAAATAATAATACTGGTGTTTACTAATAAAACTAATAAAATAAAATAAAATAAAATTAGTTTCAGGGTAGCTGAAAAGAATAAATCCTGCTGTTTTAAATAGGCAATACATGCAAATGAAATTAAAAGAAAACATTTTCATTTTAAAAATAATAAAACCTACTTTTTCTATTAGTAATCCTCTTATTGAAATTATTTATTTAGTAAGTATCTGAGTACCAACTATTTGCAATACTTGTAAGCGAATTTTTATTTTTATTTATTTTTAATTTTTTTTAACATTTATTTATTTTTGAGACAGAGAGAGAGAGACAGGGCATGAACAGGGGAGGGGCAGAGAGAGAGGGAGACACAGAATCTGAAACAGGCTCCAGGCTCTGAGCTGTCAGCACAGAGCCCAACACGGGGCTCGAACTCACGGACCGTGAGATCATGACCTGAGCCGAAGTCGGACGCTTAACCAACCGAACCACCCAGGTGCCCCTGTAAGTGAATTTTTAGAATAATATGACATTTCCTCATTGAAATCCATTGCAATTTAAATACTTATTTAGTAACAAAACTATGTTCGATTTTATATGAAATTTTAAAATTGTTATTACAGCATTCTCAACTACCTAGCAACACATGAAAAATAATACTTCTCACCTGTTATATGGGGAATCCACTTCACCATTAGGTTAAGATTTTACCACAAGGTAAAACCAACTTAGTCTAATTCTTGATAGAATTGTTAGGAAAGAATACCAGTATGACACTGGGATTAGAATGAATATACTACGTTAGCACAATTGACCTATAATGGGCTATCCCTGAACAATTGGAGAGTGAGTAGGAATAACAGCAAATACTATGACATAGAAAAAATACATGTACATATGTGACTTGCATCACAGCCCACCATCTTGTGTAGGTTGTTGGGATAAATACCATATGTGTTCTACAACTGAGATAGAAATGCAGAGTGATTACAAGCATATGCTGTTTAACCGGACTGCCTGATCAGAATCCAGATTCTACAACTTATTGCTACATGACCTGGAAAAAAAATTACTAAACATTTCTATCCCTGGATTTCCTTATGTTTTAAATGGAAATGATGGCATTGCTACATTGTTGGCTTTTTTCTAGGATCAACTATGTTAATATATTTAATGCATTTGGATCCTAGCACAAAGTTAACACCCAAGAAGGATCCATACTAGAAAGGACTTGTATCAGTCAGTGTTCATTTTAAGAATATGGAGACTGGTTTCGGTATTTGGGACACAAAAGAACTTACTACAAGAATTTAGACATTTACAAACTTGTTGCAAAGGCTGGAATGTCACAAAGTCAGGTCATATCGTAGAAATTGTATTTGAGAGGTCAAGAGAGTGCTTCTGCCAGGAAGATTTCAGAAATGTTCAAGCACCCACCATGAAAATCACAGCTTACCAGCAGCATTGCAGTTGGTGACTAAAAATCAAACGTAGAGTCTAGTTAGCCTTTACAGAACTCCCTTTCAGCTAAAGCCTGCCGTAAGCATTAAGCATTATCTATTGCAATAAGTTATTTATTGCTATTGCTAGAGAGAGAATGCCTTCTGTCACATTTTTGCCTTCTAAATCTTGTATGGGTGCAGGGCACTGGCAGAAGGTAAACTGCATGCAAAACAGTAAAGGCAAATGAGTATAAGAAAAGTAGTTACTTGTCTTCTAGCCCTTATGACAGTGGGAAAGGCTTATAAGCAATAGATGAGAAGGATGCAGATTGTCAGATAAAAAATCTAGCCCAGGCCCTTATACTGCACTTTGTCGACTAATTTGAGAACTCTCCTGGAAAAAGAAAGCTCCAGTGTGAAAGAAACTCTACTTTTGTGAAATTTAAGGCCAAAATGGAGAAAAGAAAAATGACTTAATAGTGCTTTATGAATACACCATGTGCTTTATCTATCTTCATCTAAATCCTCCTTTCTAAAATGTAAAAATATTTGGATTTCTTCAGAGTAGATCTTTTACAGAGAGTCACTTCTGCTTCAAAATTCATACACTGAGATATTTGGACCTTCTGAATAAAAAAAAAATGACAACCAAAACATACAGAGGTGCCTTTGATTCATGAAATCCCATTACACATTCTTCAAAAGTAAAGTAGCTAGATCAAAAGTGAAATGAATGGAAATGTTGAGAACTGCCTTACCCATTATCTTTTTAAAATAGCCATGAAATGAGTTCAAAATAAAAGATCGTACCGTAAAAGTATCATTAAAACAAACAAACAAACAAACAAACAAACAAGAAGCCAACACTATGTAGATACTATTAGGAGGTTATTTGAAATACTCCTTTCTGAAAAATCAAAGTCAGGACCTATTACAGGAGAATGAGTGGACCATTTAGTCCAGATCTCACATTTGCAAAGGACCTCAAATTTATGCCTGATGGTTTCTAATTGACAGAGTCAATGTAGCGTGTGTGTGTTTGTGTGTGTGTGTGTGTGTGTGTGTGTGTGTGTGTGTGTGTGAAAGAGAGAAATATGTACATTTCGTCGTAGAAAATACAATAAAACCTTGGGTTGTGAGTAACTTGTTCTGCGAGTGTTCTGCAAGATGAGCAAACATTTCTAATACATTTTAACTTGATAAACAAGCGATGTCTTGCAGTATGAGTAGTATGCGACACCGAATGTCACATGATCACAACTGAGCCAATGGTTCCTCTCTCTCTCTCTCTCTTTCTCGCTCGCTCGCTCGCTCGCTCTCGCTTGCTGCAGGATTGTGGGTAATCATCTCCCATGCTTGGGTGCTCTGTCTCAGGCCTTGGTGTTTGGCAAAAATCAGTGATTCTTCAGAACGTTGGAAGGTGCCCACAACTGGCACTAGTGTATTTTTTGTCACTTCAAAGCACCTTTGAAGCAAAGAAAAGTCCTTTGCTTTTCCATACAAGAGTAAGCTTAGGGATGCTTTCCTTCAGTCTAAGTCAGGCTGTCTGCAGATATAGACACTTTCTTCTGCTGCCTTATTGCCAGTTATAGTAAATATGGCATATGACAAGAGTTTATTAATACTGTACTGTGTCAACATCTGTACGAAAGTATACAATGGCCCCCATGCAGAAAAAGATTCCATTGAGCTAACAGATAGCAGTGATTCCATTAGCGACAGTGAAAGTCATCCTACACACTAACCCTCCGCTCTCTTGTCTCCTTCAAACGAGCCACAAATGTTGTCAAAGGTAAGTGCAGGTTAATTTGTTTATTTTTCTTTATATTTTGTATTGTATTACAATATTGCAATCATTTTTATGTGAATATTTTGGGGTTGTAGAACAAATTGTTCTAGTTTCCATTATTTCTTATGGGGAAATTTGCTTTGATATACAGGTGCTTTGGAGACCAAACATGTTTCCAGAACAATTTATGCTCACAAACCTACGTTTTACTTTATTTAATACATACCACCATTTTTTTGTAATCCTAAGGTACAACATCCCAACATCTTTAAATGTTTATTTGATATTTGATCCTTCTCTTCCGTAAAATCCCCATTCATTCATTTTGCCCATTTTTATCAGATTATCTTTTTATTTAAACTTTATATTAATTTAATTATATACATATTATAAATATTATATTTTTAGTTACATATCAATGTGTCATTAAATAAATATTTGTATATAATATATGAAAGTATTTTTAATTTATTCTTTTTAAGTTACATATGTGGCAAATACTTTCTCTGATAAACTATTCTCTGGCTTTTATTTTCACTTTCTTTTTGGTATCCTTTGATTAATAAAAATTCTTAATTTGGGGGTAGTAGAATTTATAAATATCTCCTTTATGATTAGGAAAGTCTATGTCATATCTAAAATAACACATTTATTAATACATTTCGGTGGATTAGTCACTTTTGCACAGTATCAATAGCCCAAAATCTCAGTGATCTTCAACAATAAACATTTATTTCTTCCACACATTATAAGTCAGCATCTGTGAGGAGATGATG
The DNA here is from genome assembly GCF_018350175.1 of Felis catus. Classification (NCBI taxonomy): domain Eukaryota; kingdom Metazoa; phylum Chordata; class Mammalia; order Carnivora; family Felidae; genus Felis; species Felis catus. The sequence continues at coordinate 98,411,628 of NC_058374.1, forward strand.
CTTCCCTTTTCTATTTGTCTTCACACTCCGGATACCTAAGGAAATAGAAGCCCTGATATGACACAGGTCGGTTTTGTGGCAGAGGGAATGCAGCAAGAAAGCTGGTGGAAATATGTAATGGTTTTTAAGGCTGGGATGTGGTGGTATGTGTATGCCCCATGCCATTGGTCAAAGCAATCTTCATAAACAAACACAGTGTCAGCGGGTTGGGGATGTACATTCATTGCACATAAGGTTTGCCAACTCACAGATCAATAGGTGGGGATAGGTAATCCTCTTACAGAAAGCAAGAATGCATATTTGGAAAGAATAACACACTATGTTAATTTATTTTTATCATATTTAAAATCAAAATTTACATATATAAACACACCCAAATATTTGTATAGGAAATGACTGGCACAAAATACACAAAGCTATTAACGTTTTTTTATGGGAAATTATTGATAGTTTTTCTACTTTTAATGTCCCATATATTACAGTTTCTTATAATGCATATATATTTTTATAAACTGAAAAATATAAATGCTATTTAAGCAGTGTCACTATTTAATAGATTTCAAGATATTTTTATTAGAAATAATGCATTAAATTTTACATTTCATTGATCATCAAGAATTACTTTCACTGAAGGTAAATATTGACTCGCCCTTTGGATCAATAAATCATGATCCATTCCTCAAGAGAAGTCAATATCTACTTTATTGTTTCTCTAGACTCCAAATGAAAACTTTGATGAATGTCTTTAAATCTTCTCTCAAGTTTCTGATGGAAGGTTCTTTAGCAACAACCATAGCTACTGAAAAGTTGTACAATTAATCATGAGATGATCCTCATATCTTGAAAAGAAGTGAACCAATAAGCACTAAAGAGATGAACTGCTCTGTTTTCTTCTTCAGTCACATATTAACATATAAAAAATAAGCTAATACAACAGAAAGAAATAACGCTTCTAAAAGTTTTTGTTACATGAGTCTTCAATATTCTAATGATTTCCTGAAATCTAATGGCCAGAACTTATTCCAACATTATATTTATTTTTCTCTTATTTGATTAATGTAGCAACCAAGAGTTTGTCTGTGATGATAAAGCATGGGATAAAAGTAAACATTTTTAATCTATTTACCTCTTTTGATTTCAGACATGTTCAAGTGAAAGGGCACACACACACATGCACATACAGGCACACACACAGAAAATTTACAGTGAGTAAAAAATTTACAGTGGGTAAAATTTACAATGGGTACAGTGGGTAAAAAAAAAATTACAGTGGGTAGAATCACTTTTTCTATGAACAGTGTTGTAATATCCACAGATCTTACTGACTAAAATATTTTTAAGACAGAAATTCAAGTCTATGATGGTTATTTTGATATTTATGCTTTCAGTATTGGCCATTACATTTGTTAAAGTATAGTTTAAGGTTGCTTGTGAGAGAAATTACTAAAAAGCATCTTAATTCAATTTCTCTTTAAAGATATTGACTACCACATTATTAGTCACTGTTGAAAATGTTTTTCATAAATAATTCCATGAAACACAATAGTGCTTCTATTTTGTAGTATTTTAAAATTAATTCTATTGCTTGTTTTAAAGTTGTTCATTTGCACAAGTTTTAAAATTCCTTATTTAGATCATTTTTACCCTATTTCTTCCTTTTGTTTAAGAAGAGAAAAATTAGTTCTGTTGCAGTGACCTATGGTTGACTTTGTAACCAGTAGATCAGGAAGGCCATTGAATATAAGAATTAGAATATGGATTCACATGAGAATACGTTACTGACAGTTCAGAGAGTCAGTCATGTTGAGAATGTCTAATATGTCAGTATAACCCTGTAACACAAAACATATGTCAGGTTAGAGCTTGACTTTAGACTTTACTCTTTGTGGTGCTTCTCTGCATGACATGCCTATTCTTTTCTGAGGTCACTCCTATTGATGTTTTTTGGATTTAGCTTAAACATAGCTCTTCTAGAATCCCTTGGCTGACAAATTCCCTTCCTCAATATAAGCTGCCTTCCTTCTTAGGTCTTTCTTTCTTTCTTCCTTTCTTTCTTTTTTTAGGGGGAGAGAGAGAGAAAACCTTAAGCAGGCTTCACGCTCAGCACAGAGGACTCAATCCTACAATCCTGGGATCATGATCTGAGTTGAAATCAAGAATCAGATGCTCAACCGACTGAGCCACTCAGGTGCCCCTCTTTTTTCTTTTTTTAAGATTTTATTTTAAAATAATCTGTACACCCAACAAGGGGCTTGAATTTACAATCCTGAGATCAAGAGTTGTTTGCTTTCCAGCTGAGCCATCCAGGTGCCCCTCTTCCTAAGTGTTTCTATGAATTCACTTAACCCCTGCCACTTTTATTTAACATTTTCCACACATTATAACTGACACTTGACTAATTGTTAACTTTCCTGCTAGTCTATAAAAATGAGAGGTTCCTGAAGAATATAACTATAATAATATTTGTCTTTTCATCTAAAATATTTAATACTTTACCATTAACACAGTTAGCTATCAGCAAATGATTATTGAATGTTTACTGAATAAGTTAAGTTGCATTTCAAGGTTAAGAGGCAGTATTGCTTAGGGGTTATGTACACAGACAATCCAGGCTGCTGGTTTGATCCCAACTATGCTACTACTTAGTCTTATAATCTTGAGTTAGTTGTTTAATCTGTGTTTTAGTTTCCTCATGTATACAATAAAATTTCTGTTATGAGGGAGTTGTAAAGATTACATGATTTAACATGTGCAAAGCATTTAAATCACTGCATGGGACATAATAAGCTTTACATTCTAATATATATGAATCCATTAACTGTAGTTATGCTAATATTTACAATCCAAAAGGATAAGGTAAACTTGCAAATATTCCAATTCAATCCAAATATGGGACACAAAACAACCATGTTGGCATGTAGATTCAACATTTTTACTCTTTTTCCAGATGGTTTCCTGCCTGGCTCACACTTACCAAGTTATGGTAATTACTCAATTGAAAATATTCAATTCATTAATCAGTTTATTTGGAAAATATATATTGCTCCAGTCACCATTATATACCTTGAGAATAGAAAGATAAATAAAACAGATAAATTTCATGCTTTAATAAAATTTACATTCTAGTAGAAAGAGATAGTCAATAGAAATAAAATACATAAATGCTTAAGAAATGCCAGATAGCGGTAAGTGCTATGTAGAGAATTAAAGTATAATGAGATAGAGTTCATCTAGTGGCTGCTGTAGTTTGAGATGTAAGGTATGGAATCTGATACTTACATTGACATTTATCAGAGATCTGAATGCCAAGGAGCCAGTCTTGAGAAAGGTAAATAGAAGTATATTTTACACAGACAGAATAATGTTCACAAATACCTAGAGATGGGAACAATCTTGCCATAATCAAAAAATAATAATTACAGTAATTTTAGGACAAAATATGTGAAGGAGAAAGTGATTCCAGTAGAGCTTTGAACATATACCAGGAGCCAGTACATGTATGGACTTTAAGTCTACAAAGATTTTGAAAATCATTCTAAGTGATACAAACAATAATTTTTAAGTAGGGACTAGCATGTGCTGATTTAACTTTCAGACCATTATTGAGGTCATTCTGTGGACAATGGAAGGAGAAAACAAGAAAGAAAGTAGGAAAATTAATAAACTATTACCATGATCTTGCCAAGAAAGCATGATGCCTTGGATTAGGATAATAATAGTGGGAATGGTAAGAAGTTCAAGGACATATACTGAAAGTGGGTCTACATGACTTACTCATAGAATAAATAAGACAGTAAAAACCTGTAATATTTTAATAAGTTAGAGTCATGATTTTTTATTTAAGCTATAGGGTGGACTATGTTATTCCTACTGAAATGGAGGGCTGAGGCAGAAGAAGGTTTGAGAACTAAAGGTAAGAATTCCCTTGTGGTAACACTAAATTTGAGATACATAGTTCACATTCAAGTGAAAATGATATAGATTAGGTAGACTATGAGTCTGGAGTTCTCATAACTTAGGGCTTAATTCGTGAATCAGATTCAGGCTTAATATTCCAATTTGGGAGTCGTCAGCGTGTTAATTCAGAGCCTATACTGTAGCTCCTTTATTCAGTTATAAATGATGTAATTAACATCTAATATGCCTCAAACCTTCATTCTAATCTCATATAAAATACTGACTTGTTGGTATCTATCAGAGTTAATGTAATGCCAAACATTGCTCTTCTTTTATAATTCAGTACTTTATATCAAAGCAGGCATACTTCAATTTCAGATATTTTTTCACTATGACATTTTATCAATAGTCATCTGGCAACGAGGCTTTTCCAGATATAAGAAGGAAATAGATAATTCTAAAGTTACCTGTGACAGATACTGTATTGAATTGATTAATGAGCTCATCCTGCTTTTCAGTTCACCATGAGCTTCAATTCATCATCATGAATTGCCATTAAGATTACTAAAAATTCTACAGAAGAATGTTTATATGTGAGCTCAATGATCAACTCTAGTCTTGCAGGTGTATAATTTGGAGTATGATGTCACTCTACTGAGAAAATACCTAATTTAGCTTTAACATATTCTCAAAATTAGATAGTAAGATAGTTAACTCTCATTTTCTCATTAGAGTTCCAAATAAACATGCACTTTCTTCAAATCCTGGAATAAGAAAATGGCCTATATCAATATAATTTTAAGTTGCTGATTTGCAATAAAAATAAGACTGGCATTTTAGCTAATTACATTTTACTCCATATATTATTCATTTAGCAACTATTGCCACGAGCTTCTGATTCTTGAGGAAGAAATATGTTTGGAAAGGAGGAGGTATTTTGAAATTGGAAATTATAAAAAATGGAGGAGGGGGCTGGGGCTTTGCAGTGGCTTAAAATAAGTAGAGATGACTTTAGATGATGATTTATTTCTGAGGAAGATTTCTGGAAGAACAGTTGGATGCTGCATGAGGGTGCAGAGGAAAGCCAGAAAACTGAATAAGAGTTATAGTTAAAGAGAAAAACAAAAGAAAACAAAAGGAGGCTGAAGACCTTTCCTCAGTACTCTCTGTGTTTTGCACTATGAATAATTTTTACATACAAAATCATTGGGCTTTGAAATGTGTTTGGAAGAATTACATCAAGTGCATTATGTCACCTCATCTATTAAGCTCACCTCCACTCCCCCTTGAGCAGCAAGTATGGGATTTGTCTATGTCAGGAGGGGCAAAATGAACGATGTTTTTGAGGCATGTAGTTTGACTGCATCCCTACATTTGACTTAAAAAATAAGGATGCTATTTATGAATTAAATGCAGTGTAAAAGTGAATATTTTCATTGTGTCAGCCTTAACATTGTCACTTTTCAGCAACTTGGGATTTCTGCGATATATGCCCTGCCAGAGTCTTTATGAAAATTCCATAATTTCAAACAAGAACAGCATACTCACACTATGCTGTATACTGGGCAGTCATATTTAGGTTTAAAAAGATCTCTATTTTTACGCTCCTGATTCTGTTCCTGATGGTGCAGTTTAAAACGCTACAATCTTAGAGAGAAATACTTCCTTTTTTAATATGTGTCTTCCTTTAGAGAAATACCCTTTTTTATTATGGCATCACCCTGCACGTGGGAAACTAAATCTGTTTGCTTCGTGAGAACAAAGGTGGGGATGGCAAGGGGTATAAAAATTAACCGCTAGTTTCTAAGCAGTAGCACTAATACCCCAGTGAAGCTCACACTGTTTAATCTTTTGGCAACTGAATAGACAGTTGCCAGCAAGTGATCCTCATGTTTCCTGACATCCCATTTCTGTCTCTGTTCCTATCACCTACCACTGTGAATTTATAATTGCTAACAAAGAATTGCACTACATTTGCCAGATTTAAATGGATTTCATGGCACACTGATGCAATTATGTACCCTTTCTTCAAAGACTGAGAGTGTCAGCTCCACAAGGCACCACATGGCAACAGATGGCAGTGTTTGACTGACTGGTCTACTGACTCAGTGAGGAGTGTCATTCTGCTCTCAGACACTTCTGCTTCGACCGGGGAACTTAACTTACAATGGGAAAGAGAGAAAGGACTTTTCATTCTGCCCATTTAGTCACCTACCAAAGCTGCCACCAGTCACACAATCCTTTTGGGTCTAGTGCAGATTGACCACAGACATCACTGACTGTGGGCACGTCACACTAAATGCTCCTACTTTCCTCACTTCCTTAATTTATAACTTGAGTTGCTAGGACTTCAAGGTCCTCTTTATAGGCGCCAAGTTCTGGTCGTTCAGTCCTCGAGGTTAAGGAGTCCTGCGGGTCTTGTCTGAAAAGAACCAGTAAAGCAGAGAGTTCAAGCAATTATCTACTGTCCACAGGATGTAATATACAAGGTACTACATTAACTGAAACATTTTAAGAGCTAAATGTGTACAGAGAAGCCTATAACATGCCTTGTTCAATTATATGTATGTGAAAACTCAGAAGCAGGGCCAGAGACCAGTGCTTGGGAAAACTCGCCGAAGCTAGTTTCCTGATTTGCTCTTCTCTTAGGCAGTGTCATTTCCTTGTTCATTATTTCAGGGTTCAGCAGAGCCACAAATTAAAGTGTTATTACTTGCATACATTACTCTCAAGTTGACTTTGATGTTAAGCTGGGACTCCTCATGTTGGTATCATTGACTGAAAAAAGGTCAAATTACTTCCGTGGTCAAATCCATCCCCGCAGAAGTAACACAAAATAGAAGTACCACTCACCGTGTGCTAGGCACAGGCATCCTTGCTGCAGCAGTGGTCCTGATTGTAGGTCACCAACTTGCTTGGAAATATGTACAGAGAAATCCCCCCATTTCACTTTATTTTCAACCTTGGAAATGTAGCTCTGTAGAATAAGTCTAGTAAATGGTTTATTTGTATTAGTAGGAAATAAGCTGTGTCTTACAGACAAGTATAGGTTTAAAAAGACCTATTAACATATCTGTGCAAATAAGGAACACCCCAAACTTAAATTGTTTTTACTTTTCTTCTGCTCTAAATAAAAATATCCTCATCTTCTCAACTATTAACCATTACCAGAGGTTGCAGTGATGCATGAAAGCAGCTTTATTTCATGAAATTTAGCATACATCTGAGCTCACAGAAGTTCTCCATAAGAAAACAAAGCAAAAGAGAAAAAACATAGTTTTTTTTTCTTGATCTGTCTTCTAGATACTGCTATGCCACATGATAGATAGTATTCAGTCATTTGCCGAATTGAACTCCTGCAACAAAAACTGAGAATTCATAATACTAATACTATTTCTTTTTTTTTTTCAGTTTATTTTGAGAGAGAGGGAGAGCAGAAGAGGAGTAGAGAGAGAGGGAGAGAGAATCCCAAGCAGACTCCACACTGTAAGCACAAAGTCCCATGTGGGACTCGAATCCACAAACCCTGAGATCATGACCTGAGCTGAAACCAAGATTCAGATGCTTAACTGACTGAGCCACCCAGGTGCCCAGTACCAATACTATTTCTTTTTTCTTTTTTTTTTTAATGTTTTATTTATTTTTGAGATTGTGCAAGTTGGGGGGGGGTGGTGCACAGAGGATCTGAAGTGGTCTCTGCGCTGATAGCAGAGAGCCCGATGTGGGTCTTGAACCACAAACTACAAGATCACAACCTGAGCCGAAGTCGGACACTCAACTGACTGAACCACCCAGGTGCAATACTATTTCTTAATGGAATACTATTATATTTCTTAATGGAACTTACTTAACACTTAAAATCCAATGGGGTAGTAATAACCAAGGAAATGACCATGGAGCCACAGCTTCAAAGATTCTTTGTGCAGTGTTAGCTATCTTTTCTTTGTTTCCTGATGAGATATTAAGCAGCTTGCACAATATTTTTCATTGTTTCCCACCTCTCCTTTTTTCCATCTTGACCATGCCTGTGTAAAGGAAAAGTCCATTTCAGCACTTTCTCTACCAAAAGATCAAATCCAGATTAAATAAAACTTTATTTTCACATCTAACTTAATTCAAAGCTTCTCTGATCCATTTTTAACCCCAACTCAGGTCTGTTCCGCGCCTATAGATTTCATATTTAAGAGCCTTGAAACTGTCAAGTAATCCATGTGTCAGTAATTAACTAAAAAACATCAAATTAAGTTAATATCAAAGGAAAGTTTTTCAATATGCACTGAGTTTTGTTAAATCCAGTATATGTCACTTTTATTCTATAGTCAGTTTTGGCAAATGTATATAACTTATGTATTATATTTTGAACTTTGAACTTTTATTTTTGTATAATCAAAATACTCAGACATTAAAAAGGATACAATAGGATGCCTACATCTCCCTCCCACCATCTATTTAATTCAAATCCAAAGTTACTTTTACAAAAGTAAAAACTATCAACAATTCTTTCACATCTTTTCAGAAAAAAAGTATGTTACTATAATATATACATGCATTTCTTATAAATTGTGTTTTTACAAATATAATAATATAAACATTGCTCTACACCTTATTTTTCTCTTAAATTTTTCCATACCAACGTATTCAGATCTCCTTAATTCTATTTAAGAGCTGCATAATTATTTCATTAATCATAATTATTTGTTAAATAGGTTTTCTGTTCATTCTCACCTTTTTTGGTTAGATTTATTTTTAGCAGCTTTAGATCCATAGAAAAATGAGCAGAAAGCACACAGAGTTCCCATATATCTCATTCCCTCCCTCCAGTTTTCTCTACTGATGATATCTTGCATTATTGTGGTATATTTGTTACAATTGATGGGCCAAGACTGATACATTGTCATTAACAAAAGTCCATAATTTATATTAGTGTTCACTGTTAGTGTATTATACATTTATGGGTTTTAACAAATGTATAATGACATGTCTCAACCATTGAGTATCTTACACAATAGTTTAATTGCACTAAGAATCTCCCATTATCTCTTAGTTATTCCCGCCTCTCTCACCTTGAACCCCTGACCCACTACTGGTCATTTTACTGTTTCCATAGTTTTCCCTTTTCCAGAATCTCATGTACTTAGAATCATACAATTTATAGCCTTTTAAGATTAACTTATCTCACTTGGAAATATGCATTTAAGGTTCTCCCATGTCTTTTCATGGCTTGATAGCTCATTTCTTTTCATCATAGAATAATATTCCATTGTCTGGATGTACCTCCATTTGTTTATCCACTCACTTACTGAAGGGTATTTTGGTTGCTTCCAAGTTTTAGCAATTATGAAGAAAGCTGCTATGAATATTTGTGTTCAGTTTCTTGTGTGATATAAATATTCAGCTCATTTGGGTAAATCCAAGCGAGTGTGATTGCTGGATCCTTTTGTAAGACTATGTTTAGTTGCGAATGAAACATCCAACCTTCCAAAGTGGCTGAACCATTTTGCATTCCCACCAGCAATGAGAGTTCTGGTTATTACATATCATTGCCAATATTTAGTGTTGTCAGTATTGTGAATTTTGGTCTTTCTAACAGGTGTGCATTGGTGTCTCATTGTTATTTTATTTTATACCTGACAATATATGATGTTGAACATTTTTCATATGCTTATTTGCCATCTGTATATCTTCTTTGGCAAAATATCATGTCCACATATAGCCTATTTTTAATCAGGTTATATTTTTTTGTTGTGTTTTAAGAGTTCTTTGTGTATTTTGGATTATAGTCCTTTATCAGATAACCACTTCCCAAAGATTTCCTCCAAATCTGTGGCTCGTCTTCTTCATTCTCTTAACAGTGTCTTTAACAGTGCAGAAGATTTTTTTATTTTTAACAATGTCCAATTGTTATGGAGTGAATATGCCCCCTCTCAAATTCCTAAGCTGAAGTCTAATCCTCAGTACCTCAAAATGTAACCATATTAGGAGACAGGGTCTTGGCAGAGATAGTTACATTAAAATGACCTTATATTAGTGGAGCCTAATCCAATATGTCTGGGGTCCTTGTAGGAAAAGACAATTTGTACACACATGTGGAAAGAGAAGATGCTGTGAAGATCCTGGTAGAAGAAAGCTATCTACAAACCAAGGACAGAAGGATGGAATAAATCCTCCCTTCACAGCCTTCAGAAGGGACTAAATCTATCAACATCTTGATCTCAGACTTCTAGCCTCCAGACTCTGAGTAAATAGATTTCTATTGTTTAAGTTACTCAGTCTGTGATACCTTTTTACAGCAGCCATAGAAAACTAATACACTAATTTATCCTTTTTTTTTTCATGGATCATATACTTGGTGTTCTAAGAAGTTTTTGCCACACCCAAGGTCAGCTAGAATGTCCCTTGTTTTATTTTTTTCCTATCAAAATAATAGTATAATCTCTTTCCTTTTGTTTTGTTTGTGTGTTTTGTTTTCAGCTGGGGATATATACTTTTACAGGAATATCATTAGAATAAATTATTAGCATTTCCCTGATGAGTGACGTTGAGCATTTTTTCAGGTGTCTGTAGGCTGTCTGGATGTCCTCTGTGGAGAAATGTCTGTTCATGTCTTCTGCCCATTTTGAATTGGATTATTTGGTTTTTGGGTATTGAGTTGTATTAGTTCTTTATATATTTTTGATACTAACCTTTTATTGGATATGTCATTTGCAAATATCTTCTTTCATTCCGTAGGTTGCCTTTAGTTTTGTTGGTTGTTTCCTTCACTGTGCAGAAGCTTTTTATTTTGATGTAGTCCCAATAGTTGAGTTTTGCATTTATTTCCCTTGCTTCAGGAGATATATCCACAAAAATGTTGTTATGGGCAATGTGAGAGAGATTACTGTCTGTGCTCTCTTCAGGATTTTTATGGTTTCAGATCTCACATTTAGGTCTTTCATCCACTTTGAATTTATTTTTGTGTGTGGTGAAAGAAAATGGTCCAGTTTCATTCTTCTACATGTTGCCGTCCAGTTTCAAAACACCATTTGTTGAAGGGACTGTCTTTTTCCCATTATATATTCATTCCTTCTTTGTCAAAGATTAGTTGACCATATAATTGTGGGTTTATTTCTAGGTTTTCTATTCTATTCCACTGATCTACGTGTATATTTTTATTTAAGTACCATATTGTTTTAATTATTACCGCTCTGTAATATAAGTTGAAATTTAGAATTGTGATAGCTCCAGTTTTGTTTATGTGTTTACTATTCAGTCATAAAAAAGAATGAAATCTTACCATTTGCAACAACATGGATAGAGCTAAAGAGTATAATACTGAGTGAAATAAGTCAGTCAGAAGAAGACAAATACCGATTATCAGAAGGGAGGTAGATGGGACGATGGGGGAGATAGGGGATGGGGATTAAAAAGTACATTTGTCATGAAGAAAAAGAAAGTAAAATAAAATAAAATGAAAAAGAATTACCTATAAAAAAGAAAAAAAGAATAAATTCTTAGCAATGAAATTACCATTTCAAAGGATATGTAGTTTTTGCCAAATATTTGCCAAATATTCTGTCAAAAGATTGTAATAATTTAGCATCCTACAATAGTTGAGGTGCTGTTTTTATCTTACTCAAGTTAGAGTATTTTCAAATGTAATAGTCATTGTCAATCTCACAGATAAAAGTGTGTCTTGTTGGGGTTCTTTTTTTATTCCTTATGTATGAATGAATTTAAGAATTTAAAAAATACTTACGGGTAATTAAAATTTCTTTTTATGAAGTGTCTGCTTAAGTCTTCTATTTTTATTACACTTCTAGAATTGTTTTATTATTTTCTTCCCTGATTTACACTTTACTAAAACTTGAAAGAAAAATCTAATTATGACTAACTATAATTATCCTCTCAAAATATCCTATGTGCTTTTAAAATAACGTGTATTCTCTATATTTGAATAACATGTTCCACATATGTAAATTAGACCAAGAATAATATTTCTATGGTTCTAATATTATTTAGTTTTACTTATAAATTTCACATTTTTGGAAAGAAATTTACTAACATTTCCTCCATGGTAGTAGACGTAGAAGTGTTTCTTTTGAAGTCCCTTTAGGGAGAGCAGCTAAAAGTTGGCGTTGTTTGCTAGAAGATGTCTTTATTTAGTCCTTAGTTTCATCAGGTTTATACTTCTAGGTCGACAGTTATTTTCTTTCAGAAATTTGAAGACTTTATTCTCCACAGCAAATGCTTTGCCATGGCCTTTGAATTTGAGGTGACACCAGACACACCGGTTTTATGAGTTCTGAGCACAGACCCATGTATAGGTGCTTTTGAACTTACACACACCTGTGTGACAAAGACTGTGAAGGGTTTTTTTGTTTTGTTTTATTTACTTATTTATTTTGTATTTGTTTTTAATCCTTCTTTTACATATATATTGTTTTCATTTTTTAAAGTTTGTTTATTTTTGAGAGACAGAGAAAGTGAGTGGGAGAGGGGCAGGGAGAGAGGGAGAGAGAGAATCCCAAGCAGGCTCTGCCCTGTCAGCATGGAGTCGATGCAGGGCTCAAATTCATAAACTGTGAGATCATGACCTGAGCAGAAACCAAGAGCCCTATGCTTCACCAACTGGGCCACCCAGGCCCCCCTTATATATATTATATTTTTTAAATGTTTATTTTATTTTTGAGAGAGAGAGAGAGAAAAAACACAAAAGCAGGGGAAGGGCATAGACAGAGGAAGACAGAGATTCCAAGCAGCTTCCACACTGTCAGTGCAGAGCCTGACGTGGGGCTCCATCTCATGAACACGTGAGATCATGACCTGAGCCTAGATGCTAAACTGACTATGCCACCCCGGGGCCCCATATGTTTTTAACACTTCATCTAATTGTGTTGCAGCTGCACACACACTGGTCTGTTTTCTGTCTCTATAAACCTGTGTTTTCTGGACACGTCATGTAAAGGGATCACACAATATGTAGTCTTTTGCATGTGACTACTTTCATTTGCCAGACTGTTCTTGGGATTCTTTCAGGCTGTCACATGAATCATTATTTTGTTCCTTTTTGTTGCTGAATAATATTCTATTGTATGGACATATATCTTTTTGGTATCCATTCCCCAGTTGATGGACATTTGGATTATTTACTTTTGTTATCACAGTGTCATGTTTCTATGGACATTCAAATTTGTGTCAGTATATACTTTTGTTTCTTTTGAGTAGAGTTCTAGGAGTTAAATTGCTGGGTTGAATGAAGTTTACATTTAACATTTCAAATTAGAGTAAAAATATGTTTTGCAAAATAATGGCATAATTTCACATTTCCACCAACAATGTAGGAGAATTTCAGTTTTTCATATTGTCAGTGACATTTGGAAGAAACATGCCCGGTGTGCCAACCTATGTATAATGTTAATCTTAGGAAGAGAGGAGAGGGGGGAAAGGACTACAAAATTTATTATAAAAACAATGGCTGAAAACTCCCAAATTCAGTGAAACAGTAATCTGCAAATCCAAGAAGCTTAGACTTCCCTAATCATCATAAAAGCAAAGAGGTTATAATCAAACTATTGAAAACCAGACATAGAAAAATGTAAAAACAGCAAAAAAAATTATTCATCATATACATGGGAAAAGTGATAAGCAGGTAGCTTCTTGTCAGAAACAATGGAGATCAGAAAGCAGCCGAATGAAATATGCAAAATGCTGAAAACGAAATACTGTGAACCAAAATTCGTACGTGTAACAAAACCATTCTTTAAAAATAAAGAATGTTAGGGTGCCTGGGTGGCGCAGTCGGTTAAGCGTCTGACTTCAGCCAGGTCACGATCTCGCGGTCTGTGAGTTCGAGCCCTGCGTTGGGCTCTGGGCTGATGGCTCAGAGCCTGGAGCCTGTTTCTGATTCTGCCTCTCCCTCTCTCTTTGCCCTTCCCCCATTCATGCTCTGTCTCTCTCTGTCCCAAAAATAAATAAACGTTGAAAAAAAAATTAAAAAAAAATCACCTTTTAAAAAAAATAAAATAAAATAAAATAAAAAAATAAAGAATGTTTACGGGACACCTGGGTGGCTCATTTGGTTAAACATCCGACTTTGGACATCGGCTTAGGTCATGATCTCACGGTTCCTGATTTCAAGTCCTGCGTCAGGCTCTGTGCTGACAGGTCAGAGCCAGGTGCCTGCTTAGCATTCTGTGTCTCTTGCTCTCTCTTCCCTTCTCCCACTCGTACTCTGTCTGTCTCTGTCTCTCAAAATTGAATAAACGTTTAAAACTTTTTTTAAAATAAGAATGTTTGATTTAAATCATCATGGCTTAAAAGTATTTGCACATAAATATTTAATCTAACCATGTATTTCACTGATTCTAAGATGCTCGTTTATTTAATGTTCTTATATCTCAGAAATCATTAATATGTTTTAATCAATGGCATCTTAATATCAATGGTAGTCAGTGAGCAGTTGTTTCATAGTAGTTCATCATTTGACAAAAAGTAAAATCATTTTCTACTCGTAGTGGAGTGATTGGATAACCACTGTCCCTTAGGATTTATTATGGGCAATTTGACGAGACATAGTCATAATAATAATAATGCAGACGATATGTTTACATTAAAAACATCTGAAAAAACATTTAAGATAAAAATATGGCTTAAAATATTAATGAGCTTAAGAAAAATACAGTAAATATAATAAAATTTCCATAAAAACAATCAACTGCTGATAGAAATAGAAATAAATGAGAAAGTGTCCATTGAAAAGAAAAGCTCAAGAAATGAAATTCTTAGTTATAAATTTAGTAAGACTTGTATAGATAGGGCTTATATGGGTGAAAACTGTAAAATTTCTCTGAAAGATATAAAAATTGATTTTTAATAGAGAGACATGGCTTTTTCCTGCAGAAGAAAACTCAATCTTGTAAAGATGTAAGTTCCTCCAAAACTAAACAATAAAATTGAACCAACGTATCTACTGTACCAATGGCACTGTTTTTCTTGGAAGAATGTATTTTCAAATTCTGTGGGAAAAATAAATGAGAAAAGATACAAAAATCCTCAAAAACGAGGGCAACACTACTGTAATTAAATGAAATGGAAATATGCAGCAAGAATAAATAAGCAAGTTCCTTCAAAGTTCTTTGTGGTATTATCCTGCCTGAATAAAAAGCACATGTCAGGGCACCTGGTTGCTCACTTAGTTGAATGTCTGACTCTTGATTTCGGCTAAGGTCATGATCGCGGGGTCTTGGTATTGAGCCCTGCCTTCGGCTCCATGCTGACATTCTCTCCTTCTCTCCCTCTGCCCCTCTCCCCCACTCATGTTCTCTCTCTCTCTCTCTCTCTCTCTCTCTCTCGATCTCTCTAAAAAAATTTAAAAAGTGTCAAATATGCACAAGGAAAATAAATTATGAATATTGATTAACCCAAATGATACAAGTCTTATGTTTTGTATATTTTGT
This sequence comes from Felis catus, assembly GCF_018350175.1. Lineage (NCBI taxonomy): Eukaryota > Metazoa > Chordata > Mammalia > Carnivora > Felidae > Felis > Felis catus. The sequence continues at coordinate 98,426,960 of NC_058374.1, forward strand.
GATGTTTGTGTGTATTAAGAGAGACTTTTAAAATATGAAACATTTCCACTTACAACAGCCTTGCAGAATACACAACTCAGAAAAAGAGCCTTGCTGTTTGACATTACTTTAAGCTCAAATAATGCACTTGTTTCAAGGCTATAGTCTCAAGTCTGCAGTTAAGATACATAAAGAGATGGTTTAACTCTCTGACCTGTACCATCATGTCCCACGTTGGAGACAGTTCAACTGGGTCTCTGCTGTTAAACTCCTAAAGGAAGAATCCTTGTATGAAGTAATTCCATAACCAGGACTAAAGTGTGAGTGTCTTCTCTTGAAGCTATTATAACCTTCTTGCAGTATGTTAGACTTTAATTAAGTATACACTGTATGATATATTTGATATATTTATGATATATTTATGATATTATATATATTTATAATTAAGTATACACTGTATGATATATTTATATATTTATGATATATTTATGATATATATATTTGTAATTAAGTATACACTGTATGATATATTTTAATTGTTCTTCATATCCAGAGGACCACTTCTTCTGCTACTGGTAAAAAATTACTTTGACCATCCATCATGTATATTAAATGAACAAAATAGCTCTGAAATTAACAGAAGGTTTTCTGGACATCTTGTATACAATGGAGGCATATTTAAAATCTTTGGGATTATGATTAATTGATAACTGATGTTAAGACAATGGATTAGCCACTTTGAAAATAAAGCTGGATTCCCAGTCCCTGCTGTTCCAATAAATTTCATATTCATAAAAATGACAGTAATAATATGAGAACACCACAAGAAAATCTTGAACATGATTATATCAACAGATAGTAAAAACTCCAAAATGAAACCAGAAACAATATAACTGAAAGCCAATATATTTGAGAATATAAACTGAAAGACTTTGATTAGCACAGAAAATAAAAGAAATAAAACTAAAATTCCAAAAACAAAGGAGTAATATAGTTGCGACATACATATAAGTATCAAAGAAAATATTAAAATTCTTATATACAGAGTTTTCAGAAATGCATTAGGAATTTAATTTAGAAATGACAAAAATGGGGAAAGTATAAGATAGGAAACTTCGAAATCAATTGGTTAACAAATATCAAAAGATATTTATTCTGGCTAATATTCAAATAAAAGCAAGTAAAATTTATAGAAAATTAAATTAGCAATATAATCTTAATAGTAGGTATTTTGACAGCTTACCTCAAAATATAAGCTGCACATACTTTTTAAATTTGTGACCTAGCCCTAGGAGCATATTCTTAAGCAGAGTAATCATATTAGTACAAAAAGATATATGTCATACAGTACAGTTTCTTAAAAAGTTAGAAAGACACTAATGCACACAAATAATTGATTAAAGAAATTATGATGTAAAGATACAATGGATACTATGAAACCATTTAAAATAGCGCCTATGCAGAAATTTAAAATCCTACCGGAAAAGAAAATTTAAAAACTGTTTTCTTAAAGGAATTAATGAAAAATTGGCTTTCCGTTTGTTGTCTGATAACACTGCAATAAAAAAAGGACTAAGAAGTAAAGTTCCCTCAGGACATGTTTGCCTTTTAATTTCCAACAAGAGCAATGATAACTTGACAGAAAATCTAGCATCACAGATATTTAAACCACACATGCTCACGTATGCATACACATTCCCCCACACACACACATAGTTCATATATGCATGAATTTCTGCAAAGATTCTGACTTACTAGTTTCTCACTAGCTCAAGTCTTCTGTGTGTAGCCTGTTTACCAGCTCGGTTTTCCCTGTCCTGGGACTTCTAAAAAGAACTTGACTTGCAGAAGACCCTCCCCCACTCCACCCAGGCTTTAGAGACAGTCTGTATTTCTTCTGTCTGTAAAGTCCTGCAGGCTCGTTTCTTCCAGTAATTTTCTATAGCTCCTGCATCCCACATGATCCTCCTACTTTCCCCCCTAATGTCAGACAGGATGTAAAATAGAGCCTCTCTGTTCTATTTAAATTACAAGCATTTTGTGAATGTAGTAACTTTACTCAAGTCTTAAAGATTTATGCAAAGGGGCCAGTGTCTTCAGCGTTTGTACCCTAATGTATCTCTGACTCCCCCCTCTTCTCTATAGAGTTAAAAACTTCCTCTCATGCAGAGTGGTTTTTCTTCCTTCCTTGACATCTGAGAGCAAATTATTATCCATTCCCCAAATAGACTCACCTACTACCAAAAACATGCTCTTCCTGAAATGAGTTTCTCCGTAAGAGCAATTACTGTGCCAGATGCAGTGTTTTCCAACTTTTTATTCCCAGCAATAGGTGACTCCAGCTCAGGAAGTCATAATACCATGGTTTGCTTATACTAGAGATGGCAGATATTGTGGACTTGCTATTCTGAAATTAGAAACACTCCCTGTCCCTTTGCCTTCCTCATGTAGGTGGAAAAGTAAATACTACCTTCCTGAAACATTCATGCAGTTAGAGATGACCATATGGCCAGTTTTCACTCTGAGGTGAAATATAAGTAGGCAGGCGGAGCTTCAACCTGGAAAAGCTAGTTAATGGGATGGAAACACATTAGCCATTAGCTCTTTCACTCTTATTCCTGCTTGAAAAGCAAATGCGATAGCTTGAAGTACAGCATCAACCCTGATTCTGCAAAGATGAAAGCCTCACACAAATAATGGCAGGCCAGGACAACAGAATGATCTAAGTTCCAGGTGTCATTGCTGAACTACCCATACATTCCCAGGACTAACTTCATTCTCAGCTCTAACTGAGCTGACTTCTTAATGAAGGAAACAAACAGATACTTGCAGTGTAAGTCTCTCTAGGCCTTGCAGATACAGGTTTCCATAAATATATGATGCTCATGATATGAGGTTTAAGATTTATAAAGCAATTCCTAGTTTCTTTTACTTCATAGCTAAACCGGATGCTCCATTTATGGATGTTTATTTTATTCAATTAATTTTCTCTTCATATCCCTAACACTCACAGTCTTATTTCCACCAGTTTGCCTTAGTTACCTGTTTTATTACCAATTGTTACCATGTAAAAGTATTAATAAGCATATTAGTAATGTAAAGTCATATATTATAATTACATAATGATAAATTTCATTTTCATTTCAGAATGTAATGAACTGCACTGACCTGTAGAATCTCATAAAACTGTTCCCAATAGTTAGCATACTGTGTGTTATTTATTCCTTGAAGTAGAATTGTAATAAAAGAAAAAATAAATCAAAGCCTAGTTTGCTATAAGATTCTGATAACATTTATGCCTCTAACTTCTCAAAAATCCCAGAAATATGAGTTATAACAAGGAGAGGCCAAAATCACAATGGAAAATCAGGCCTCCTTTCACCTCTAGTTTAAAAAAAAAGTCATCAACAAAACACAAAACACATAAATACACATAACAACCTATGATGAATTAGGTCAGATGTGCAATGTGTCAACATCAGGAATTTTATCTCCTTTCCGTGTGTTATAATGGTTCATTTCTTAAAATTGACATTAGAAAATCATCTTTAGAAAAAGAAATCAACACAAAACTCATTTTTCTGAAATATATTTATCAGAAAAAAAAGCGAATATACCCTCAGAATTAATCACCCCAGTACACACTGAAATTGGGGAGGTGAAGTGCATCATTGCGTCATGAAGTGCTTTGCTTTAGTGTAACTAGCACAAACGTTACTACAGAATAAAGCCTTAACTTTCTAAACCTTTAATACTTTAGGAACTTTTGCTTGTTTGTTTTTTTTCTGAAATACATTTTAGTTGTTGCTACATTAGCTGAATCCTTAGGTTTCTTCCTTCTTATACTAAAGTTCCCCCAAGTATATATGTGGTGAGATATAGAGATAGAAGTTTGCATGACAGATAGTAAATTAGTTTTACTTTTCCAATCTCATTTTTTTCTGTTTAAAGCAGATAATACACATAAAAGTATATTCCTGCAGTGTATTGCAGGACTCTAAGAAGAATTAACATGACTCTTGGATGGTATATTGTGTACATAAAATGAGAACAAGAAACAGTGGTCTCTGCCAATGGAATATGGAGCCTAGAGAAGTGGTTGGTTTATTGGATAGTATTTTGATTTATACTCTTGTGTATTTTTCTTTCTCAGTAATGCCTTTAGTTGTGTGTTCCTTTTGCATTTAAATGAGATTTTGAGGTGATGCTCCCTTATCCAATGAAAGGGAATAACCAAAAACATAACAAAAATAGTGTTAATCTCTTGGTCATAAGGTCCAAAATAGTCTTGAAAACACACTCACCTTTCCAGACTGTTGTTTATTAAGGGGTGGATATTTTTTCTTCCCTGGGATCAGGTACTGTTTGGGATTCCAAGTTTGGCTTAGCAAGCAAAAGCAAATATTCAACAAATCATAGCATAAAGTATATATTATAACCCAGAGCTTCCCAAAACTGTAGCAACAGCACAATTATATTTCAAAAATGGGTCATAAATATGCCTGGGAATGTTTTTGGCTGTACAAGCTTTAGAGTGATAAATGAATAGTTCTACAAATTTACTTTTAAACCCATTAAAAAATTCCCAGCATGAAAATAATTTTAAAAGTTTTTTTAATGTGGCAATTCAGTTTCCAACCACCAAAAAGTAACTGGCATCTCACTTACCTTCCAACTGTAAATAACCACTAAATTGGACAAACTATGAAACTAGTGCATTCTTTTAATGCACTGAACAATAAGCAAAGCAGTACTGTGATTCATTTTTTTTTCTAAACTGGGTACTTGCAATGCACACGCAGCTTTAACTTGACCAGTGGTAATAGAATATACCCTTTATATGATACACGTATATATACACGTATAGAATATACGTGTAATAGAATATACCCTTTATATGATGTGCTGAGGTCTTCCTCTGCAAAACTCATAAATATTGGTTACCCATAAAAAAATCAGACAAATCCCAACTGAGAGACCTTCTACAAAATAACTGATCAGTACTCCTCAGGTTCATTGAAAACAGGAGCCTGAAAAACTGTTACAGGGTAGAAGCATCTAAGGCGATAGGGTGATTAAATGCAAAGTAGTATCCTAGATAAGATCTTGTATCAGAAAAAGGATATTAAGGGAAAACTAATGAATCTGAAAAAAGCATATACAGTAGCTGATAGTAATAGATCAATGTTGGTTCATTAGTTACGACAAATGTCATATACTAATGTAAGATGTTAATAATAGAGGAAACTGGGTTATGGGATATATGGGAAGTCTCAACACTATCACTGCAACTTTTCTGTAAGTCTATATCCAAAAATGAAAATTAAAATAAATAAATAAATAAATAAATAAATAAATAATAAATAAATATGCAGAAAGAGTAGTGACTGGCCATGCTACAGACAAAATAAGTTGCACCATGGCTGAAATTAATGAGAACAGAGAATGGACCAATATGCAATTGTACCTTCTTTAAGGTTACCTCCCCAACCCTGTCCTGGAATTAGGTGGCCTTTGGAGGAAAGAGAAAGAGAAATGGGAGAGAATAATATTAATTGTAAAAGTCACTATTTTAAACCAGAAGACTCTAATTTACTTTGATTGGCAAGATCGTGATTTCTACTACTAAAGCAATGGGGAATTCAAGTTATGTTTAATTCACTTATGGGTGATAAAATAAGGCTTATCTTGGGTTTTGTGGACAGCCATAAATTTGAAAATGTATCCTTTCTGCCCAGATATCAAAGGAAAAATTAATGAAGAGTGCAAAATGGAAAGTGGAAAATGTAGTACGCACACACACACACACACACATGCACACACACATGCACACACACACACAATGGAATACTACTTGGTGATGAAAAACAATGAAATCTTGCCACTTGCAACAATATGGGTGGAACTGGAGGGTATTATGCTAAGTGAAATCAGTCAAAGAAAGACATATCATATGATTTCATACATATTTGCAACTTGAGAAACTTAAACAGATGAACATAGGGGAAAGGAGGGAAAAATAAGATAAAAACAGAGAGGGAGGCATATCATAAGAGACTCTTAAATACAGAGAACAAACTGAGGGTTGATGAGCTTAGTGGGTGGGTTAAATGGATGATGGGCATTAAGGAGGGTATGTGGGATGAGCCCTGGGTGTTATATGTAAGTGATGAATCACTGGGTTCTACTCCTGAAGCCACGGCTACACTATATGTTAACTAACTTGATAATTTAAATAAATAAATAAATAAATAAATAAATAAATAAATTTTAAAAGTGAGTCTGGCTTGTTCAAAGAACTCCAACCAGAATGGTGTCACTTGAAGACAGAAAGCAGGGGAGAGTAAAGTGATAACTTTAGAGAAATGATGGGGCTAGATACTGCAGGGTCCTGAAGGGCAAACAAAGTAAGAATTTTAGCTTTTACTCCTAGACACAAAGCCACTGGGAAGTTTCCTCCAGAGGAGTGATATGATTTAACATTTTGACATATAATTTATCCTAGAAATGATTTGGAATCATTAAGGAAATATATGAAGAAAACAAAGAAACAACTATGGAGAGTTTCTTTCAGAGTACATAGAATATAAGCAGTGGATATATTTAACTATGTGCATCCGGAGATGTATAATATGTCATTTCCAGTCATCATTTCTAGGAAATAGATCTTTCACCCTTCTCTAACTATGCTAGCTATCGCCTTTCACTAAGTAAGCATTTACATTTCATCATTGCAAATAACGCTACTAATAATTAGATTCTTCTTTAGAGGGTGTTTAGTTACACCAACACATATGAGGATTATACTAAAGGAAATTGGTGAAAAATATTAAGTATATATTAGGGGTTGAGGTCATATCCACATGAAATCATCACTATAAATACATAAAAATCCTCTGATACAATAGGGAGACAGAAGTACACAGTAGATGGATCTTTGGGCAGATAAGGAATATATGACTACCCATTCTGAACTACAAGTCTGACATTGGGTTCTAGTTCCTACTTACTTTATAAAGTCCATTCCCAATTGAAGTGATAAAATCTTCAGGCAAGGCAATTCAAGGCAGAGCATCTCTACAGGCTGTTGCACAATGAAGTCCCATGGAAAGCTCTCATTCTCATTCTCTATCTTTTAATGGCCCGAAGCCCAGAGCTTGCACTACTACACATGTGAGACTGGCTGGTATAACAATAAGCAGGTCAATGAAGAATGAGCTATTCCCAATAAGTATTCATGTGATCTCTCTCTTCTCATACATTTCTACATGTCAAGAAAATTAGAGGAAAGAGGGAGAAGAAATATAACCCAGACTTACATGAGCAACAAGCCATTGGCTTTATTTTATTTTATTTTATTTTATTTTATTTTATTTTATTTTATTTTTTGCTTCCTTCCTATCCCAGGGTTAAATTGTATACTATGGAGAATATTGAAGGAATCATTGAAATTCAAATTCAAGACATAATTTTGAGTGAAAGGATTTATTAAAAATACAATGAAATGATGAAACGTATTCTAATAAAAAACATTTATGTAGCACATTAAAGTTTTGTTTTATATTCTGTATTTAATATTTACCACAATATTATGAACAAGGTATAGCTGTATCAAATTTTAGATGAAGTTATTACCACTCTGTGAAGAGATTTGTCTAAAATTGTCCCCTTATATAAGAAGGCTCCAACTATCATTTATTCCCTAAAATTAAATGTATTTCCACTATTCTGTGTTGCCTTTCCAGCTTTATTTGTTTGTTTATTTATTTATTTATTTATTTATTCATTCATTCATTCATTTATTAAGTGTTTATTTCTTTTTGACACAGAGAGAGAGCAGGGGTGGGGTGCGGAGGGGCAGAGAGAGGGAGACAGGGGATTCGAAGCAGGCTCTGTGCTGAGGGCAGAGAGCCTGATGCAGGACTCAAACTCACAAACAGTGAGATCATGACCTGAGCTGAAGTTGAACACTTAACCAACTGAGCCACTCAGGCACCTCCCCAGCTATATTTAGAGATGATAAATTTAAGTTAATAAGTTTAGCTTAACGTTTTCAGTTGTCACCATAATAACAAGCCCCAACCTCAACATTTTACTAGGCTGGTCTCCCTGAAATTCCTAAGACAGTCAGAAAGGTTGATTTCCTTGATACTTTGTCCACAGAGAACAACACTTTTTTTTTTTAATTTATTTATTTAAATTCAGTTAGTTAACACACTGTATAGTATTGGTTTCAAGAGTGAACCCAGTGATTCATCACTTATATATGAGCATCCAGTGCTCATCCCAACAAGGCTTTTCGATTTATGTTGTTCCTTGCTTCAATCTTTTAAAACTGAACATTGGTAACTTGATATGAGAATCAATGATCAGGAGATAGAGAACTAGACGAATCTTCTCTTGAAAGTTTATACCCATAAACTTACAAAGGTTTCAGAGAGTTGACATGTATATTTCCCTGTGGATCGATTTTTAACTGGCAGAGAAAATTATTTTCTTTTAAATATTGAGTCAAATCATGACAGGCTAAGGCAATAATGCCTAAGATCAGAGTCCCATTTTCACAAATTATTTCATTTTAAAAAAGTTCTCAGAGAGAGCAGTTGTTTTTTTAATTGTTTGTTTGTTTGGGCTTACACTGCAAAATTTATTTCTCACGGCTCAGAGGCTGAGAAGTCCAAGATCAGGGCGCTGGCAGATCTAATGTCTAGTGAGGGATCCCTCCCTGGTTTGCAGGTAAGAGAGCTGGGAGAGGAGGCAAGCTTTCTTTTTTTACAAGGGCACTAATTCCATTGAGAAGGGCTCCACCTTCATGACCCAATTACCAAAGGCCCACCTCCTAATACCATCATATGAAAGGTTAGGAATTTAACATATGAATTTTTTGTGAGAGGACACAAACATTCAACCCATAACACATACTTAATTCGAGGTCATACAACTGCATATGTTGAAACTGGGAGGAAAAAATACTTCTTGGATGTTTCTTTTTTTTTTAATTTTTTAAAGTTTATATATTTATTTTGAGAGAGAGAAAGAGAAAGAGCGGGGGATAAGCATACAGAGAGGGAGAGAGAGAATCCCAGAAAGTTCTGCACTCTCGGCACAGAGCTCATCTCGGGGCTCCAGCTCACAAACCATGACATCATGACCTGAGCCGAAACCAAGAAGCAGATGCCTACCTAACTGAGCCACCCAGGTGCCCCCCTTCTTGGATGTTTACTATTTTTTAAAAGACTTTTATATTTTCCTCAGGACACTAATAGCAATCCAAAGGTATTTCTACAATAATCAAATACTTTTTTTGAAGGAAAAAAATATATATAGGAAGGAAAAAATATATATGTATGTATTTTATATGTTCAGAATTCTTTCAGATGACTTGTAGTATTCCTTAAGGACTTATTAACTTTTCTTGGCTAAATAAGTTATCTATCTATAAAGTATTAAATACAAATATTCTTATTTGTACAAAAAATCTTATACAAATATAATTATTCTTATGTCTTTATTGCTTATATGATTAGGAATATAAAAATAACATGTTAAATTTGAGATATTTTGAAAATATGAAAAATAATAAAAATGTTATCACAGAACATATCACAGAACATATAGAGATAGCTGTCTTTAAAAAACCCATATTAACATGTTCTTCCTATCCTTTAAAAAAAATTTTTTAACATTTATTTATTTTTGAGAGACAGAGACAGAACATGAGCATGGGAGGGCAGAGAGAGAGGGAGACACAGAATCCGAAGCAGGCTCCAGGCTCTGAGCTGTCAACACAGAGCCCTACACAAGGCTTGAACTCAGAAATCACTAGATCATGGCCTAGGCTGAATTCAGACACTTAACTGAGTCACCCAGGCGCCCGGTCGTCCCACCCTTTTTTAACACAGTTTTTACATGATTGACATAACACAGCACAGAGTAAGATGAGGCCCAATTGATTGAGTACGCTACTGCCTAAAAGGCAACACAACTTGCTAAGTGCTTCACATACATTGTATCAACATCCTATGAGCCAGGTATTTTATGCTCAATTTACATATGGAAAAACAGAGGATTTGTGAGTTTAAAAAAACTGAGAGCAGTTTTCAAAACAGAAGTAAAACACTAAAATTTGGAGCGGGAGTTGAAGGGTGATAAAATACTTAAAGGTTAATAAAATACCTGTTAACATTTTCAATAAGTAAGCAACCAATGGACTATACAGTCTGACATGTACTTATTTGATAAAGTGCTTTATTCCTAAAAAATAAAATTTCTCCTTTTCTCATAAACATAAAGTTGAATGGTTATCTTTCTTGGACTTTGGCCTGATTTGAAAAGAAAAAAAAAAAAAGACATGTATTTTAACACTCCTTTAACCCAAGTATTTACTATTCAGTGTTCCCCATACATATTCAACTTTTTCAGATATGTTACTTGTACTGCAACTTTGAAACAGAAGTTAATTTCTAATCTCTCAAACAATTATATCTACACTATTCAAAATGAATAAAATAAGGCAAATAGATATCTTTGATATACCTATGGTCACAGAGCAATATAGAGGCAATAATATCAATGACACCTATACATACTTCACACATCCTGCCTGCCTGATTCATGTTAAAGTACTAAAATAAGAGAAGGAAGTTGAAAAATTAATTCCAGATAGTTTTAATTATTCATTTATTCATGCATTTAGCACTTATATTTTAGGTATAAGGTATGTTCCAGGTATTTTCATTAGGTACAGAAGATACGGCAGTTACTAAGACAAAATGTCTGACTTACTGGTACTTATATTCTAATGAGAGTGATAAGATACAAATATATAAACCAGCAAATAGTATAGTTGCAGATAGAAATTGGATGTATAAAGAAATCAAGTAAGATGGGGTTCCTGGGTGGCTCAGTCGATTGAGCGTCCCACTTCGGCTCAGGTCATGATCTCACAGGTTGTGAGTTTGAGTCCCACATCAGGTTCTGTGCTGACAGCTCAGAGCCTGGATCTGCTTTGGATTCTGTGTCTCCCTTTCTCTCTTTCCCTCCCCTGCTCTCTCTCTCTCTCTCTCTCTCTCAAAAGAAAATAAACATTAAAAAATATTTAAAAAAATAAATTAAGATGAAGTGAGAGCCAAGTGAAGATACAGAGTATGATGAGGAGGTTATTTTCAGTAAGTTCATTGGAGAAGTCCTCTCTGATGAGATAGTTGAGAAGAAACCTATATATTGAGAAAAAAGGGAACCATGTAAAGATGTGGGTGAAAAGTATTTCACACTGAGTGAATAAACAATCTGAGATAAGGATGAGCTTGTCAAGGAAGAGCAAAAAGGCCAGTATGGATGGAGCATAGTGGGTAAAGACAGAGAAGATAAGGTTGGAAAGGGAGCCAATGATCAGATTCTATAGGACATTGTAGGCATAAATAAAGAGTTGAAATTTGTCACTAACTATTAGGGAAAAATATTTGAATTTTATTTTTTTTTAAATTTTTTTTTCAACGTTTATTTATTTTTGGGACAGAGAGAGACAGAGCATGAACGGGGGAGGGGCAGAGAGACAGGGAGACACAGAATCGGAAACAGGCTCCAGGCTCTGAGCCATCAGCCCAGAGCCTGACGCGGGGCTCGAACTCCCGGACGGCGAGATCGTGACCTGGCTGAAGTCGGACGCTTAATCGACTGCGCCACCCAGGCGCCCCAAAATATTTGAATTTTAAGAGTGAGTATGTGTGTGTGCGCGCGCGCAACTGCGTGTGTGTGTGTGTGCCTACATTAGATCAAATGAACTGTAAAGAGGAATGAGTGTTAGCAGAGACACTCGTTAGGGGACTGTTGTCACAGATGAGGTGGAACATGATGGTGACATGGTCATGATGGTGACATATTCATGATGGTAGTAATAGTTAAGGAAGTGAAGAGTGATATGATTTGGGATGTATTTTTTTTAAACCCACAGAATCCCAACAGATGGATACAGATGTAATTAATAAAGAGAAATCAAGATTAAGTCCTAAATTTTTATTTTGGCTATCTGGTTGAACAGTGGTAAATGAGCTAGGGTAAGAAAAATGGAAAGGCAGTTCTCTGAGAAAAGTGGGGAAGAGATCAAAATTGTTGCTTTAGACATTTAGAGATGTTTGAGGTACCTAATAGACAACCAAATGGGGATGTCATGCAAGCAGGCAGACATTCAACTCCAGAACTCAGTATAGTTGAGTGGAACTCAAGATCTAATTTGGGAATTGTTTTACCAAAACAGAAATCAGAGTCTTACTCAAAGTCTTTTAAACACATACATGAGAGTTGAATATATGCTTAAATATGTAAGTTTGAGGTAATTAGAGAGGAAAAATACAACTCCTGCTTGGAACTCTCTTGAGTTTAAAAAAAAAAAAAGGTTTAATAAATTCCAGAACAGTGTGTCAGAGTAAGTGTGCATGTGTTTATGTGTTCACTAAATATGGGAGAGCTGTTTCATCCAACTATCTTTGGGATACATTTTATTTCTTCTGATAGTGATTGATATTTTTCCATTTATAATATATTGACATTATTTTATTTTACTGTTGTGCTTCCTTATACCTCAGTGCTTCAAGTAGCACTGAATTTTACCACAAATTTTAAAAGATGTTTTATAGACATATTATTATTTTATAGACATAAGTTTGTTTATCCACTGAGGGTCAATACAAAAATTCTAGGTCCTTTGATACATGCCCGTATATTTTTAATGAAATAATGTGAATATAAATTCAACAAACTTGTTTGTGTAGGAAAAGCTAGTAGCTTTTCTCCCAAACATTCCACCTTTTTTTCCATTAGATTGAAAACGTGTTAGAAAGATTGCTAAAGATTAAGGAAGGGAATTTAAGTAAGACAGATTTTTCACCTGTGGATGTGATAGGGAATGACTCCATTCAATCCCAATAAGACACATTCCTCTCAATAGGACAGAATCAAACTCCATGGGAAAAAAAAATATGGTTCTGATGTCCATATTAAGAAAACATTATACTGGGTGTTTTCAGCAATTTAAACAAAATATTTGTCAAATATTTTTCTCAGAAAAATTCACAACTGAACATGTATATAAAGATACTACTTTGTGTATACTCCAGTAATTTAAGATATGTGCTGTTCTATCATTTAAACCAACGTATATAGGGGTTTATCTCGTATGAAGACTACTGTTTATTGGGTAATTGTTAGCAGACAATCAATCTTTATTTAGAAAGCTGTTTTTATTCACATCACATCTTAAAGGCTGTAGAATAAAAGGCATAAAAATACCAATGACAGATAAAACAGAGAAAATTGCTCTGAACAAACTCTTCTAGAATTGTGTGGTGCATATAAATTATGAAAACACTAAAACTTGATCAAAAAGGAAGGTCTTTAACTTTCATTTAAATGCATGAACAGATGTGGCAGACCTAATGTCAATGGATAAATGGCCCTAAAATGTGGAATATAAGAACGAGATCTCTGAATGTTTTTAAACTCATGCCAGGCATGGTTGGATTTCTCCAGCAATAAATGAGTCAAAGACCTAGGATGTATGTAGGGCAGTTTTTTGTCAAGGTTTATAGGGCTTTGGCCACCAAAGGCCTTTGCTAGCTCTATGAAAAGAAGGATTGTCACTTGAAAACTAATTTGATTCTTCTCAGTCACCTGTGCATATGAAGACAAGTTGATCTTCAGTTCAAAAATGAATACCATGTAAGTCTATTTGGAATTATGCCTCTAATTCATTCTTTTAAGTTCTATTCCTATAGATAAAACACTATAAAAATGTGTAAGTCTATTACCTCAACAGTTCCTTTGGTTTGATCCAAGTGTGTGTTTATGTTTGTGTGTGTGTACATACTGTATTTCTGGTAAAATTTTAAGGTTTGGCCAATCTAATAATGTGTTGTAAGTACACAAGCAGCTTGAATTCTATGGAAACATATGGTGGCATAAGTCCTCACAAATATCCTAGGATTATTAGGACAGTCTCCAAAGTTTGAAATACTGTATTTTAAAAGACAATTTGAAGCTTTATAAACTTTAAGAGCAGATGATAGTTATATTTTATAGGACAACATATTAATTGTGTCTTTTAAGTCATTGATTATACAATCTTGAAGGTGGATAACAACTGGAAATCATACAGTCTTATAGCTTACAAAGTACTTTTATTTAAATAACCTCATTTCACTTTATCTGTCATTCTTTGAGGTTTTTATTGCAGCCCAAACAAAGCCTATGGATTTTACTCCTGTGTATTTACCATAATTGTTTCCTTTCCTTCATCTTTAATTCTGTTGTATTAGTTTATGAATTTCTGATCTTTCACCTGGGCTACAATAATCTGTGAGTAACCTTGCTGCCCATAGTTTTGCAACATTCCATTTCATCCTCCACACTGATGCCAGAAAGACTTTCTAATATCAAATCTCTGGAAAAGCCCTACAGTGATCACAAAACTTTTTTTTCCAACCTCCCCTCCATCCCATCCCCAGCTTCACACCACTGCTTCCCCCACTAGCTATATGGAATAACTTAACAGATAATGAATATAATATATTATTTCATGCCTTCATATTATTTTTTTTAATGTTTATTCATTTTGGGGAGACACAGAGTGTGAGTGGGGGAGGGGCAGAGAGAGGAGGAGACACAGAATCTGAAGCAGGCTCCAGGTTCCAAGCTGTCAGCAGAGACCGATGCTGGGCTTGAACTCAGGAACAGTGAGATCATGACCTGAGCCTAAGTCAGACGTGTAACCAACTGAGCCACCCAGGCACCCCTCATGCCTTCATATTCTTAATTATGCTTTTCTCTCCACCTAAATGTTCCTAACTCCACCTATATCTACTAACAAACAACATTCCTCTTCCAAGCCTTATTAAAGAGTCAAATTCCCACAAAAATTTCCCTTCCCTGCAAATAAAACTAACCACTGTATTTCGGGTATACCTTACTGAATTCTGTGCACATTTTTAGCATAGCTCTCATATTTATGTTTATCTCTCTACCTCCACTAAGTAGCTCCTTGAAAGAGCAAGTGGACTCCTTTATCATTGTACCTCAAGCTCCAAACACAAAAGAAAAAATCTTCAATATTTATTGAATATAAGTGATTGAAAATCAAGAGTGTTTGAGTTCAGGGTGCCTGGGTGGTTCAGTTGGTTAAGTGTCCGACTTCAGCCAGGTCATGAGCTCATGGTTCATGAGTTCGAGCCCCGTGTGGGGCTCTGTGCTGACAGCTCAGAGCCTGGAGCCTGCTTCGGATTCTGTGTCTCCCTCTCTCTCTGCCCCTCCCCCACTCGTGCTCTGTCTCTCTCTCAAAAAATGGATAAACATTAAAGAAAAGAGTTCAAAGACTAGTATGTCTCTCTCATCACTATACAAATATGTTTACTGAATGTCCAACATCAATTTACATTTTATTTTTCTGTCACAATTCCTTATGAGGAAAGCACTATTTTAATGTCCATTCTACAGACCATATAACTAACTCTGAGGTGTTAAGAGAACCACCTACGGTCACACAAATAGTAAGCGGCCCAGGGTGTAACTTCAGAGACGCTGGATTTAATCGCCATGTGTGCTTTCATAACAAAAGTGAATATGGGAAAAGTTATAAATGAATGATACCGGAGCATAGGTGTAAGGAATTTGCTATTTTGAATCCTTAATTCAAGGAATTACTGTGTCAATTCGGAAACCAACATCTCCCCCACCTGTCTCCCATTTCTCATCTTCTTCCATGTTGTCATCCCCCCCTCCACCACCCAATCTACATTATACAATGATATTTGTATAGGATTATAATGGACTCTGTGCAGGGAAAAGTAGGTTTAAAAATATGAGTTAATCTTTGTCAATTTGCAAACTGCCTAATTTAACTGAATTAACAGCCTGAAACTATTAACCTGACTTATCTCCCCTGCACCACCAAGTGTAAAAAGGTACAGTGCCAAAAGAAGGACTATCTCAAGGGTAGGAAGAGAAGTTTATTTTTTTCTTAGCTCATCTTGATATTGAGGGTTTTGGTTTTTTTTTTATTTTTAATTCTGTGTTGTAACTTGTTTATGTATGTAGGCTTTATGGGAGCAAGTATTTGGGGCTAAAAAAAAAAAAAGGCTGACTTGTTATTTTCTTTGAACTCCCAAGGAAACATTAACAAGAACCAGAGGTAAGCATATGAAAATATATCTGCAAAAACACCTTCCTGCGTTAAAAATAAAGGGAACGGGCAGGCAAACAAAAGAAACACTATGAAACAAATTAGCTTCGGGAGCCTGAGGCCTGATCTAGAGAAAAATGGCAAGAGTACCTATGTTTGACCAGAAGAGAATTTCACTGCACAGAACTATTTCAAGGGCAGATGCCACTCATGTGTTTTAAGAGAAAGCTTTTTATAAAGCCAACAAATTCATTTATATATGAATGCTTGCGATTTTGTGTAAGATTCAGACAGGCTACTTCCCAGAGAAAAAAAGTTAACATAAAATACACTACATCTACTTTGTCAAAGTTTATTCCTTTGATTTATTTCCTCTTTGTTTCTTGTCATTAATATCTAACCCTCAATATATCAGGAAAATTGTCACCATTATTTGCCATCTGCGTCCAGTGGGCCTGTTAAAAAATAGTTTTGCCATTTAATAAATAACTCACTGAAATAAGACTAAAGAGAGAGTGGAAAACAACTATGTTAGAGATTTTTAAAAAAATGTAACCATTAAAAGACTTTTTGCAACAAGAAAATTTTGGTACAAAAACTTCATAAAAGATGAAAAATATGTCACACCTCCTTTTAGCAAAATAATTTCTTCTGCAAAACGTTGCCCAATGAAGGTTTTCCTAGCTGATTACTAACTAAATGTAATTACCATATGCCCCTTTGTTCTTGGAAATATATTGTTCACTTACAGATTCTAGAAAATTCATCTAGATACTGTCATCTGCAGACTCATTGTCTCATTGTCTGAGATTCCATTTACATGATCCATTTCATATCCATGATCCATTTCACCATCATTAGACTACTGCTATCTATCCCTTTGAATTTATCTTCTAATTCATCCAATAATTGTAAAACATCTTCCTCTGTCAATTTTCTTCTCTACACCATTATAATGAAGATTCCTCAATTCTCAATTGTGTTCAGTAAGAGCTAAAAGCAGATCATAGAGATGTTATCTCCAGCCTTCTTTAACACCTTCTTGAAAGATGATGCAGGGGCGCCTGAGTGGCGCAGTCGGTTAAGCGTCCGACTTCAGCCAGGTCACGATCTCGCGGTCCGTGAGTTTGAGCCCCGCGTCAGGCTCTGGGCTGATGGCTCGGAGCCTGGAGCCTGTTTCCGATTCTGTGTCTCCCTCTCTCTCTGCCCCTCCCCCGTTCATGCTCTGTCTCTCTCTGTCCCAAAAATAAATAAAAACGTTGAAAAAAAATTAAAAAAAAAAAAAAGAAAGATGATGCAGTATTTTGGGACACAGAATAGTAAAAGTGAGAGACAATAATTATTTCACTGATATTCTATCCTTCTAACAGAAGGATAGCAGAAACAAACTTTCTTGAAGGGCTATATTAAATAGTTTAGGCTTAGGAGTTATCTGGTCTTCACTGCAACTTCTCAATTCTGCCATTGAAGAAAAAGCAGCCATGGACAATACAGAAATTAAATGTAGCTGTGTCCCCAAACAACTTTATCCACAAAAAGAAGTAATAATCTTGATTTTGCCCATGTTTACCTCTATGTGACCAGACGATTTCATCATTCTTCTGTTTTCTTATTGTTTTTGCCTTTTAAAAATAATTGATAATTATTGATGAAACAGTTATTCTAATAATGAAATAGAAAAATGTTTCAAGAATATAGAAAAAAATATCATCAAGGTCCTATTAATGTAGCTTAGATTTAGAGATATGTCCAGTGAATCCATAAGACAGAATTAACTTTATTCTATTTTAAATAATTAAATTTTCACTTCATTCTTTGAGTTCTCAGAAAAATACCGGTTATGAAGCAACAATTTTACTCATAGTAGGTAATACTCAAAGACAAACTTTAATTCTAAACCTTGGTGCAGTAGGTCGTGATGATATATTAAGTATTAAGGGTCTTTTATGAGGGTGCCTGGGGGGCTCAGTCAGTTAAGCAACTGACTCTTGATTTTGGCTCAGTTCATGATCTCATGGTTATGAGATCGAGCCCCGCATCAGGAGCTCTCTTGCTTTCTCTCTCTCTCTCTCAAAAAACTATACATGTCATTGCATTAAATGACAACGATGGGACTTATCTATGTTTGTATTTTTCTGTAAGATACAACGTCTAGTCAAGTAAGAACCACATAAGTCAGGAAGTGAGAAAAATGTTTGAGGGCTATGTTAAGGATATATTCACAACTGACTAAAATTTAACAGCAATGGGGCTGGCTACAAAATGAAAATGAGTGGCAAAAGTAGATGTTGATGTTCATAAGGAGTGAAATTTGGTAAAGTTAGAGTAAGATAAGGTAAGAATGATATTTTAGGAAATATTTAAAAAGCGAGGCTAGAAAGCAGCTAATAACCTCTGAGAATGGGGACAAATCAAGGATCAAAAATTCCTTTGAGAATTGAAAATCGAAGAACAGTTTCAGATGAATGAAAGAAAAGAAGAGGTAATACAACATGAGGTTAAGTCCAGAAAGGAAAACTAGAGCTACTTTAATAAAAAAAAAAATTGTAATTAATCTGTGAAAGATTCTGAGATACCCTCATGTTAGTGCCTAAATTTGCTCTACTTTTACGTTTACCAAGATTTTCACAAGAAAATTAATCTCTCACTTGGTGGCAAGTGCCAGATGCCTGTCTATGGAACACAAGAAGTAAAAGCATCCCACCCACCAGGTTAACAGCTTGACTTAAGAAAATATGAGACAGCTCTTGATGGGAGAAGACAAACAAAAACAAACCTAATGGACATTCGTCAAATTAGGGGGAAAAAGTATATTCAATTAATTACACGAAAACTTCTTTATAACTTGAATGCAAAGAACTATGGCAAAAGAAAGAAAATAAGAAAGATAGAAAGAAAATTTTGCACTGAGAAATTTAAAACCAATTTCGTAAAACCTCTAATACTTCTTAGACAGTAAGAACTTTTATATGAAGATTTTATTCTTAAAACCCTCAAAATACATTTCTAAATTAAGTTTATGATCTGTGTTTAATGCATGGTTTGATAATCCAAAAAATGTTCCTTTTGAAGCAAAAGCTTCAAACAATTGAAATTAAAAAATAAAAAAATTAAACAGTACCTTGTGTAAATGTGTAGAGCTTCACTTTATTAGTGATAAATAATATCCATATTTTAGCAGCTATGGATAAGCAGAGTGCTTAAGCAATTGTACATGTCATTGGCCATTGGTAAATGCTACATTGGCAATAAGATTTTGATGTGATACATATTAATGCTAACTCTAAAGTGTCTTTACAAAATACATTTATTGTGTAACAAAGAGAAAATTAGGATTCAGAAGCCCTGACGTCCTAATTCTGCCACCAATTATTTGGACAATTTATTTAACATCTCTGGTCTTCATTTCTTTACAGACATGAAGATATAAGTTTAGTTTCTTCCTTTTTCTATTGGGATGATTAAGGAAAAAAATGGCATGGATTTTTCTTGGTGAGTTCTATGTTCAGCTGTTTCTGTTTACTCTGCTGTGCACTAGCAACCAAAAGGCATGTTTTACTAATCAAGACAGGTTGAAGGCATGTTTTACTAATCAGGACAGGTCCAATCAGGACAGGTCAAGGTTACATGTCATGTTACAATCTTGGGGGCTATATTTCTAAAAAGTATTGTGCTTGGCAAAACTGGAATTAGCAAGATCAAGCTCTCCTAAAGTATATGGACTAGTAGTGGAGGAAAAGGCATCAATATTACTGTCATTAAATATATTTAAAAACTAATGTAATAGAAGTTCCAGAAGGCATCTGTGTCCAAAAGAAACCTGAGTTGTCAGCATTGTAAACTCACTCTGGTAGATGAGCTTTCTTCAGAATCATCTTCATTTTTTTTTCTTTTGAGAGAGAGAGAGAGAAAGAGAGCAGGGGAGGGGCAGAGAGAGAGGGAGACAGAATCTGAAGCAGGATCCATGCTCTGAGCTGTCAGCACAGAGCCTGATGCAGGGCTTGAACCCACGGACTGAGAAATCATTACCTGAGCCGATGTCAGAAGCTTAATTGACGGAGCCACCCAGGTGCCCTTCATCTTCATTTTTTTTTTTTAATGTTTTATTTATTTATTGAGAAAGAGAGGGAGAGAAGGAGAAGGATCAGGGGAGGGGCAGAGAGAGAATCCCAAGCACGATGCTGGGTTCCGTCTCAGGAATCCTAAGATCATGACCTGAGCTGAAACCAAGAGTCTGACCCTTAACCGACTGAGCCACCCAGGTGCCCCAGAATCATCTTCATTTTCAAGCAACATTGCTACAGCACCCTGATCTGCTAAGATAATTTTTTTACCATAATTAAGGCTTTCATTAGAGAAACCATGTCTTTAAAAGTATTTTTATTAGATTAAAATTGAATGTCTTTGAACTTGTGTACATCATTGTGGTTTTTTTTTTTTTTTCAAAATTTTCTACTATGTAATTGTTCCAGATTAAAAGAGACTACAAAGACATGACAAGTAAATGCAACATCTAGTCCTGGCTTGGCTTCCAGGAAAAAAATAAAAACTCTAGAAAGGACATTATTAGGATATTTGGCAATATTTGAATATGGATTGTATTTTAAACAATAGTATTAGTCAATTCTTAAACTAGTCAAAATCCTAAATTTGATCATTGTAATGTGATTGATAAGAGAATGTCGACAACCTTATGGCATAGGCACACTGAAATATTTAGAGGTAATAGGGCATGATATCTGTAACCCACTATCCAATAGATTAGAAAAAACAATAATTCAGATTAGTTTGTGATAAGGAAATTCCAGAGGGGGGGGGGGAGAGACGAAGGGAGGGAGAAAGAGTGTAGAAGTGGCAAAATATTAAATAAATTTGAGTGAAGAGGAGATATATATAAGCTATTTCTAATATTCTTACGATTCTGTAAGTTTGAAATTTCTTTAAAACAAGGGTTTTTAAAAGTCTCTGTTAATTGTTGCCACATCCACATTGCCTAATCAGAAATTATTTTCTGTGTTCAGGTTTACATTTCTCTGGACCCTTCTTTGCATCCAATTGTAAGGTATACACATATCCTTCTCTGCACTACCATGCACACTCTCTCACACAGGGAGGATCCAGCAACAATTATTATATTGTCTTACGAAACAGATTATAACCTACAAGGCAATGCCATAAATACTTTTAAAATGTTTTTTAAAACATATTTCTGTACATACAAATGTATGAAAATCATTCCAGAGAGCCTCTAGAGCACTTCTGTAGATCAAACTGGTCTCAACAATTGATATATAGAAAGATCAACTGTTTAAAAAAGACTATATTATGCTAAGTGCTAAAAATTTTATTCATATACTACACTACTTACTAACTATAGTTAGCAGGATTACAGTGTCTTTCTCTTTAGAAGATCATAAGCCAGAGTTGTTATAAACGCCAAAATTCACTAAGTCACCTTGATTTCACAGTTGAGTAGGGCAGATTAAAATCGTAAATTTATTTTACACATTGCAATTTTAGCATGACACCCTTATCTAATATCAAATTGTGGTGTCTCAGAATCTCATGCAAGGCATGATAATCAGTTTTTAAATGCAAATCCTGAAAAATGGATTTCAGCAGAGGATGAATTTGAAACTTCAAGCTGGCCATGCCTGGGAGGACGTGTGAGTGCTTACTGTTGACTTATGGCATACATACATTTCTTTTTGCAAACTATTGACAAGAAGGCATAATACTACATAGCTTATTTCTGACATAAATCATGGTCCAATGAAACTAAGGAGACCATATGGACAAATGTTCCCTCCCTCTCTAATTTGCTATTCACTTATTTTTAAATACCTGGGTAAGTAAAGAAAAAAAATAAAGTTTTAATGAATATTTTATAAGTAAAAGTGAATTTCATAGGAGTCAAAATCGTTACAGAAATTAAATTTTTCAACTAAAATAAACATCTACAAATAACACCTTCGGATATTAGGCAAGATAATTACAACACTCAGCTAGTGTTCAGTAGATGAATAATTTTCCAAACCCTGAAGGTGCTTCAAGATGCCCTAGGTAGTAGAGCAGATTAGTTTGTAATAAGAAAACCCTTAGTCATCCAGGTGAGGACCTAACACTTGAGTTTTGGAGGCGAATATATATACATATTGACCCATAACTTGAAAAACCTATTTTCTTAGATTACTCAATTCACAGAAATTTAGTTTTAGAAGAAACATTCAGAAAACATGAGCCCACCTATCTTTTTTTTTTTTTTTACAAATGTGAATTCACCTTCTTGCCCAAAGTCACTTGATAGATTAGTAGCAGAAATAATAAATTAGTAGCAACCCCTGTCTTTTGGCTACCAGAACTATCCATGATGCACTCTACTATCTCACTTTTCTATTTCATGTGAACACATACACAGAAAAATGTGTGACTATTAAAAAATAGTTGTTTTATGGATTTTCAACCTTTCATAAAAACCATTAGATAACAATTTAAAGCATGTTCCTCTTTGAAAGAGTTGATTTTCTCAGTGCATATATTACAACTGAATGGGGAGAAAATAAAGACAATTAAACTTTCACAGTAAATTCCTTATACTTACCTTAATTTGTGTACTAAATATTTTAAACCTATATGATGTACATATTGTTTGAAGATCACTTACTTATGAAGAATTAATCCCCATCACTTGCTTTATATTGAAAAAATGGCTTGGATAATGGAGAATATCTATTTTATTTCATTTCATTTTTATACCAAAGGCTTACATATCTTCAACCCTATTGATTGCAATAGAACTAAGGAGTTCCTTCTAACTTCTTTTTGTGGCATATCATTGATTTAACATAAAGACTTCAGTACATTTCAGTGAGAAGTAAGGCAATCTAGTTAAATGAAACAAATAGAAGAGAGGTAATAAGGTGATGATGAACATCAATGCAAATTTTCAATGTCACAAAAGTGGTGCTGTTTTAAAAGTAAATTTGATAAAATACGGACAGAAAATTTAAACCTAGCCATCGTCCTGATTATTTGAATTTCAGTTAATGGTCTGCTTGTAATATATTTTGAAGTATATTTTATTGATGACCCCTCTTCATTAAATAAATTGAGGACTTCAGTTCCAGCTCTCACAATATGAGGAGGACTTAAGAAGCAGAGAAACAATCTTTTATTCTCTCCCATCAAAATCAAATATGCAAAGGTTCTCATGATAATTTGGACAGAACAAATTACATGGGAGACAATCACCATGAAGAACAATTGTCCACTATCAAGCCCTTTTAATTCCTTGCTACTCAAAGTGGTCCATGAACCAGCAGCATCAAAGTATGTTAGAAATGCAGAAACCCAGGCCCTACGTGAGACATACTGAACTATAATCTGCATTTTAAAAGATCTCTGAATGGTTTGTATGAACATGAAAGTTTAAGAAGTATTGCTTTAAAACAGATTTGCAGAAGGCATGAGAGAAAAGGAGTGGAAGCAATCTATTTAACATCTGTATTTTCTTAACTAGACATATCACAAAAAATAATAATATAGTATTATATACTTTTGTTAGATACTTTGTGAAAATTTTTATATTCACTGTCATGTTTAAATCTCACAACAAACCTATGTGATGAGAACTGTCCCCAACATTTTGCAATGAGAAAACAGATTTACATAAATAGATAGGACAAGTTCACACAGATAGTAACTGGTAGGAAGCAATCTGACTCAAGAGCTTGTGCACTTAATCATTATATTTTATGGATTAACATATGGCTACATGCAGATTCTGACCTATCAAAATATGGTACCAATTTTTGAGTGGAGAACATATAAATTGCGTAATAGCTGTAGTAGAAGAATAAATTCTATTTAAAAAAGTTTTATCATGTATGAATCTTAAATGGCCTAAGCTTTCAAAATCTTTTATATCTGCCAATTTGTGATTTTTAAGATGATAAAATACACAATCAAAAAATTTGGATGGGTACAAGCACTGATAAATTACTCCTAAACCAAATAAGGTTAATTGGTACTTAACCTTCATATGAAGTGAGATAAAAAAAAATGATTTATGTAACTATTTGAGAGTGTTCTGATAATCATATACATTAAGAAAGATACATGTCTATATTTTCCTTTATTCTGGAAAAGAAATTAAAGAACCAGAAAGGTACATATTTTAAAGTTTTTCTTTCTTTAGCTACAGCTATTTTTGGATATATTATAAAGATTCAAGAGGCTGCTCTATTTCAGTGGTGGTGGCAGGGACCAAAAAACTAGCAAAAAGTGAAGTACATACTACAGTATTTTTATTATGGTATATTCTAGTCCATAGTTAATATGATTAAAATAGCTCACATTTACTGAATGCTTGCTTACATGTAAGGCACTGTCACAAGAGGATTTTTTTTTACGCTATCATTTAATCTTAACCATGAAATAGAGACTAGCTTTATTCAGATAAATACAGAACAGCTAAATGTTGGATCTAGGATTTAAACTCCGGTAGATTGGATCTAATTCTCACATTCATGCTGCATAATTTTAGGGAAAGCTTCCTTTATTTCCCAGTATGCTTAACATGTTTCAGGCTTCCTCCCTCTTTAATAGAGACTGGACGTGCAAATTTCTCTTTGCATTATTTTAGAGATGTATATGATAATCTACTTATAATCACTCTGATTTAATGGACTTATAAATGAGATAAACGCCTTAGGTTCATGGGATCAGTATATGTGAATTATGTCTTTAGTACCTAGTTCTTATTTTTAAGACTGAAAGGCAAATTATATTGTAATTTGTTTCCTTGCACCATCTAGTGGATTTAAATGACAGATGCGGCAGTTAACTAGAAATAATTAAAAGTAAATTATATAAGTGAAATTTTCAAACGTATTCGGAAAACTGTTCCTAAAATCCTATTTTGGATCCTACCAAAAGGCGCACGTCATTATTTGCCATTTTCATGAGGGAATCAATTAGGCATGTGTGGTGAATTCATTAGGGAATGTTTAAATCTACAAATAAAATAACAGAAAACAGCAGCATCCTTGCGATCCATTTACATCAGAGATAAGGAAAGTCCGACAGGTTTAGCTCTCCGAACCAAACGAAATCGCAAACGGCGAGGCTTCTCAGGGACCTCCGCGGAGGGAGAAGTACCGCGAGTCTGCGCGGGACCAGTGCGCAGGCGTTCTGAGGGGGACCAGTGCGCAGGCGTTCTGAGGGGCGGAAGTTAGGAGGCGGGGCTAAGCCCGGACCTGGGAGCGGAAGAGGCCGGGGTTGCTGGCTGAGGCGCTGAGACCGTTTGGCGGTGAGTCCGGGGCCAGCCTGAGCTCAAAGTCCCAGACCCCGGGAGACGCCAGAAGAAACCGAAGGACTTGAGGTTCGGGAGCAGTCGCCGCTGGCTGCTGCTCTGCCCCCGCCCCCGCGGACGCCTCCGCCCCCGCCGCCTGAGGACGCGGCCCTGACAGGCCTCTAGGCCTAGGCGCGGCCCGAGGAGCCCGACGTGTTGCTGCTGGTGCTGCTGTGAGTAATACGAGCGCCCTCTCCACAGTCGTTTACAGATTAAAATGGAGGAAATTTCGTTGGCTAACCTGGATACTAACAAGCTAGAGGCCATCGCTCAGGAGATATACGTAGACCTAATAGAGGATTCGTGTTTGGGCTTCTGCTTTGAGGTGCATCGGGCAGTCAAGTGTGGCTACTTCTACCTGGAGTTCGCAGAAACTGGTAGCGTGAAGGATTTTGGCATTCAGCCTGTGGAAGATAAAGGAGCGTGCCGCCTTCCGCTTTGCTCCCTTCCCGGAGAATCTGGGAATGGGCCTGATCAGCAGCTGCAACGCTCACCCCCAGAATTCCAGTAGCTGCAACATGAGAGAGTCAGAGGGTGACCAGGACAATAACATAGACCGGTCCTGTGGTTTGGAGAAGTTAGGTATCTAAGTAGAAAAAGAAAAAAAAATAAAATAAATAAAATAAGACAAAAGTCCCAATTCCCATTGAAGATCCTAGCCTTTAAAAACCCAAAGTGGAGAATTTAGGAATTCGGATCCTTTTATAAGTATATTACCTGGAATCAGCTTTGAAACCCTGGGCAGGAGGAGCTGTGCATCCTGTGCACCGTACCGTGCAGGTCCAGCTCTACACCAGAAAGTGCACAAGTGTACTGTGTCCAGTGCACAGGTGAGCAGCTGTGTACCCAGCATATAAATCCTTTGGTTCCTCAGCCTTGCCGTCTGCCTGATGTCAAGGGCTTTCTCGGTTACTGACAGTTTGGACATAGCTGATGGTCAGGCCTTAATCACTGGGCCTCAGTGGGACTGCTCCTGTGATCTCTGAGCCTCTGATTTGGACTTCTCCAAGACAAGTGAAAGTCAGGTATGAGATCTGGATGTTAACAGTTCCAATTTGGGAAAACCAAGAAAAAGAATTACAACTGAATCTGGTAGGGGAAGCTCTGTGATCTTGGCTCCAACAAGAAGAAAAGGTCAAAGCTACCAGTTTCCCAAAGGTCCAGCATTACAGTGACTTGAACAGACTTGGGGACAAGGGCTAACCTTTTGCTGAACAGAGCCCTTTGTCTTGCACCCCACCCGGTGGCATAGGCTTGGTAAATGGACAACTTGGTTATCCGGGCAGGCTGAGGATTTAGTTATGATCCCTTGAAGAGGTAGCAGGGGCCTCTGCAACTATGCACGATCTCTTAAACTGCAAGATTCATATCTGGATATATGATGCTGTGAACAACAGTTTGGTGGGGCAGTCATTTTCCTACTCTGAGTTACTTTAGTGTTACCTAGCCAGTCCGTGTGTCTGACTTGGTCATTATGCCAGGTCACTGCCTGCCTCTCATGCCCGGGGCAGGCCTGAATTACTGAAAAGTATAATGGCCATGCAGGAGACTGTGATTTGAAAGCTGAGCCCAGAGGGGACCTCTTCCAGCTACCTTCAGTGTTAATGGGTTAGTGCTAGGAGCCAAGGAGCAAGACTGGGTTGTCTCTCATCTGACTGCAGTATCCTATTGAATGCCCCTGTTCCTTGGGTTGGTCAGTCAAAGCTCTGTTACGGTGACCATCTAGACTGTCCCCACCTCTGTCCCTCATGAGGGGCAGCCCCTTCCATTCAGTCCCATTTGGACATTCTTGACAACAAGAGCTGTCCTTTTGTTGTCAGAAGTCAGGGAATGGGATAGGCAAGGATGGGAAATGTGAGCCACATATCAAAACTACCCTCCACTTTACTCCCTGATCGAGGGTTTATGAAGTGTAGAGGGGTGAGAGCCCCAAAGTGAGCGGGAACGGTGCTGCTTTATTTGAAATGTTTTCTTACCTCATTCTGTGCCCCAGTAAGGGGCCCAGCCTCATCTGTCTGGCTTGGCCCCATGTTCCTACTGTCCCCTGCTCCACTGCCTATCTGGTGCAGCTCACGACTCCAGGTGCTGCCTGCCACCCTGCTTTCACACTGACCAGTTTCAATTCATCTCTCTTGATGCTCCTGCTTCTGAAGCCTGCCCAGTTTCCCTTTCCTTGGCTTGTTTTAAGTTTTTCTTTTCTTCTTCTTCTTCTTCTTCTTCTTCTTCTTCTTCTTCTTCTTCTTCTTCTTTTCTTCCAGGAGATCCAGAGAAGAATCTTTCTGAGGGGTTCCTCTGTTCAGATTAAAATGGGGAGAGAACATAATTTTTTGTATATGAAAGGCAGTGTCATGCCTAAGCATTTTCCTATAGGACTGCCTTGCTAGATGCCTTCCTGCTGTGTCTTACTTCATAAGGAGTTACATCTTCCCACCTCCACTTGGATACTCCCTCTTAGGACCTAAGCAGAAGACCAGTAAAGACTGACTGACACACACGGGGATGGAGTGGGTCCTGATCTGTTTTCTCTAAACCTTGCTGTGCATGTATCCTTATCCCAGAAGGAACTGTTTGCACTGTATGGACTAATTTGTGTTACATATAGACATTAAGGGAACCATAGTAATAGGGCTGGCTTCAAGACTGTCTATTATTGCATTCTCCCCCTGGAATTGTTCTGGTCAGGGTTAAGGTGTAGTTACAGATTGGTCTTCAAGAATTGTAATAACTTTTTAGAAAGTTAAAGCAAGAGCTAAAATAATTTTGGGTTATCTGCCCTTGATTTTATAGACATCTCCTTCTAAGGGGATACATAGGGAAAGGAGGATCTAAGTAAAACTCTGGCCTATTCCCAAATAACGTCTGAGAAACAGGCTGAAGGTAGGGTCATCGTCCACTCTTCCTTCAGGGAGGGAGCTCTGATTGTGATATTACTGTTTGCTTTCTGGTCTTTCTCTTGGTTAGAGGAGGAAGAAGTGGAAAGTAATTTTGAATAATCATTGGTTCATATTACCTCCCTCTTGGTTATTGTTTTTGTTTTTTGCCCTCCAGTTATTAGGGCAGGTGCCCTAGGCCTCTCCTGGTTGGGTATGAAGTGGGCTAGGTCCAACAGGTGCCCTGAGGGGACAAACTAACTCCTTTCTTTTCTGGGGAGTGAATGCTCCCTACCATATAGTTGACAGTGGTTAGGAACTCTCCCTTTCCCTACCTATCTTCCCTCTAACAGCAGAATTCCTATCCCTCCTTCCTTCCTCAATTAAGTATATTGATCACCCTGTAATTCTATTATGTATCTGAGTGTGTGTGTGTGTATGGGGGGAAGGGGTTCTTTACAAATTTTTGTGGTTTGTGACTTTTTCTTCCATACATTAGTTCCCACCACCGCATGTCCAGGGGCCATTGCCTGGCATTATCGCATGCTGGGATCATTGGGGAAGTGTAGTGAAGCTCACCACTGTCCTTTGTTTTGGAGATTATTATTTTTGCATAAGTAGTCCATCCTATACAGATTGCTAACTGTGTATTCCCCTTGCCCCTATGGCTGCTGGTGTAAATAAACTGCATCTCCCCATTGGTAAACAGTACTAATAAAATTTTAAAAAATGACTTTATTTAGACTGTATGTTCATCTTTTAAGATTATACATGTTTTTCAGGTATTGACATAGTAAAATAAATGTTGAATTGCTGTTGAACCTTTATCATTTTCTCCTAAATGGGAGTTTTATCAAAGTAGAGGAACTTTGTCCAACTTTATTTCTCCATCTAGTCCTACACATTTGGCCTTCTGCAACATCCAGTGTAAGAAACGAAGTAGGTGGTAAAGTAAATACAATCCAAGCCTGTCACTAAATGAGTCCAATATGAAAGTCAGTTCTCTTTGAGTGGAACTCCAGATACCATAATATATACATTTTACCACCTTTTCAAGCTCATACCCTTGCTCTCAAAAGACACATGATTCATAGCGGAAAATGAGTCGGCCTTTCTAAAGGTAATTTTTTTCCCAATACTTTTCATTATTTTTTTTACCCCAACTCTTTAGGTCCTTCAGTTTGTTTTTAAAGTAATTCTGAGAATTTTTATTCCTTTCAGTTCCGAATCCAGAGGTGGAGCACTTCTCTTAGAAATTATACATATTGCTTAGTGCTGTTCAAATTTACTTGTTGGCTAAATGTTCTAGTTCATTAAAAAAAAAAAAAAAGTCCCTTGGGGCGCCTGGGTGGCGCAGTCGGTTAAGCGTCCAACTTCAGCCAGGTCACGATCTCGCGGTCCGTGAGTTCGAGCCCCGCGTCAGGCTCTGGGCTGATGGCTCAGAGCCTGGAGCCTGTTTCTGATTCTGTGTCTCCCTCTCTCTCTGCCCCTCCCCCGTTCATGCTCTGTCTCTCTCTGTCCCAAAAATAAATAAACGTTGAAAAAAAAAATTAAAAAAAAGTCCCAAATTGGAAGTAGTATTTAGATGAGTAAAAATTATGATAGAAATGGGGCCAGCAGAAAAATCATCTCAGCACAATACCTCAGCGATGTTATGGACCTGTACCATGGTATTGAGTCACCTAACATTTAAATGTAGCTGCAACAAATACTTTTGGATTTTATTTTGTATGTTTAGATTTAAATTAAATGTATTTGGTGCTAACCTAATTTTCTGAAATGAGGATTTGCAAGATCTCAATGCTTACTGGATCCATTTGATTTCAGGACTTTTAAATTCTTCCTTTTCATGTTTTCTAACTAATGATCTTCATATTTAAAAAGAAAAAAAAAAGCATACCTTTTAACTCCCTGGATACTGCATTTTAACTACAGCATGTACCTTGAGGTCAGGAACCTAATTAATGGTTACTTGATGTTGACAAAGATAAAGACCCTGAAAATAAAGTATGCTCTGTAGTTAAGTATTCAGGAAGAGCTTTCTTTGCACACAGTAATAATTAGTAATAATTTAGTATTGGTCATAATAACTCATTAGGACCCATCTGAGTTACTTTGAAGTGTTATATATATATATATTTTTAATGTTTATCTTTGAGAGAGAAAGAGCATGAGCAGAGGAGGATCAGAGAGAGAGAGAGGGAGACACAGAATCTGAAGCAGGCTTCAGGCTCTGAGCTGTCAACCCAGAGCCCAACGAGGGGCTTGAATTCATGGACCATGAGATCATGACCTGAGCTGAAGTTGGATGCTTAACTGACTGAGCCACCCAGGTGCCCCTTATGTGTTATAATTTTTTAAAAAGGGAGTACCTGGGCGGCTCAGTTGAGCATCTGACTTTGGCTCAGGTCATGACCTTGTGGTTCATGAGTTCGAGCCCCGCACTGGGCTCATTGCTGCCCACGCAGACTCCACTTTGGATCCTCTGTCCCCCTCTCTCTCTGCCCCTCCTCTGCTTGTGCATTCTCTCTCTCTCTCTCAAAAAAGAAAAACATTTTAAAAAGTATAAAATTAGTATATTAATGTGCTAAAATAAAAGCCCAGCACTTATACTTTATTAAACACCTTTTCATGTTAGTCCTCAAAATAGTTACCTTGGTTAGTGCTGGTTCTCAGATCAGTTAGAGTAACATCAGACTTTAGAAGTTTCACTCTGCTGTGGAGGATGCAAGCTGTTTAATTCTCATTCATATTCCAAATAATGCCCATGATGCTTAGGAGGATAACGTTTGTTACAAGTGGTGCACTTGTTAAAAAATATTGCAGATAAACCTATAAATCTTTGTGTGGCTTTTCTCTTTCCATATTTTTCAAAATGTTTTTCAAAAATTTTCAATCATATATTACTTGAGCCTTGCTGGAAAAATGTGTGCTGAAAAGGAAATAGTACATTCATTTTAGAGATGAGAAAATATGTTCAAAACAGTGATTTACTCATATTTCAAAAAAAATACAGAAGCAATAGAAGCAAAAGTAGAATTCTGGTGCTCTGCTAGTGCTCTTTGTTGAAGCAATGAATTTTTAAACTAATAAATGAATGGAGTAAAGGACAAAATGACAGTTAAAGTAGAATTAAAAAATTGAGATGCTAGTGAAAACTTAAAGGCAATGAATCTGAAAACATTGAAGAAATGGAAAATCTATTAAAAATATAACTCCAAGGAACTTTTATCTTTTTAACAAATGAATACATCTAGAAGTTAAGAAAACTAATCTCATCTCTACCCAGATACATAAACACTAGCTACTTAGAATTTTATAGACAATACGACAAAAAAACATGATTATAAGCCAAGTGTATTGTGAAGATAGATGAAAAAAAAGGAAGATGTTAGCAAACCAACTCCTTTAAAATATCAAAAATAAACATTATCAACAAGTAAGGTTAATACCAGGAAAGAAAGATTTTTACTCAGAAAATCATTGAAGAAAAACCATGTGAAAATTTTGATAGATACAGAAAAATAGTTTCAAAATTAAATACCAATTATTGATTTAAAAATGCTTATTAGTCACATAGAAGCAAAGGCTAAAAAAGTTTCATACAATGATAAAGTATGTATTAAAAATCTACAGTTGCTTTGCTTAACCGTGAATACTTGGAAGTATTCTCTTTAAAAGCAGGAATGGAAAAAAAAATTCTCATTCTCAAATGATATCAACATGGATAATTTTATAGATTCTATTAACATACCATTGGAAATAATGGTAGAATACAGTAGAGTTGCTGGATATAAAATCAATATCCAAAATCAGAATAATAGAAATTTTAAAACTTAACATTTACAATATGATGCAAAAAAAATTATAATGGTCTTATGAATTAATATGACAAGAGAGGTATACAGTTTTATGGAGAAGATGATAAAATTTTCTTCTGGCATATCGAAGTAAACCCAAATACATGGAGAGTAATAGGGTGTTCATAGATTGGAAGTTCATTATCATCACTCCAAATATATGAATTGAAAGTAATCTTGATTAAAATCCAAGTAGATATTTTTGTGTAATTTGACAAACTAATTTTTAGATGAAAAGCAAGGTGCAAGAATAGACAAGATCTTTTTAACAAATTGTCTTACATAGTGTGGTTTTGGTGCAGAAAAAAACAATAAAGGTTTCAGAATTAAACGGAAAAACGCACATTTATATTATTCTGATGTATGACTAAATCCAAATCCTAATGTACTATAATTAGTGGATTATAAACTAATATATTGTTCTGGAATTACCCATAAAACCATGCAAAAATTTATGTATAAAACCATATAAAAATTATGTAGATTTAAGACTTACTGTGGAAAAGTAAAACATCAAACCTTTGTAGAGACATAAAGGAGCGTATGTATATAATTATAGGAAGATTTCTAAAGTAAACCACCAAAATAAAAGATTGACATATTGGACCGTTTTCATAAATGTAAAGCTTTCTGTGCCTTGTCATACTAGAAACACAAAATGCTATGACATGCTACTAGAAGTGCTATAGTTCTTATCACTGGTAAATTGTTAAGAAAATAGTTACACAATTTACAAATGAACAAAGTAAAAGAGCATCTCATTTGAAGAAATTCAAATGGCAAAAAAGATGTGAAAAGTTTACTTAGATTCAGAGAAATGCAAACTAAAAACATGAAATACCAGTTTATACCAGTATATTTTAACCAAATATAAAAGGGTTAAATAAAATAAAATAAAATAAAATAAATAAATAAAATAAAATAAAAAAGGGTGGTTAAAATAAAATAAAATAAAAATAAAATAAAAAAGGTTAAATAAAAAATAAATAAAATAAAATAAAATAAATGGTTAAAATAAAAAAGGGTGATGATATCAAGTCTGAGAGTCATATAGAGCAATTAAAACTCTTATACATTTCTGGTGGGCTGTAAATTGATATATTTTTGAAAAGCAGTTTGGAAATACTGCAGTTGATAAGCATAACCAATACTCCAATTGTCAACCTCTTGTACCATTATTTGTAATAGGAAAAAGTTGAAAGCTATATAAATTCCCATTTAAAAATAGTCACTGGGAGCACCTGGCTGGCTCAGTCAGTTAAGCATCAGACTCTTGATTTCAGTTCAGGTCATGATCTCACAGTTTGTGAGTTCGAGTCCCATGTTAGGCTCTATGCTGACAGTGCAGAGTTGGCTTGGGATTCTCTCCCTCTCACTCTCTGCCCCTCCCCCGCCACACACAGGTGCTCTCTCTCAAAATAAATAAACATTTAAATAAAATAAATAAAAAATATAAATAGTCACTATACAGAAGTGAAGATAGCCAAGGCTATACAAATAAATAGTAAAACATATATTCTTATAATTTGCTACCTTTTGTTTGAAGCTTAACAATGTGCAAACCAATGCTATATATTGCTTAGGGATATATACATACGTAATAAAAAGTATACCCAGATGCTAAACTGGACTTCTACTTCCATGTGTATATGATCTAGATATTGGAAAAAGACTTCTTGATGCAAAACATCTGAATACTGAATAAATTGCAACAAAGATATTACAAGGGTCTTGCTATCCTGCCAATAAAGTAAGGGAAACACACCAGCTTTCCCTCATAAATACACACACACTCAAAAGCACAAACCAGAGATACAAGCAAAAACAGAAAGTGGTGCTGCACTGAGGAACATACAAATACCGGAAACTTTCAGATAAGAATGGGAGATTATGCCTTTATCATCAAAAATTGAGACTATTACGCTGCACATAAATACAAGGCACCTGACATACTCTTTTCACCCTTACTGAAAGGATGGGCAGAGTGAAAGAGACAGGGACCTTCCTGACTACAGAGCAAACAGATAAAGTCTCTGCCATGGCCTGAGCTGAAATTAAAAAAATAAAAATATCATCATCATCATCATCATCATTTCCTTTGGGAATATGTACCCATATCTTTGCTTTCACATAGTTATCTACCCTGCTACTCAGAGAACAGTCCACCTGAAAATTGCTTAGTATGTGTCCAAGATGATACACCTCTTGACCATGTGGTAGAATTTGGGTCCCTCAACATTCTCACAAAATATAAGCTCGCAATGAAAGAAACATCTATTTCTTTAAAGATTTCAGAGACTGGGGCCTGCTTTGGATTCTGTGTCTCGCTCTCTCTCTCTGCCCCCTCCCCTGCTCATACTCTGTCTCTCTCTCTCAAAAAAAATACATAAAACATTAAAAAAAATAAAATAAAGTAAAAAAATAAAGATTTCCCTTATAGTTATCATATTCTGCATTCAATAATGCTGCTTACAAGAAAGGAGTTCTGATTCTGTAGATTATTATTTCTGCTAAATCTCTACAAATGTAGTACTACTTTCCAGTAAATAAAATTGTTAAACACAGAATATAAAGGCTATGAATTAAACCCTTAAGTCAGTGGATGGAATTACAAACATGAACAAGAGAGAATAATGATGATGCAGTTATGAAAATGAAATGATTGGAACTTTTCAAAATGAAAAGAATGCCAGTAAAATAAAAAAATTCAATGTATATGGTAAAATCTCAGTTTAATCAAACTGGAAAGAAGAGATAAAGGAAAGAATCAGCATGAAGCACAGTCTGTTGGTGATGTCACTGTGCTTGCTTATTTAGACAGCAGAGTGAGTATTTGTGTTTGCCTCCTTGTCTCCCATTTATAAGCCCTCGGGCCACTTTATTTTGTTTTTTCTTCACTGCACTTTCACCTTTACCATTATAATTATACAATTTAATTATATATTACATTATAATGATAAAAGTGAAAGTGCAGCAAAGAAACAAGGTAGTGGCACTAAAAGTGCAATCAGATGTGATCAGAAGATGGCTGACCATGGGAATGGTGATACTGCCCACGTTCTCAAGACCCAAGGTATGCAGCCAGAGGAACTTAATGAAGGCAAAATTATCAATGTAAATGAGAAAATGTGACAAAAAGAATAAAGATGTTTCAGAGGAAGTGAAACTACTAGTATACTTGACATTAAGGGATATCAGATATATTTCAAAATATTGAGGGCACAGGGGGCAAAATGTGTGGTAGGTGGAATTCTAAAGATGGTCTTGAGATTTTTGTTACCTGGTTATTCAACCAAACAGTAAGCTAAATACTATCGTGATGGGATTTTGCAGATGTAAGTCAAGTGCCAAGTCAGTTGACCTGGAGATTATTTGACTGGACTTGACCCAGTCAAGTGAGGACTTTAAAAGCAAAGTGTTCTCCATTTCGTGGTAGAAGACATCAGATTTGTGTGGGAAGGATTCAGTGAACCATTGCCGGCATTGAAGATGAAAGGGGGGCACGTGAAAAGGAATGACGGTGCGTCTTGCAGCTGAGTGGCCTTTCTGATAGCTAGCAAGGAAAGGAGTATCCATCAGACCAAAACCCACAGAAAATGAAATATGCCAACAATCTGAATGAGCTTGGAAGCTGATCCTTTCCCAAAGCCTTCAGATAAGAGCCTAGCCCAGCTGGCACTTCGTCTTTGGCTCCTGAGACCCCTCTGCCAAGCGTGCCCTGATTTCTGACCCAGAGAACAGTGAGATGAGTGAGGACTGTTTTAAGCAGCTAGATTTGTGGTAAGTAATTACACAGCATTAAAAACTAATACAGCTGTAACTGATCCAAACTGAGGAAGGATTATGATAACTTTCCAAGACTTAGAAATATCCTTATCCCAAATCATGACTTATGAGAATAAGGTAAGCACTGTTAAAACTAATCTTGATGTATTTTAATACAAATGAAAATTATTTTCAGTGTTTCTAATATTTATATTTACAGCGTAATAAATAAATTCTGGTTTTATGATTTTTTACTTCCTCATACATTTGCTCACTGAAAATAAAAGAGTTTTTAGGGGCACATGGGTAGCTCAGCCAGTTAAGTGGCCAACTTCGGCTCAGGTCATGATATCTCAGTTTGAGCCCTGCATGGGGCTTTGTGCTGACAACTCAGAGCCTGGAGCCTGCTTCAGATTCTGTGTCTCCCTCTCTCTCCATTCCTTTCCTGCTTGCACTCTCTCTCTCTCTCAAAACTAAACATTAATTTCTTTAATTAAAAAAAAATAAAAGCTGTTAATATTTTCACAAAAAATTTTTAAAGTGATTAGATGACCTTAATTCTTCCCCTTTGTTAAGATTACTTTGCACTGTTTCAGCTTGCATGATCAATTTTACTGTCCATACAACCTGCAAAGATAATGCTGCCTGTATTACTATCACAAATAAGTGATTATAATATTAAAATATTTCAGAGATGTTAATACTGTATCTTTTCTAAAATATATTCCAAATTCAAAAAATTAGCAGCCAAGAAATCACACATCAACCTTTGATAGATAGCGTAGGTGGGTTAGCCTAAAACGCAAATGGTATGGGTCCGCCTAGATAGCTCTAAGACTGACTGAAGAAAAAGAAGGAAAACAGTTGGTAGCAAAAGGGGAGAAAGAAAAATATAGGCTAAAGGGAATGGGGAGTATTTAAACAAGAATCCTTGGGAGGAGGAAGGTACTATCTGCATTAATGAAAAATCTCAAAGTGAATTGCATAAGAAAATGCAAAGTATAAGAAGAGAAAAGTTGCTGGGCATTGCACTCAGATGTTTGTCTCTTGATACTCTATTAGTAGTGAATTTGGGAAGGTAACTCATTCTTTATGAACTCTGACTTTCTCTTTCTACCATTAGATATAGCAATAGTACTTCACAGTTATAAAAACTATATAAGTTTTAGCCTAGTTGGGATAATGGGTAGTGCAGGAATAAATTAAGGCTTTCCTGAGAAAGTGATATTTAAACTGAAAACCTAGAGTTAGAGTTACCTAGGATAAATTTGTCAGAGTAGATGAAGAGTAAATTGGGAATGGATTGTTGGAGGGGGATGGAGATGGAACAAAGGAGTTGGAACCTGTGTGTTAGAGAGAGAACTGTGTGTTAGAGAAAGAGAAACATTCAAATGGAAAGCTTAAAGCTCCAGGGAAATTATCATGTTATGATTCTTGTAGATGGGGGAAAAAAATCTGTTAATTGATATAAAACCACGTATCCCTTCCATTTCTATCAGGAGCATCCTGGATGCTTTTGAAAGCAAATGTCATTAGATGGTGATCTTTAATATTGGCATAAATCCCTTACTTGGATTTTATCAGGTAAATAGATAAATCATAATTAGGGATATAATTTCACAGAACTCTAAGCAAACAAACTCGTTAATATAACACCTTACACCTGCAAGGTTAATCTTACATCTGCAAGATTCGAGTGCTGCTTTAAATACATAATGGCCTCTCTACTTTTAATGTGTTTTTGTCTCCTAAACTTACTCTTCTCCCACTGGATTCTCCCCAGTCTCCCAGCCCTTTCTGTTTTCAGACACATGCATCCATGCATGCCCATATGCCTGTGCACACACAAGATGTAACTAAACCAAGCCCCAGTTCAGAGTAAGGTTAGCTAATCTGCTTTTGCTGCTGTATGAATTATTACCGTTTAGGGCTTACTTGCAGAGCAACTACTTTTACAGTTTGAAGGCATATTAGTGTTGGCTTCTGAAGTACTTCCCTTCCAGCTAAATTTTCTTTTCCAATTGAAAGTGCTTGTGTTATGTCTGCTTAATATTGGATTCAACAATGATGCAACAATTGATTTAGACTTTGTGTAATAGATTGGGGAAAAAAAACCCAAACAGTAAGCTCAGTTGTGACTCTACAACAAACTGTGACCCCAAACAGACAAGTTCTTTCACTGATAAATTAATAGGCTTAAATGAAGTGATTTCTTGGTTCCATTCCACTTCTAACATTCTGTGATTCCATGAGCTAAACTGTTTACTCCAACTCATATAAAGCATGGAAGGTCCAGATTCAAATAACTTTATCCTTTAATTTTTCCATATATCCCAAATTACTCCATCAGTTAATCCACTGTACATTTTTTACTATATGCCAATGCAAGGCATACCTTTGTTTCTAACTTCTGATCAGTTTCATACTATTATCAAATATTACTTTCTGTGTAAATTTACCACTTGCTTTTAAGACTTACTGTCACCGCCATAGTTTGGCCTTCAAATCTATTTTTTAAAAATCTCTGTTACTCTGTGGGCCTTAACTAGGTAATGATATAATTTATTGCTCAAAACATAATACTTTCGAAAGGACAAGGAGGCACCATCAATAACACCTAAATAACCGTTGTAAACCGAGACTCTCCCAAGAAAACCAGGATGTAGGGTCACTCTAGTAATAACCCTTTGGGCCCTGTTAAGACAAGAGGTCTGATAAATATTTTATACATCCACACGATAAAGCAGCTTAATTATCTTTTTCAATCTGAACCTAATAAATGCCCCTAATATACCACTTTCTGCCTCTAGTACTCCCTTGGGACTATCTCATAGCTTTCCCAAGTAGTAAAAATTGTAACTGTTATAGACCAGTTGATACTATTATCATGTAGGGTGGGGTAGACTGTACTACAGATTATTTTTCTTCCTGTTAATAATGAATAACCTATAATAAATACTAGATAAACCAATTGGAGTCTTTATTCTTTTATATATTCTACCCTATTGGAATATTATTTGAATAGAGGTGGTTTTATTAATCTATTCTTGCACCCTTCTGTCATTACACAGAAGAGTTATTACAGCTAATGTTAATAAGTCGGCATCTGATATTTAGGGATCTTGGTTGTCGACTTTTATTTCCATCACAGGGAAAACTTATCAATAATATGTGGTATGTGAACAACAGATTGTGACAGCCCCCTCTTTGGAGCACTCCCCTGCCTACTCTACCTCCCACCACCTCTGTCTCAAATCTCTATGCAAATCACTCTCACCTCTCCCATTACTAATGGAGAGGAGCAAAGTAAGACAGTCCTTGTAAGCAGGGACCATTTACCCTAATATAGCTCCTTACGAGGTGTAGAATTGTCTATTAGAATGTAAGTTTCATGAGAACTGACAAGATTGTCTTGTATACTGCCCAACACAGTGTCTAGCACATTATAGATGTTCAATAAATATTGCTAGAATAATGACAGAAGTAAATGTATAATGAATGGAATAATGTTCTGTTATATAATTCAAGAATAAAACAATGGATTCATTTTGTTCTTAGCAAAGGATGAACAAAATTCTCTTACCATTATTTCAATTATGAAATCAATCTTTTTACTAGATATTTGTATATTCCAGGTTTTCATTTATCTTTTTTAAAAATGTAACATCACACACTTTTAAGCAAATTCAGTTTTTCTAAGAATCAAGAATTTTAAAATTATCTTTTAGAAATGTAGCAAACTACTATTTGTCCTTTTTTGCCTAGTACATTGTTAATCCAAACAGTGAAATGGGAAGTTTTTATGTTTGGTTACAAAAGGCAAATAAGATAAATTAATATTCATCTCATAGCTTCCATTTCCTATGAAGCACCTTGGCAATTAAAATTTGATGAGTTTATTTTCTCTTTTTGCGGGACAGCATGAATGAGATCATCACAACTTGCATAAGAAGCTAAAATGTTAGGTTTCAAGGGTGGACTATTATATGATGATTTAGTCACAAATTTTACATTTTAGTTTTACATAGAAAAACAAACTTATGATCAGGTAGCTTATTACAGCAAAAGAAAAGTTTATAGCAAAACATACAATACCACAACAAAAGTAGCCAACAAATCTTAGCTACGATTAAATTTAACCACTAGAACAGAGAAAACTCCTAGCTTTAAGACATTTCTCCATTTGCCTGCAGTGCTCATATATTCCATCATTTATTTTTACTGTTGTCCTTGCTAAAATTAAAATCATTCTAAGGTTTTATTAACCCTGGCATATTTGTTCTTGCCATGATGGAAACTGAACTCAATTTTAAATCTTGATTAACTTCTTTTAGTAACCAAGCAATAGTTTCCAAATAGTGGCCAAATCCTCTATCTATTTAGAGCCTCAGATAATTTCATGTATGGATAAATGTCATGTTTGAATAGAATTTTTTAAACAATTACTTTTCAAAAGAATTCACCATTGGAAACACCATTTTTAGATTTGTGAACAAAGACAAATTGTTAAGAAAATAACAACTAGATTTTAAATCATTTAAGCTATAATTTTAAATGTCACCCACTTTTCCCCAGTGATTTTTTTCTTTGTTTTTAACTCTGTGGCTTTGCTACAGGTCAACCAATTACTCAACAGTTCAACTAGAGAATCAGTGAAGTGGCTTCTGAGCATCATTTAATGGAAAGAGCCTTTGATCTAAAAATAATTCAAGTGCAATCTCACAGAAGGACCAAATCAATGTACTAGATTATTTTAAAGTAATTGGAATTTATTTTGAACTAATTTGTGATTTGAGTTAAAGCCCCAGACTTGAAAACAAGATGATAGTACCTGTTCTGCCAAAGAAGAGCCATGTGATCATTGATAAATCATCTTGAAACTCATGTTTTCTCACATTTAAAACAGGAATAATAGTTTCTACCATTGTACCTGCACAGTAATGTTGTCAGAATTAAATAAAGTCATGGCTATGTCAGGGTTTTTTAAATATCAGTGTATTTTATTCTTACTTGCCTCAGATCAGTCAATGCATATGAATATTGCAACTGCATACCCAATGTTCACTAATGTGAGAGAGATCTAGTGGAACGTTTGTGAGTTGCCCTCTATTTAATGTCTTGTTATCTGTCATTGAATTTTTAATTCTCTTCAAAGGATACATATTAATTATGTATTCTAGAAGGAAAAAGAAGTTACTTCTCTGCAGTGTGTTATCTCTTTGTTTATTTGGTAATTTAAACATGTATCCAAGTATTGCAGTAATTTCACAGAAAGATGCTCTAACCAAAAAAAAAAAAAAAATCTTTCAGAGTAGTTGATGATGCATTTTGCTATTAAAATATTTTTAAGTGTATGTAAATGTGTGAGTATAATTATAACTTTACTGTGTCACATGTGAAGGAGAGCACAGCTTATGTAAAAGAGAGCTTACCCAAGAATTACACCTGTTACCTTAAGTGCTTTGCTTATTCTAAAGGCCTATTTATTACATTGTTGTTACAGGATTGCCAATGTCTGCACTAAATATTGCACTAAATACTAAATGTCAGCAAAATATAACAATTTG
Source organism: Felis catus (assembly GCF_018350175.1). Classification (NCBI taxonomy): domain Eukaryota; kingdom Metazoa; phylum Chordata; class Mammalia; order Carnivora; family Felidae; genus Felis; species Felis catus. The sequence continues at coordinate 98,468,524 of NC_058374.1, forward strand.
ACTTCTTCTATCATAATTCTTTGCCCATTATATATATCTTTCAATCATGGAAAAAATACAATTACATAATTTATGTAGCTTCCTCCTTCTGTCTTTGCTCTCTTTTTTCCCTGTGGACATCAGCTGTGAAATGCTTGCCTTTATCAGTAATTCATTCCATTATGACTTAGCAATATGAGAAGCGAGTGGTCCGTCATGAGCAAAATATATAAATGTACAAACCATGTTTTGAAGAACTAAAAAATATTTTTTCTACATATACAGTCCAATTAATTCAGTTAAATATTGTACATTTATTGTAAATCTTTGTAATAGCAAATATTACAATTATGATATACTCCTAAGGCAAGATATCTCTGAAAATCAGGTTTCATTTTCTTAGTCCTGTACTCTTGTGAAGGAAATCAGTAAACTCAGTTGAACCTTTTAGGCTAAGGTTTTAATCAAGGAAAACCTTAGGGTATAAATATGGGGTTAGAGCATCTCATTTAACACTATACACTGAATACATATATTTTTCTGTTTTATCATGATGTTTGCTACAGAATCATTCATTTTGAAAATAATTTCCTGTTCCATCATCTCTTATTTAATAAAAGAAGTCATCCTTTCTGCTTCCAGTCTTAATAGGCTTTTTTCCAGTTGTCAAAATTGTTTTTGGGTTGGTGTAAATACTTGTTTGTAAATACATAAAGAAGTAAAAAAGGTTTTGGTATAGCTGTTTATTTAAGACTTATGGCCTACCCAGCATAATTAGAATTGGTAACTATTGGTAAATATACTTTTGATGCTACAAATATCTCTGCCCAAATAAACAATGTTAACTTCTCAGTTTGAGTCACCAACATCAGTATTTCCAAGAATATGTCACGGTGACTGTTGATCCGGGCGTTCTAGGTAAAAGTTAATATATATGCCATCTTAATAGGTATTGCGTGTCTCTCTGTGTGGGCAGTCTCATAACCTCCAGTTATATCTCTATTAGACTATAGGATAATTATCTCATCCCTTGAGACTTCTCTCACAGATCCCAAGATGAATTTTTGTATGTTAAGCCATTACAAATGTACTTTCCAAATTTGGGGAAAACCATCTGGCTCTTTTTACCAGATGTGATTTGTAGACAAATGGATAAAATCTGTATCTGTATGTAATAGAGATTGTATTTAAGTTGAATGGTTCTAAATTAGTGCAGCTTTAAGATGCATGAACACTCTGCCATTACCATCAGTAGTAAGCACAGGTGGTCCAAGTTGCTAATCCCTTGGTAAGATTTTAGATCTTATAATGTCTTTTGACACTCAGTCGACTTGAAATGAATTTCTCAGTTGAGTCACATCTATAAATTTAACTAAAGCACTGGGGTTATTGTCTACAAATATGAAAGAAGAAAAGAACATTTAACACTCTCATTTAATAATTGTCTCATGAGCTTGTTCAAAACCAAGTTGAGTCTTTAGAAAAACAGTACTATGCAGTGGCAAAGTGTAAGGATTTAAAAATTATAGAAATCTGGATTTTAAACCCAGCTTTATGACCAATAATCTTGCCATTTTGCATATTAGATAACTTTTCTGAGCCTAGGTTTTTTTTTCATGTGTGCAATGGGGTTTTAAAAACAACTGTTTATGTTTATTTTAAAGATTAAAAATTACATACACACAAACACATGCACGCAAATATGATTAGTGTATAATGACTTCATTAAAACAACGTATCTATCCTCTGCAACAACAAAACTATCTACTCGCTGATTTCCTCACCTTATCCTCACTTTATCTTCCCTGTAAACTGCCAGAGTACCCTGCCTGTAGCAGAGACACTTGTTTGAGTTTGAGATACCTTACTTATGTTTGGAAATTTAGTACAGCATAGCCATCAAGGTTATTTTAGGGGATATGTCATGAAGAAATACTACTTTTATGGGCTGAATTGCGTCCCTTCAATATTTGTATATTGAAGTTCTAACCCCAGTACCTCAAATGTGATTGTATTTGGAGACAGGGTCTTTAAAGAGATAATTAAGGTAAAATGAGATCATATGGGTGGGCCCTAATCCAATATGACTGGTATCCTTATAAGAAGAGGAGATTAGGACGGGGACTCACAGACAAAAGGACTACCATGTAAGGACACAGAAAGAAGATGGCCATCTGCTGCTAAGGAGAGAAGCCTCCAAGAACTCAAACCTGCTGACACTTTGAACTTGGACTTCTAGCCTCCAAAACTGTAAAATAAATGTCTGTTGTGTAAGCCACTCAGTCTGTTGTATTTTGTTATGGTAGTCTCTGCAAACTAATACAACTATATGTTGAAGCCAAGAGATTTGGTTTAAAGTTGATGACCTATCATCTGAAATGAGGGCGGATTCTCAGTACATACAGCCTGGTACTTACAATTCACATTAATCCTGCCAGATTCTCACAGAATTATGACCAGTGCTCACTGATGACGCTGAAAAGTAAAAGTACGTAAAAATTGTTAAGAAAAATTTTGCCATGTTTTATGCCAACATTTGACAGCTGCAATACAAGTAGCAGACCCAGAAACAGAACTCAGGACACCAGATGGATCCCACATCACAGGATAAAGGAATACAAGCACATGGCAAGAGTAGGGGTGAAATTGAGAAGCATCAAAATGGGAGACAAAAATGGATGTCAAGTATTTTATTTGTAGTTTTTCAATGAACTTTATAGTCCTAATAGCCCAGAGAGCACGATTACATATAATTACAGTTTATATTGAAGATGGATTATTATATGACATAAAACTTGAGTTAGTCAAAGAGTATGTCTGTAGAGTGGGTAATTGGGGACACTGAAGTTATTAAAATGTATCTGCAGCCAATTTGGCAATTATTTGACTTAGGAATCAATCCAGAATATATTTAGAAATAAATGATCCTAATAATTTTACATAGATGAACAGCCTGATGAAATGAAGTTATCAAATACTGGCATTATTTGCCATTCAGGAAAAACTAGAAATGGCTTTTTTAATGAGCGGTATGTTTGGAAAAACACAAGGTCTCTGAAGCCAAGTAAACAGCATGAGGCTATTGGGTACAATAAAATATAAACAAAAAAGCAAGGCTAATCATGAACAAATTTTTGAATTAAGAAGTTTTCTCATTTTAAATGCTCAAGCTGTCTTTCCTCTTCTACTGCCATTTGGTAACGTTTGACTGCCATTCACCAATGCCCAGTGTCCAAATGTTGTTCAGTTTTCATACATGCTGTTTTTCATTTATTCATTCAACAAGTGGTTTTTGAGCCCTTTCTTTGTGTCAGTCACTCTTACAGTTCTAAGTTCTAGAGGTTTTTAAACAGCACAGAAAGAATGTCTAAGAGGATAGAGCGAAACTGGATTTCTTGTTAAGACTAGAACATGCTAGACCCACGTCCATCTCAGAGCCTTTATATTCACTGGTGTCTCCATTCGGACCACTCTCTCCTCACATCTTCACATCTCATTTTTCATTTTCCAGGCCTTTCCCCACATTATTTTAGAATACTCCAATGGGTAAGGATGCAAAAGGCCTTAGGACCATCCATACAATCAAGTCTCACAGGAGAAAAGGATGAGTTTCATGGCTGGAATTAAGGCTTAAGGATTTAGAAGACCCTATGAAATAAAACTGATCTCAGCAAAACCAGCTGATCCCTACTCTCCATTTCTGCTATTTATAATAACCCTAACCCTAGCCCCTAACCCCTAACCCTAACTTCCCCAGTTGTCCTTCCACTACTGCAGGTGCTACTGAAGGCCTTAAGAGTATGGACTCTGATATAAAAGTGTTGGACTCAACTAGATATATGATCTTTGATCAGTTTTTTTAATCTCCCTGTACATCAGTTTTTCACATCTGTAGGATTTGGAAAGATCTTAAAATCCTTGTAGGGTTGTTTTGATAATTGAATGAGCTGGTATATGAAATAATCTTCCTAGTGTCTGGCTACATATGTCCATGTTATTATTGTTAAGTGTCATTTCATGTCTCTTCTCTTTTGCTCCCCTTGTATTTTTTATTCATTAGCAGCCACTTCTGCTTCACGGGTTTTACTTGGTACCTTCTCCCTACATTTTCAGCCTTCTGCTTACCCCCATATTAACCTATGTTCCTTTATTTATTCCTCAAGAAAGTGATCTTGATTTAATCAGCACTGCCCATGTTTGACCAAACTTTAATGAGAACAAGCCAATCTTAGTTTCCCCAGTCTCCTACTGGCCCCATGACAGCTGTGACTTAGCAACAAAGAAACACATCCTCCATCATCAAAGGTACTTTTAGGCACTGAGACCCTAATAGGCTCCTCTCCAAGGTATCCACAACTCATGAATGACACATGTTATCAGAAGTCTAATTACAGTTTACAAGTGCTGGCTCCTATTAGAGAAGACTGTGGAGATGTTGGAGATACTCTTGAAAAGAATATCAGAAAACTAAGGAAGGAAAAAAGAAGTAAATAGTAAATGAGATTGAAATAAAACAAAACAGGAAGTCTGATTTTTTTTTTCTCCCAGGAAAAGTAAGTTGTTTCCACAGCTGGAGGCTAAAAACAGCTGCATTATCTATAGCCCATTAAATGGAGATCAGTCATTAATATTTTACTCATGTACACACTTCATTTTGATGCAATTTTCCTGTATAACCAGCCAGAATCATTTGCAGGATATTTAACAAAAATGATGGAAATACTCAGCTGCATCTGTTCATCATTTGGCTAACCATATTTTTGCATAAATTTAACATGGGCGTAAGCCACCACCATTATTTTTCTCATCCTTTTACTTCGCTGTTCAAATCTGCATGCCAAAATTTATTATTATTCAGGTATCCAATCACATTACCATCCCGCAATCAAGTCAAAAGCAGCAAAGCAAAATTGAGAAGATGCCGTTCTCTACAACCACAGGCACATACCCTACTTCCCTGAGACAACAACCAGGGGTTGTTGCAATGACAAACAGCTTTAATAATGAAAATAGACTCTCGGTTTTACCTACACAGATGCGGGTTAATTTTCTTCTTCCTTATTAGAATCCTCACCAGCTTGCCTCCTGTGCCCTGCCCCCAGTTAGAGGAACGAGTTGGCAAACACAACAACAGTTCTGTTCATTCTCAGTTTAATATACAATTTCTCTTATACACAAAGGGGTGAAATGGTTTCTAAAAACATTGGCTGGTAATGATGACAGTGGAATCTAATTCCCGCAGGTGCTCACTTCATACTTATCTCTCCGCTGGAGAGTGTAATAAGGTTGTCAGGATTATTGAAGTTGACAGAGCACCAAGCTCAGATTAATTACATCATGGAATTCAGAAGGAATTAGAAAAAGCAACAACACTGCTCCTAGCAAATGCATGTATTTTTTTTATAGCTCTCTAAGGACTCTCAGTATAATATAATACAAGTGAGTGAAGGGTGACTAAGTATAATTGATTTGCAGGTTTTGTGATACAGATTTTGAAAGATTAATTATGCTGAGAGTAAGAAATTACCACCACAATTCCAAAGAAGATACTCAGAGTGGAATATCCTAAATTAGGGAAGAGTAATTGAAGGGTAAATGAAGGGTACTGTTATATATGAGTCTCCTACCAAGTTCCAGAAAATTCACATTCATTGCAATATTTAATTCTTACAAACAAGGAAAATAGGTATTGTCCTTTAAAAATGGAAACTGAAGCTGAAATAAGAAACTTCCCCCAAATCTCATATCTAGAGAGCGGTCAAGCAGCATTTGAATTTCATACACAGATTTCAATCTTTTTGCTCGTTAACATAGGTAATATCAAAGTTTTGCTCTTGAAAAATTGCCATGTTAGAATGAAGAAAAATTTACATAGGAAAAAACTCATATGATAATAAATAAATGCATATGGAATTCCTTCTTTAAACAGTGCTAAGGACTTATATATTTATTTGATTAAAATAAAAGAAGCTGTGAGAATTCAATGAGTCACTTATCATTAGCTTTTAAAATCTAAAACATTTTTAAAATTATACAGGGCAGCCTACACCACCACACTCATCAAAAACTAGATACATACCACCACTGCTGGTTGTAAATCTAAAATACGCTAGGATAAAGAATAAAACATAGTGAAAAAAGCTTCTGGGCAGCTAAAATAGGTATTACAAAACATTTGCTCCTCAGTTCACACAACAAACTTGCAACTGGATATTATATGGGACTATTCCCATTGCCTAGATGGAGAAGCTGCAAAGTTCAGGACAAAGGGTAAAAAGTTCAGCTCTGAACTCTGAGGAGCTGCTCACACACTCCAGACAGCTTACTTAGGAGACAGGTGGCCAAATGGTCATTATCAGTACCTATGCAAAGTCTCCAGGGGATGTAAAAAAAATGCTAGAAATTTATTAGAGATAGAAACTGCTATGGAATTTCATCTCTTCCATTTCCCAATTCTAGGGGTACAGAGAGGAAGGAGGCTTTTTCCTCTGCATCTCAAAAAAGTGAAGGCTCCTTCTAAGACTACTTATAGGATTTGGAGTTGTTCCGCCATAGAGGAGACACAACTGAGCTGCAGAAACTTGTAGGGAAAGAATGAATGTGTTCTTGAGAAAATACTCCTAAATATATGTTTAGAAGGGAAGAAAGAACAGGTATCTGACCTTCTCTAGAAAAGTTCTCAACTCAAAACCTGGCTGAATGAGCCTGTAATGCAAGACATGGAAAGAGAGTGGAAAGGCAAAAATGTTAGCACACCTGAACTTCCCCTGTTTCATGGGACAAAGGATTTGTAAGTTTTCCAGTGGCCTAAAAGGAGACTCTAGACAGTGTCCAAGAATGTTGCTTCCCAGGGCAAGGGAACCTTCAAGCTAGGGCATGAGGGTGATGTGAGGTCTCCTAGAAAATAAATCCCCCACAAAAACAAAACGTGTTGGGGTTTAAAAAGCTGCTAATATGTTGTGGGAAATATGTCAAATATGGCCACCTGCAAAACTGAGGGAGAACCACAATAAGAAATTACTGGGATAGGGATGAGAGAAGAGACATTTGGAATAAACAGAGAGAACTAACAGACTAAATTCTATCCCTCTAGCCCCACTCCTTCCTCTCTGCTAGGCCTATAGCATGTGGTTAGGCCTCAACTGCTGGAAAGGGAAAGCTTTAAATTGAGTGCAAAACTATTGATTTAGGTTGGATCAGATATTTTACTATCTGAAAGTGACTTAAATTATAGTATATCCCTGAAAGGCCACCCAAGAGCAGAAAGGGGACTTTAGGAGAGTGTGATTAAGGCAATGCGAAGACAAAATAAAGCTGTGTCTACCAGCCCATTGCATAAATTGGTTACATATGCACAGAACAGACCCTTGGGCTCGTACTTATAGAATATTTATTCTGATTTTGCAAAGAAATTTATTATTTCTGCAGTTTTTATCATTTTTTAGAATATGGCTACATTAGACAGCAGGGGAATGGCTGTTACTAGCCTCTACACTGGCATCAGTGAGCAATGACAGCTGCCAGCCTCAAAGCAGGAGAGAAAACAGCAACACTGTTTTCAAGTGTTTCAAGCAGATTCAAGAACTATAAAATCAGATCGGTCATCGCCATTTTGCATCTGGGCAAACCTCCCAGTAACCCCTCTCAAAGCCCACCCTCCTTCCCCAACACACACACACACACACACACACACACACTCAAGTGGTTTCTGGGAAAGTGATTCAACAGGTTGACAGTCAGCCCAGGAATCTTTAGTTACTCTCAAAGTGATTTTGCCCAGATTTTGCCAATTCCGAAGAAAGAAAAAATGTATTAGAGCCATCCAGTTACTGGTATTAGTAATGATGTTCTTCTGTCCTGTGTGTTTCTAATTTCAGTATCTTATAACCAGGCATAAGAAAAGCATAATATGTTCTAAATGATATCCACTCAAAATTAATTTTAAGAGTTTGCTGCCCATAAATGCATATCTTCAGCTTGTCGGAAAACCCAGTTGATTAGGATGATGTGTTTCCTACATGTATTAAGTAGCTAAGATTGCCCTGGATGAATACAGTAAGTACCATATAAGGGCATCCATGAAATTAAAACCAGAGAGATTCAAGCAAGACCAGATATGCTGGCTGGCAGAACATTTTCAGGAGCTTGGATTTAATTCTGGGACTTAAGACTAAGAAAATGAAGACATTTGTAAACGTTAACCAGCACAGAACACAGGGCAAAACTAATTCAAAGGGGAAGTAATTGCCCATCTAGTCCTCAGGGTGGGTAAAATTATTGTGAGAAAAGAATTTTGGACATTTTGCTCTCAGCATGCTCCTGCAGAGGGAGGACAAGCTGAAGAAATGGCTGGGTTTATTTATGAGATTGCTTAAAGGGTACATTACACAGAAGATAAACTGGAGAAATTGCATGGTCCCGTTTGCCCATATACAATCAAACGGTCTGCACAATTGATGTATCCAATAAAATCATGAGATGCTACATAGACTGTACAAAATAGCAGAATGAGGGCATTTTGCTTGGTGGAAGTCCAGGAGACAGTATATAAAATAATTTATTGTATTGCCTAAACCCTGAAATCAGAGATGTTTAAGGGGAAAAAAAAATCTAAGAAAAACCACTGATAGCAAATCATGGAAGCCCGAGCCCTTACCCACAAGAGGGTTGCAATTTTTGTTCACTGAACATTCTTGTTTCAGAGTGATTTAGTACACAGTGAATATTAGAATAGTTGACTGAGGCTGAATATTAGAAAAATCATTCCCTCAGCTTGAGTAAATGAAACTCAATGCACTAAAACAAATAGCTAAATTGACAACTTAAACATATGTGGGTTGAATTAAGTGCTTGCTTCTTTTTAAGATTCCTTCCCCTAGCATAGAAAATGAAGGTTGTTTAAATCTCATAAGGCGTCACTATCTTTGTAAGCCAGTATTATTCACAAATAGGTAAAATTAAGGCGAAGACGAAATGTATTACCATGCTTACTACAAACTTCGGCTGGAGCTTCCTCTTCTTTCTAACCCATGCAGTCTTTTGGTTTTTTTTCTTATTTCCTACCTCATTTGTCAAATAAATGATCTTAAATTGCTTACTCTATTGACTCTGTTTGCCCCTTCTGGGCAAATTTTCCTGAAAAGTAAAATATCCTAAAAATCTCTCTGATCAATCAGTGAGACCTCTTTTCCCGTTTGCCTCATATATTTTAGTTCCTTCAGTTCCAAATATTTATTTAATTAATATTTCCTATGTCCAGACACTGTGACAGAGCTCCTGGTTCACCTGCTAGCATTTCCTTGGCACTCTGCAAATAGCTTCAGTCATGTTGTCCCTCTGAGCGTTGTCCAGACATTCTTTCTCCTACCTAGAGCTGCTATGATCACATGTAGTACTTCATCCCTGAAAATAGGCCACAGTGTTAGAAAGAGAAGAGCTGATCAGTCCTCCTCGAGTTTCTTGTCTCGAGAAATTCAAACTGCAGAACAGGCAGCGCTTCACAGCTGGCTCAGAATTGGCTTCATTCCTGGTGTCCACAGTTCTCTCTACATACCCTGTGATGATGGTGGTTTTTGTTGTTGTTCCTCACCGTGTGGGACCCAACCAGGAGGACACCTCAATTCATTTTATACTGAAAACCACTCACTGTCCTATTCCATGGGTGTATCGTAATGTATTTATATTTCTAGGCCCAAAAAGATGAGCATGCAGTTGTCTCTAATGCATTCAGACATCCGGCATTAAAACACAAATGCTTCGTTCAACAAATCTGCCTACATCATCACATACATGTTCTCATGTATGTGGTAAATAAAGTCCTAAAACTGGAATACGATTTTACACATAAAAAAAAAATCAAAGAGTGAGAGGCGCCTGGGTGGCTCAGTCAATTAAGCTTCCAACTCTTGGTTTCAGCTCAGGTCATGATCTTAAGTTTTGCGAGTTCAAGCCCCACATCAGGCTCTGGATGACAGAATGGAGCCTGCTTGGGATTCTCTCTCTCTCCCTCTCTCCCTGCCTCTCTCCATCTCTCTCTCTCTCTCCCCCCCCCTCTCTCTCTCACACACACACACACACACACACACACACACACACAAGAAGTAAACAAACTTGGGGCGCCTGGGTGGCGCAGTCGGTTAAGCGTCCGACTTCAGCCAGGTCACGATCTCGCGGTCCGGGAGTTCGAGCCCCGCGTCAGGCTCTGGGCTGATGGCTCAGAGCCTGGAGCCTGTTTCCGATTCTGTGTCTCCCTCTCTCTCTGCCCCTCCCCCGTTCATGCTCTCTCTCTGTCCCAAAAATAATAAACGTTGAAAAATAAAATAAAATAAAATAAAAAAAAGAAGTAAACAAACTTAACATTAAAGACTAAGGTACATTTAAAAAATTAAAGTCATGTGTCATTTACTTCCATTTGCCTCAATTACCCTAAAAACATATTTTGAGACTCTGTTTTCTTTTTCTCATAATATTCTCTACCTAGAGCTCTGTTATCACTTATAAAATTGTACTGGAATAGCTTATGTCCTCCTCTATCCATTCTTCTGGACCAGTGCTCTCTAAAGATGCAAATATTCATATGACGTCCAATGCGAGAGCCACTAGCCAAGTGGAGCTACTAAACACTTGAAATATGGCCAGTGTAATAGAGGAACTGAACTTCAAATTTTATTTAATACTAACTAATTTAAATTTAAAATGTGTTTGGTGGCTTCCTGTTGGACAGCACAGTTCTACCCGTTGGGTCCTTGAGGGTAGCAATTTTGTCTTTCATTGCTTTATCTCCAGTGTCTAAAATAGCCAGGACAGTCTAGAGTCTGCTGTGGTAACACATCAACCTCAGTGTGTCAGTATTTTTTATATTACAAGGTCTATTTCTTTCCCATCATACGTGTTCAGTGTGAATTGGGGGGGGGGGAAGCTATGCTCCCCACCATTATTCAAGGTCCCAGGCTAATGGAAATTCCAACACCTTATAGCTGCACTTGGAATACAAGGTCTCTGAGCTTCCCACAGTGTGATAAAGTGTGCAGGGAAATTCAACCGCCTCCTCTATGCTTTGCTAAAAACCTACTGGTTAGGACAAGTCACGTGGATTCACATCAATACCAGGAGGCAGAGAACTGTGGGGGGATATATTATTATTAAGTGATGAGTAATTATCTCTGCCATACAAAGTGTCTGGCACATAATACTCTATGAATGGCTACTTGAATGGTGAAGGGAAGATTGTGGTTGGCGGGAGAAGAGTATTGCAGAGAAACAAAAAAACAATGGCACTAAAGTGGGAAAGAAAAAAGTCTATTCTGGGATGGTTGCTAAGTATAAATTTGAGGCAGATAGAGAAATAAAAATAGTAGATGCTAGGTTAAGAAGTTTAAAATAGACTTGGAAAATAACCACCAGTGGATGGTTTGTTCTGGGCCATCAAATCATCAGACCTTTAAAAACATTTTTTTTAATTAAGCTGAACATGACATTAGGGAAGAAGAGAGTCTTCTTTTACCAAGGCAGCAAAAGAGAAAGAGAACATGGATGAAAGTTTAAGAGAAATTTTGAGAGATCCAACAAATGTATGAGTAGGGGTGCAAAAATATCACTAACACAACCAACATACTGTCCCCTTAGAAGTTCCCAGTCACTACTCTAAACACTTTACACCTATCGCTTCAGTAACCTGCACAAGAAACATGTGATATTCTAAAATTTCTCCCCAATTTAAAGAAGAGGAAATTAAAGGTTTAACAGAGCAATTAAGGAATTTACAAAAGTGATATCAGTGATGATTTCTTTGGTCTATAAACCAAGAGGTACAGAATCTTTGAAGACAAAGTACAGAAATTTGGAACAAGGGTTTGAAGAACTAACTGTCAAAAATGACTGAATAGTCACCCTGAGGAATAGAGTCAAGTCAGTAAACCCTCTTAGGCCTCCAATTTTCCATCACAGGATCAGTAATCTTGTAAAAACTCAACAAGGCTAAAAGGAAATCTTAAACAAAGATCTAGCTGAGGTAACTATTGTTCTATTGGCGGTGTTTCCTTATGGTAGAAATTTCAATGACCCATCTCTCTGATTACTTTTTACTTACATCTTAAGTAGCAATTCCACAGGAAAATGCATTAGGGATAACAATATATCCAGTACTTAATTACTTTTATTGACTAGTTGCTCTAATTGGTTGCTATTTTTAGCAGTATTGATTAAAAAAATTGATGGGGCACCTGGGTGGCTCAATCGGCTAAGCGTCTGACTTCGCTCAGATCATGATCTCCGTGAGTTCTCACCCCATATCGGGCTCTGTTCTGACAGCTCAGAGCCTGGAGCCTGCTTCAGATTGTGTCTCCCTCTCTCTATACCCCTCCCCCGCTCATGCTGTCTCTGTCTCAAAAATAAATAAACACTAAGAAAAAAAAAGTTTTTTTTTTAATTGACAGGAGTGGGTGCCTGGGTGGTTCAATCGCTTAAGCTACCAACTCTTGACTTCAGCTCAGGTCATGATCTCACAGTTCCTGAGATCCAGCCTCAATGTAGGGCTTTGCGCTGACAGTGTGGAGCCTGCTTGGGATTCTCTCTCCCTTTCTTTCTGCCCCTCCCCCTCTTGCACACACATGCATGCTCGAAAGAAAGAAAGAAAAAAATAAAGAAGAAAGAATCTTTTTAAAAATGATGGGGAAAGGAATTGGCTATTTGTCAAGTTATTTGTATCTTATTTGTCAATATTTGGGTTCATCAACTATCTGTTCACCATTTTCATTCATAATTGTAAGTTGAGGGTATGTTCCATAGATGGAAGTACATAAAGTCTGCTATTTCTAAGATTAAATATATTTCCCTTTCAATTATTGATATTTATTCATAGCAATATTGATAAAAAAACATTTCTGAGGCAAATAAAGTGCTGGCTACAGGAAAGATATAGACCCTTTGTTGGCCACTTTGTTGCTCTACAAAATCAGTGAGGATTCAGAAAAATGTCTCTGGCAGCACAAACTCATACAGTTGCACATCGATTATTTGCCAGGTGGCAGTACATTTTGCTGAGAACAAATGACATCTGTAAGAAAATCAAATAAGGCAAGGCAACAACTTCGAAAGTGCCATTTGAGTTTTCATTCGTTTCCTAATGGCATGTTTTTCAAATTGCATCATGTTCTCATTTCTGCTTTGTATTGCTACTTTGGAAATAGAAACCAAAAATTAAACGACGTTTTGAAACGTGACCTCCGTTGAGAAATGAAGTTGTCATTATCCTTATGGTGAGCATCATTATTTATCAATGCATTTGATTCTATGATATGCCAGGTACTAAAGAAAGATGTATTCAGGGACATTAAAGGGTCTTTGTTACTCCCATAGATAGAGTTCTTTCCCTTTTTCTGTAATCTTGACAATGTCCATGAACCTCATTTCCATGCAAATGGAAAAAAAAAATGGTACTGTGTATGTGTATTTTTTCTACGAGAGGACCTCTCAGGGTAAGATTCCCAGTTTCTAAATCAGCCAAGATTACCTGCTATCTTTAAACAAAATTACTCGCTTACTCTTCTATCCCATTTTCTCCTTCCATAAGCAGATTAAACTCAAGGGAAATGGTTAGTTATTGTGGTCAGTCTCTTCTTTGGAGAACCTACAGAAACCCATGACTGTCTAGGGAAATTCAAGCTATGTTCCATCATATCTACCTGATAGTTGAGAACCAGAAAATTACCCAGTAGGGAGTTAATTGTCACAGGGAGACACTGATCTTCAGGGCTTTTTTTAAAAAAGATTCAGGTTCAGGGGTGTCTGAGTGGCTCAGTTGGTTGTGTCCAACTCTGGATATCAGCTCAGGTCATGAACACATAGTTGTGGGATTGAGCCCCACATCAGGCTCTGTGCTAAGTGTGGAGCCTGCTTGGGATTCTCTCTCTGCTCCTCTCCTGCTCACACACTCTCTCTCCCTCAAAAATAAATAAATAAACTTTAAAGAAATAAATAAAAGATTCAAGTTCAGAAAAAATAGAAATCAGGTTCACAGTTCACATATTTTTGTTGAGTATTATGGGGAGGCAAATCTGTGAGGTGGGAAGGAAGGAACGCTGAAAGAAAAAAATAGGCATGGAGAGGATAAGGGAGAGATACAGTTGCACTGCTTTACTAAGGGAAGAAACAATGTAGAAGAAATTTCAAAGTGTAACTAATATATATTTTAATGTATTTATTGAGGTATAATTTACATGCAAAATAGTGATTCTTTTTTAAGGGTACAATTTGATGAGATTTGATAAATGTGTGTAGTATTATAAGTACAAACACAATCAAAATATGAACATCTATCTTTATCACCTGAAGAAAGTTCCCTCATGTTTCTTATCAGCCCATACTCAGGCTCTGGCAAAATTATTCACTTAATTTTTTTAAGTAATCTCTACACCCAAAGTGGTAATCTCTATACCCAATGTGGTACTTGAACCCACAACCCCGAGATCAAGAGTCACATGCTCCCCTGACTGAGCCAGCAGGTGCCCCCAAAATGATTCATTTTCTGATTTACAATATTGTCTTTTCACATGTCATATGAAAGGAACCATAGAGTGTCTAATCCTTTTTGTCTGACTCTGTCACTGTTAACATAATGCCTCTGCAATTCATCCATGTTATAGGACTATTAGCAGTCCATTCCTTCTTATTGCTGACCATTATTCTATTGTCTGAATTCTCCACAGTGTGTGATCCGTTTTCCAGTTGATAGACATCTGAGACATTTCCAGTTTGGGGCCATTATGAATACAACTGCTTGAACCACTCACTGAGCACAAGTCTCTTTGTGGACATTTATTTCATTTTTATTAGATAAACAAATGTCTACAAGTAGAATTTCTGGTTCTGGGTCTCCACCAACTTTATAAGTAATTCTCAAACTCCTTTCCATAATAGCGTACAATTTTGCATTCCCAATAGCAATGTTTAGCATCCTAGTATCTTTCCTAACATTTGGTGTTGTTTGCTGTTGTTGTTTTAAGCCATTTTAGTGGGTTTGCAGTGGTAACTTACTAATTCATTACCATTTTAATTTGCATTTCCATAATAAGTAAGAATGTTGAGCATCTTTATATTATTTATTACTCTATCTTTTTTTGTGACGAAGCTGTTCAATTTTTTGCTTATTTGTCAAATTTTTACTATTGGATTTTAAGGGGATATATATATGTGTGTGTGTGTGTGTGTGTGTGTGTGTGTATGTGTATATATATGTGTGTGTATATATATGTGTATATATATGTGTGTGTGTGTATATATATATATATATATATATATTCATTCCAGATGCAAGTCCCTTATCCAATATCTGTTTTACAAATATTTTTCTAGGCCTCTCAGAAATAATTTTGAAAAAGAAGAAAAAAAATCAAGGAATCAATTTGCTCATTCCCAGGCTTTCTATAAAGCTATAATAATCAAGAGGGTATGATATCGGTATAAGGATGAACAAGAACAGTGGAACTAACTGGGAACCATTACAAATTTTACAGTTAGAAAACAATTTCATAAATATCTAATTATCTAATTTAACCCTCAATTATTTTCAAAGCAGCAGTGTATCATACACCTTTATAATTCTTCAACTATTGTAACTAACAAAATGTCTGTAGGTTGCAATTCATTGTCTCATAAGACAGTTTAGAGCTTTTATTTTCCCTTTATTATTCAACTTCTACTTGGCCATAATGTGCATTCCCCTTCTAATTTGTTCTACAGACTAGTCATATATTGTTAGGCTTCTCTAAATTTCTTATTTTAAAGAGTCTTTATCTCCAAGACTGTGTCCGTTTTTAAACTAACTTTGAGGCTATAATTGTTTTACCGTCCACATAATATTATCTTAGGGTTCTTGGCTATCCAACTTCATACTCAGGAACAGACATTGGGTAGAACTTTCACTGTACCCAGGTAAGTCTGGGCAAATATCTGTTGTAACACTCCTCTCAAATTTTCCTTGTAGCTAAAGTAGTCAAAGAGATACAGGAATTCAATCAGAGGTGGGGGGAAACTCCAGCCATTAAATTTCTCCTTTGTGATCCCTTCCTATTAGGCACAAAATCTCTTTGTACAGTCCTGGAAATGCCTACAACCTAAGATGACGCCAGAACTGTTCAGGAAAAACTGTTAAACGAAAGCTCTCTGGTTTGCAGATCCTCCTGTCTCTAGCAAAGACAAAAGGCATGGATACTTGATCAATCTTCACTGGGGCTCTGCACCAGGATTTGAGACTAAAGCCTTATTATAAGCTATACTTAGCTTTGGGGACCTTCCGGGATGAAGTAAAAGGTCAAAGGTAGTATTATGGCATCCCTGTAAATCCCTAGGTCAAGTATTATTTTAATCTTGCCTCACTTCCTCCCCACACGAATAGTCTCACGTATGGATTTCAGGTCTTCCTTTACTCGCATACCTCACTTGGGCAGGTGGTGTCCTAATTTTCCCAGAATCTTAACTGGAAATAAAGTCTTATGTTAACAAATTCCACATAATCCCCTGGCACTGTCTTCATATCTGTAATGCTTATAGCCTTGGGAAATTGAAACAGTGCTTGAGAAGGAACTCTGAGTCCTTCGAGTGCACGCAGGGCCTGGCGAATTGTGGGGTTCCCCATCCTGAGTGAGGGCGGAAGCAGCAAGCGGAGGAGCTATTTATGGCCTCTCTTCACTGCCTGACTTTAGCCAGAGGCAATGAAGCTGGAACAGAGATTTTGTAGAAAAATTCAATGAAGCAGTGGCATAAGATGAAGGAAATATTGTTTCAGCAATAAAATTCTTCACTAACTAATAAAGTTGTCTCTGGCATTTCTGCGAATCCTGGTGAAACCACGGTGTGTTGAAAAATGCATTACTTCTAGCTTTATCGACCCTGTTTTTTTTTTTTTTTTCATCTGTACTCGTTTTTCAACCAGGTAATCATCTCATTCATCCACACAGCATACATTTATTGAGTTCCAGGCACAATTTTTGGCCTCTGGAATACTGAAATTAGAAGAAACTCCCTCAAGGTGTTCACAACTACTTTAAAAACAAGTGAACAGAGAGACCTGTTCTCGTGTGAAAATGAATTGCACATAGTGGTTGGAGGAGTGCGGAGGAGAGATTGAATTACAGACACAAAGCCCTGCATGCAGTAGTGCAAATGCATTTGCTGGAACCCAAGACACGTCTTTTCAAGACAGCCTTTGTTCAACTCTATCTTCTAAGTAGAGCCTTTGGTAGTGTATTAGGGAAACCCAATTTTTATGGACTTCAAATTTTGGAAGGTGGTGATGGGACAGTGAGAACTCTCCTGGCTACCTCTTGCAGAATTTGGGAATATTGTTATACACAGGGTTTGCAATTACCATCTCCAGTGCCCTATACTAAGTACTGGGGAAAATTATAAAACTCACAAAACTCTGTCTCCTAAGAAATAAATAATTTCAAGAATTAGAACACTTAAAAGACACCGTGAGTCTCTATATGTTTCACAAAAATTAAATACAAAATAATTGTTTTATTTTTAGAAATAAAATGTATACAATATAATGGATTATTTGTGTTAGAATGTTTTCACCAAGTTGTTCAAATTTAGCTATTAACTATCAATAAGGTATTAATAATGACCTAAAACATCTCTTGAAGATGAAAAAAATACATGTGAATGCATACCTTAATCATTTAATAAGTTCGTCCTTATTGATTAAGTCAATGCAGGTTACTCTTAATGTGCTTTCCACGAATACGAAAAGAGTCTAGAAATACAAGACATTCATAGAAATTAGTAAATTGTCTGAGGAATTAATCAGTAATACCCATTCACATTTTAATCAAAGATTCTAAGATTTGTTTCTTTTTGATAACTTGAATATTTAAAAATGGAAAGTTCTATACAAACAAATATTTACTTTCAGAGCCCTGACTTTTAGTCTGCCTTATTATTTATATATATTTTTTATTTCACAATAAAGAATTTTGTTTTGAACTATGCTGTTTTATGAACTGAATCTTTCTTTCACATGACAATTTGTACCATAAGATGCTACCAAATAGTATTCACAAATCACAGTCTATGCCTAAGTCTCTGTCCTAATCAAAAGCATAAATATCTCTTGTTCTCAAAAGATCCAAGTCCAATTTTATAAACTTGTTTCCAAGATCTTCATGATTTGAACCCAAACCCGTTTAAGAGTTGTCTCTTGTGACTACTTGCCATGTTCTATACTCTCCAGAAAAATAGAACATCTTCTTATTTCCCAAGTATGCTATGAATTTTTCTTCTCCTGTGCTCTTGACTTTATCTTCTCTGAAGTATCTTCTTTATCAATAGCTGTCTATTAAAATCCAAACATTTAATCTAAAAAAATGTTTTTACTTTTCAATAATTGCATAAGTATCTTTAGGCAGAAATCATTTTATAAAATACTCTTTATGCCCATTTTAATATATGGTTTAATATTCTAAGTGATTTATGGATCAATGAAAAAAGAAGATGTTTCTTTCAAACATAGGAATTCAATTTGAAATCTGCTACAATTTAGCAGATCAGTTAATGTGTCTTGAGTGAAACTTAACGGGTTTGTATTCTGGGCCCATCACTTTTATGTTTCCTTGGAAAGGTATTTTTCTGTGCTCCAGTTGTCCATCTTAAAATGAGTTTAATACCAATCCAGATTTTATATGATTGTTGGAAAAATTAAATTAATGAGGGCAGTTAGTATGTTTAGACTGTCAGCACATTTTAATGAATAAAACTTCATGAATGATTAAGTGAAAGAAAAAATACCTGTAAGTTCTCCTAAGTGTATTTTACTTTTAGGTATATCTGGGGTCTCTGTTTAAATTATTTTGCTAGTCAATACCATTATTATATTATCAACCCAATTTGACTAAGAATCAGGTTTTTAAAGTCTCCCTTACAAACTCTTCTATAATAATACTTGAGCCATGAATGTTGAACCCATTTCAACAGATTGATTCCAGATTATTGCTTCAAAATAAGCTCTGTAAATGGTCCTATGTCAATGGTTTCCAAGTTTTTGCTCTTTTTCGACCTCCCTACCCCATCCATCATTCCTGCCAACATATTCTCTTATCATGCAGGCATGAGCATTTTTGGAATTTCTGCCAATAAAGTGCAGTGATAACCCCTGGGATTCCTCAAAAACCTGTGGATATTAGGCTTTTCCCAACTGACTGGAAAATTTTGTTAATGAAAGCAATGCCATAAAGGCTAAAATAAAAAACAGTAAGCACACATATACACACAAAAACTAAACAAGAATGTTTATGAAACATTTACTATTAATTCTTAATGCAAATTAATAACATAGAAACTTGGAGCAAGATATGAAATCCTTCTCAAAGCAGGTATAAATCAGTTGCTCTACACAATGTCTTTCTAAATCTTATTTATTTTTTAGCTGCTGTAATCTCATAACTTCTAGGTGTTTTTTTTAACGGTCTTGTTAGAGACTTTTTGTCTTATTAGAGACTTTTTGTAAGCCTCCATTCATACTTCATGCACTCATACATTAGTGAAGATTATAATATCCATGGCAAAAACTAGATTTCTTATGTTCAATTATAAATAAATAAATATATTTGGTCTAAGCTTTAAAATTGAATTCATCAAAAATTTGTGACCTATGTCCTCAGAACAGAAGCTATATAATGATAGGTTATTGCAGTCCAATACAAACTGAATAATCAAGATACCTGATCTATCATGGTGAATTTCTATTTACTTAACATTAAAATATCACCAGTTTTCAGAATAAGATGGTAATTGAAGTAAGGATACACTCACAGTCTATGGTCGGAAACATCTTGTTGAAACGTCTTGTCTCTACTTGGGAATGATGCAGAGATTGCTAAAATGAGCAGGCAGATTCGTAAAGCATTGAATATAGGTCACACAATGATGAATTTTCTCTTTTAGCTGTAGATAAGTCCTTATCTCCTGTTAGTATAGAATTCAAGTTATCATCTCTATAACCTGGATTTGTTTATATCCACATATCTTCATCTTCAATATTTTTCCATTTAGATCAATGAGAATTGTTTTCTTTTCTCTGTTTCTTTTTTTTCTCTTACTTTTGCATGTGGATATTTGTATGTATACAGAAGGCATAGTAATGCCTATATTATGAGACAAGTCAATGAAAATATGCATGAAATGCAATAAATTGGCAATTTGAATATTTGGGCTGCATTATTGTACCTTATTATTCATGACCTTCTACATTTCATATCAGTACATGGCATCGTCATAAGCACATGTACTGACCCTCTACTCAGAGCTTGCTTTCTGGTTATTTGCACATTCCATTGTGTTCCAAAGGATGACAGAATATTCTTCATTAAATAATACTCTCCAAGATAGATATCATGTCTAGGCAAATGTGCATTTGAAAATGCTGTAGTGTTAATGATTTCTTTTGAGAATGAGTAATTATGTGTCACCATTTTGGCCAGAAAGATAATTTTGCTTTTCACTTCTAGGCAGACTGTGAAGATACTGATTCATATCAGCTTATTAAATTTCATGGTAGAAAACGTACCTTGCATTTTCAGAGAGAAGGAAGTTTCCTGTCTTCAAATGAGACTTCACAGTTCCTTTTCAAATTAGATTTTAACTTACAGTGTGTTAAAGTTTTCCTAACAAAAGTCATTTAATTTTTCTTTTTTTTTCTACTTTCTCAATTATTTTGCACTGAGATTTCTTGAGAGGCATCGAAAGACTGAACATGGGACAGTATATATTAACAAGACCAGCTTCCCTTTCTGGTAGTGATAGGCTCTCAGGTAGACTATATACAACTGAAGGGTATGTGTGTGTGCGCTCACGTGCACATGTATGTAGACACACACCTCTCTGTTTTGTCTACTCTTAACTGACTGAGCCCTCCAGTTGCCCCCAGTTGATAGATATTTTTAAATAACAAAGAAAAATAATGGGCCACCTGGGTGGCTCGGCCGGTTAAGCATCCCACTTCGGCTCAGGTCATGACCTCATGGTCTGTGAGTTCGAGCCCCGCATTGGGTTCTGTGCTGACAGCTCAGAGCCTGGAGCCTGCTTTGGATTCTGTGTCTCCCTCTTCTTCTGCCCCTCTCATGCTCATTTTCTGTCTCTCTCTGTCAATAATAAATAAATGTTAAAAAATTAAAAAAAAAAAAGAAAGAAAAATATTGAGGCATGTGGGTGCCTCAGTTGGTTAGGAGTCCAGCTCTTGGTCTCAGCTTGGGTCATGATGTCATGGTTTGTGGGATAGAGCCACACATTAGGCTTTGCACTCACAGCACAGAGCTTGCTTGGGATTGTTGCATCCACACGACTCCTGAAACAGAATGCTACGGGCACCAGTGACAGTCACAACAAAGTTTATTACAATGAGAGGCAAGGCCGACCGATCGGGACCAACACTCTTGATAAGAGTGCGGCCCCGAACAGCCGGGGTACAGAGTTTTTATAACCGATCACATCGTTTTATCATCACCTGGGAACAGAAGAAACAGGTTCCAGATGAGTCAGAAACAGTTGCCTAATGAGGTGTTTACTTTAGACTTTCTGCCTCTAAGTTGCAACCAGTGGATCTCCTTGACCCTGCCTCTGATGCTCTTTTCTTTGAACTTTTGTTTCCTTAATTGGTGAAGCCTAATTTACAAGGGTATGAGCCTAGTAGTTTACCAGAGCAAAGCAAGGCTGTTATCTCTTAACCTTCAGTGTCAACACAAAGCTGTTATTTTTCAAGCTAAGCATTAGCCCTACACTACAATTTAACCCTTACAGGATTCTCTCTCCCTCTCTCTCTCTGCCCCTCCCCCTCTCACTCTCCATCTCTCAAAATAAATACATTTTTAAAAATAGTAAAAAAATAAGAATAAAGAAAAATAACAGGTATTTTCCTAAAAAATTAATAAAACAAAACATCACCTAAAGCATTTTAAATGAATAGCACAGAAATCAAAATATCAATAAATTATTTATAAACTAGTATAATGCTTAAAATTAGGAGACTTTTTTTTGGGAAAAAAAAACATTGTTACTAAAAACACAAAAGAGTTAAACAAGATAAAAAAGAAATCAAAAATAGCAATCTAATGTTCCTTGAATGCCCAAGGGAGGGTGATGATCAGCTTACATACTATGAATTTGAGATGGCTTAGTGGATTGCTTTGAGGCTGTTCTGTTTGTCATTTCCAACAAAGAATAAGTTCCTCAGACAGTGTCATCAATATCACTACTAAAATCTTCCCTTATCAGCAATCTGATCTTGTGGCTATTACTACTGCAATTTACCTTCTATGCCTCATTACTTTATTTAGAAAATGAACACATGCTGTTTAACCTTTTGAGACAGAGACTATGTCATTTTCAAGTTAGTGAGAGCTGGCAGGGGGAATGTAATAAATGTACCTCAAACTTGAGAAAGATGGACTACAAAGTTGAGAATAAAGATGGGCATGGGCTGAGACCCTGAGAAGATCACACCACTGGAATGGAAGTAGTTGAAGAAGAAACTAAGAGCTTCATTCAGCTCCGATTTTAAAGGCATATTTTAAAAGATTTTTAAAAATAAGGTTGAATTGAAGAATTCTAGAGCGTTAAATATTGCTTAAAAGTAGGCAGATCAACCTAATGGTGAAATACATGAATTCTGGAGTTAATTCCCTGGGTTGGCATCTAACTTTGCCTTTTGCTACTTTGTTTCAAGCAAGTAAGCAAAGCCTTCAGTCTAGTTTGCTGATCTTCAAATCAGGGGTATTGCTGGAACTTTTCCTTTGGCATTGTTGTGAAGATAATATGAGAAGTAAACACAGTGTCGCAAAGAGTACACAATGTATGTTACTACTATTTAAACATACATTTTGCGGGGGCACTCGGGTGGCTCAGTCAGTTAAGCATCCGACTCTTGGTTTTGGCTCAGGTCTCAATCTCCCAGTTCATGTGGTCCAGCCCCACATTGGACTGTGTGCTGACAGCATGAAGCCTGCTTGGGATTTCTCTCTCTGTCACTCTCTCTCTCTCTCCCCCTCGCTGACTTGCTCTGTCTCTCTCTCTTAAAAAAGAAATACACATTATGTGTGCATATATATATATATGTGTGTGTGTGTGTGTGTGTGTATTGTGTAGCTAGGTTAATGATGCCAAAGGAAAATTGTCCCAGACAAGGAAGACGTTTTTCAAGACTATTGCAATAAAGGGAGAGATTTCCTTCAATTCTTCTGAAACATAAGTCAGAGAGTGTTTAAGGGCTGGAGTGAGCAAGTGGAAAAGTACTGGCCAATGTTAGCAGGGAGTTTGGTCAGTGTGATTTGTCCATCTGTGTTTTATTCTCCCCACTAGGACTGGAAGATAGGGGTACTATCTTTCTTAATGATTACATTTCAAAGGGATGGCTCCCAGGTCCTTGAGAAAGATATTCTTGGGTTATAAAACTGGCAAGAGACTTGGAGAAGATTTACATCTCAAAGGGACAAAGAAAGAATTTACAGTTGCAAGTTTTCTAAGGTAAAAGTTCTAAGAAAAGCAGGTCAGGGGCCTAGAGTCAGGAAGAAAACTGTCTAAAATTTAGCCAAGCTGAGGAGAACATTAAGGCCATCTTGGTCAATGGGAACTAATGATTAAATGATAAGGTACCAGTTTTCAATCTCCTATTTTGTGCCTTTTTCTTTCTCAGGAATAATGACATACTGCCATTTTCAGTCTGAGGAAACATTATTCACATGGAATTGAATCCCAAGATGGGTGCAGAATTTTAAATCTGCTCCTACCTGTTCTAAATGAAATTTAAGTTCTCTTGCCCAGAGAAATTAAATCCCAGGACACTGAAAAAAAAAACGCATGGAAAGTTGTTATCACCAGCTGTTATATTTTCATAACTATTCAGAGATTAAAGATGGGGAAAAAAAGAGTCATGTCTTTCAGGAAGGTAGAGAAGTTAGATTCAACACTAATGATAGTTAATCAGGGATACATTTAACTGATATCTAACCAGGGAAAAATTCAAGAATTAATTTTCTAATATCAGTGTGTGTGTGTGTGTGTGTGTGTGTGTACTTGGAATAGAGATAACTGGTAAATCCTAGGAGTGAGCTCATAAATTGCTAAGACTTATCTGGATAAAATGCTGATAGATGAGAAGAATCATTCAGGGATCTCAAACTCAAATGCTTTTAGAGGTCACATCAGGAACATAAAAGTGTGAAGCAGTAACAGTAAATCAATATGGAGTACAGGGGCCAATGGAGAGTTGAGAATGCATGTCTTCCCTAAAGTCACTGAATTTCTTTTTTTTTTAAGTCCTGAGGTCCAAAAACTACATGTCAACTATGAATTTCATCTGCGCCTATAAATTTGGCATCCCTGATTATAATCTGGATATTGTCAAAGATTTTACCAATGTCTATCAAAATATTATGTGGCCATCAATGGAAAAATTTAGAATCGGAATAAAGTTAGAAGAATTCATAACTGGTGAAATACTGCCTCAAAAAAAGACTATTGAATAGTAAAACATGTCTGATTACATGTCCAAAAGTGCCCGTTCAAAAATCTTACCATTTGGAAGATGTTGTTTTTAAAGAAACAGCAAACAATTTGGATAGGATAAAATGATCCTATGAAGTTTGAATGATGGGGTAAGCATGAGGAGAAATTGGGATAAATATGGAGTCCTGAAATCCGGTCTAAAAATGATCTGACAAGTACAAAATAAGAACTTAAAGTTTGGCTGTGTGAAAAAGAAATAAAGCACCAGGATTTACGGTTGCTTGTAAGCTTAATATACATCAATTGTATGGACTGTCGTCTCGAATTTAAGTAGTCATTCTTAGACTTTATTACAAAACAATGTTTTAAAAAAAATGGGAAGTGATAGAACTGCTTTGTCTCTGTTGGGCAAAACCTGAACTCATGTTCAGGTGCAGTAACAAAAAGAAACAGAAAAAGTGAAGATGGAACGCAAATCCCTATCAAATGACAGCCCGTTGAATAAATATGGGATGCTTAGCCATGATAATACATGAATTATGAAATATTTATCTTGATATATGCAAAGATTTCATATGCAAAAAGTGTAGGCGTACTTTAAGATACTCTAAAGAAAACATTCAAAAGATGTTGGAGGTTTTCAATGTAATAATAAAGAACTGATTTTAACAACAAAAGCTTTTATAAATCAAATGATCTTTAGGAAGAAGACAATGTCCTAAACCTGGAAATGTTCATAAATTAGGCAATCCTGTGGTGTTTTGAAAGCATTATAGCATCAGGTGACCATTCGTCTGTTCTGCTTGTGAGATCCTAGCATGCTCTGAATGACCTTTTATGCAATCCCATAAGAACCAACAGAGAAATTCAATGTACATATTAAAATTGCTACAAGGAAAACTTCCAACAGGTTATTCTATCGAAAATCGGTTTTTGTTTTGATTTGGTAAATTATAATTTTTTTCAATTGTATAAGCATAATCAGTAGTAAAACAAAATAAAAATCAATTTACTCATTACCTGTGAAAGAAGCACTGACTTTGGGACCATAGTTGCATATGAATATTCATTCTATTACTTCCATTGATCAGATCAACTTAATCAAATGTGAAATGGGAACTAAACATATCATATGACACTTAGTGATTGTTAAATGGTATTAAGGCCATAGCATATGTTACTCTGTCCATGAAATATCACTGATTTTCAATAAGTTAATTTTTTCATAGAGAAACCATATATTTTAATCCCCGCATTAGATAATTGAGGCTGAATGAGACACCCAAACGTTAGATCTACTAGAACTTGGATTTCTACTCCTGGCTTCTGTTCCTTCCACATCACCATACATTTTCACTCATAAGGAAAAATAAAATAAATATAAGGAAACGAAGCTGACTGAAGAAGTAAAATATATAATTTATTACTAGCACAAATCAGTAAGTCAATCTTTTCTATTGGGGAGAATTTGTCAGTATTAGCAGAAACCATTGTTTAAAGGATGACTCATATCTGGAAAATAAATCACAAAAAAACATGATTTCTCTTCTGCCAGGTATCTCTCTTTCTTCATGTGTATTTCACCCTTTATAACTGCAAAATATCATTAAACTGAAAACTGAACCAGCAAATTCCTTTTAATCCTTATTTCCCCTGTTGCTGCATTGATTTACAATAATCTTGGGCATCAGTCTGCCTTCCAGTGTAATCTTGTCATAACTAAAGGCTTACATTCTTTTCTATTGAACAAATTTTAATGCCACTGGGCTAGGCATAAATGTAATATAGTCCTTATTGTCATTATAAATTCAGTAATAGTTAAGAAAACAGGAAATTACATAAAGGCATGGCACAGGAGTAGATGGATGGGAGAGAGAGATGATAGAAGATTAGATAGAAAGATAATTAGATGTGGGCACCTGGGTTGTTAAGTGTCCAGCTCTTGATTTCAGCTAAGGTCATGATCTCATGGTTCATGGGTCATGGGATCAAGCCCCACCTCAGGCTCCACGCTAACAGTGTAGAGCCTGCTTGGGATTCTCTCTCTCTGCTCCTCCTCCACTCAACCCTCTCTTTTTCTCTCTCTCAAAATAAATAAATAAACTTTTTAAAAAGATAGATAAACAGCTGAAAAAAATAAATATAAATAGGTAGATGATAGATAGATAGATAGATAGATAAAGATAGAGATTGGTTCTTATAGAGAGAACCATAAGAAAATAGGGGATAATTAAAGTTACTGAGTCCAGTAACTTTGACTATGAAAATGGTTGGAAATATTGTCCCAAACTTTAATACTAGGACCATAGTACGCACATTTTTATCTTATTTCTGTCACCCAGAGAATAGTAATATGTCTTAAAATATTTGATGTCAAGAAACAGCCGTATGCCATCAAGTGTAAACTATTAATATCACATACAGAGGAATCAGCTATTCTACAAGGCAGTACAGTGGAATGAACATGGACTTTAGAGAAAGACAATCCAAGATATTAATCCTGGTTATGGTACTCATGGGTCATGAGAACTCGAAAAAGTTATATTATCTTCTATATTGGCTTCATCTATAAAACAGACATGATGTCTATTATATAGTTATTAGGAGGGTTAACTGAGATAATATTTGTAATATGGTGCTTGGCATAAAGATATATATGCTTTACTTTCCTGATCCATTTTTTTTTATTGTCTCAGTGGCTGTCATTTTAGGGGATATGTTGAGTTCAGATTTTATAACAGTACAAACTTAAATATAATTAATATCAAATTTTATTTTTAGGTAATAGTATATTATGTTAAAGGTAATAGAATTCATTTTCCTGATTCTATGTATTTAATTTGTTAGTATACATAATCCCTTGGCAGAGTTTATCTTATGATAAATGAACCTTTTATCAGTGCTTGAGTCACTGTATCCATAAAAGCCTATATTAAATTTCAGGTACTATACCTTTGTAAGCCTTCCAAATTAGAGCCAACCTGTGGGACTGTTGTGTTGCCAGACATATTCATAATTTGGTTCTAAGATTTGTATATAAATACACAGAATTATTCCATTAATTGCTATATATTTTTTCAATTTTCCATTTCTTTAATGTCATAAGAAAACCTTTACAAAATCAGGAAAAAATTTTAAGTAAGAAATAAAAAGCAGATGTTTTCATACCCACCGCATCCAAGTTAAGTTATTGCCTCTAGAAGTCATGTCTCAGTGGCATTTGAAGGACAGAGGCTTTCAATATTCATGATATTCATTTGACAAAATGAATTAAAGACAAGATAAAATGAAGATATGTTATAAGCCTGAGGTCTTCTGAATGGCAGAGCCTGCAATCAACTAAATGACTAGTCAAAGGGAAGACAAAAGAGAAAGGAAATCCTGGTTTACAGCTTGTACTATGTGTTTCCTCTAAGTCTGGCAATAAAGTGAGAATATTGCTTCTACGCTCATTAATTATTTATCACTAGCTCTTCGAACTTCTGAACAATTTCTGTTGAAGGAACTACAATGCACATGGACTTATTCATCAAACGCAGATGTTTGCACATTCCCTTTAAGGCTATAAACACGAATGCCAGCTGCCCAACGAGAATCAGCAGAGTTCTGATTTATTAAAAGTAGCAAATTCTTCTATATATTGAAAGTAGCAAAAATAGCAGGTTCTGCTAAATTAATAGGGATAAAATACACATATTGCCATTTATGGAAAAGGTATAAAACTATTACCCGTAGGATGGCTAGTGTAAAAATGTGTTTGTCTATTGGAGAAATGAAATAAACACAGATAAAAGAAAATGTTTCCTGGTATTTATTTCGCCGTGTAACTCAAACCGTAACTCCCCTGACTTAGTACATTAGACTCATTCCACCAATTACACAGTTAGAGTTCAAACGAAAATCCTTTGTACCAAGAGTTAAAAGATAGATTCTCTAAGAGTATTTTGTTTCCTTAATTAATGAAGGATTCCTGAATGTGATGTACAGTCACCAGCATAAAAACAATTGCCTATCTTCTTCTTCTTTCCTTCAAGATTTCTCCATAGAGTTTTTTACTTTCTTCCTCAATATCTGCATCTTTTTATCACTCCCTACTGCGAATTTATTTTGGCCCTAAATCTTTATTAAAACTACCCTCTAAAATAATAGTTTTCTTTAAAAAAAAATTTTTTAACATTTATTCATTTTTGAGAGAGCACAAGTGGGGGAGAAACAGAGAGAGAGAGAGAGAGAGAGAGAGAGAGAGAGAGAGACTCTGAGAGAGAGAGACAGAATCCAAAGCAGGCTCCAGGCTCTGAGCTGTCAGCACAGAGCCCAATGCAGGGCTACAACTCACTGACCGTGAGATCATGACCGGAGCCAAAGTCAGACGCCCAAAAGACTGAGCCACCAAGACACCCCTAAAATAATGATTTTCTAATTTACTGTGCATAAAAAGCATGGAGAAAGCTTGTTAAAATGCAGATTCTTAGGGTCTATCTTGCCAAATTCTGATTAAGAAGGTGGAAATTAGGGGCAGAGGTGGCAAGGCAGAATTAGCATTCAACATTATAAATCCAGTGACCAGTGTTTCAGATAAAATTAACTACAACTTTGCCCAAAATCTACCTTGGTTTTATAATTTTTAAATTAAGAAATACAAGCTTCATTTTGAAAAATTCAAGCAGTATAGAGGTATGAAATCTAAACTGAAAACTCTTTTTCCACATTTTTCTACTCTTCTAACCTAGAGTTAATCCATGTTAACATTTGGATGAGTGTCCTTGTATATATTTTATTTTAGTATGTGGATTTGCATACTATGATTTCATTTATGTAAAACATGAAGAAGCTATATATAGCCAGCTACATTTCTAGCATTGTGGTTAACTTATTTATTTATTTTTTGTTTGTTTGTTTGTTTTTAGAAAGAGAGAGCGAGAGAGCATACTTGAGGGAGGGACAGAGGGAGAGGGAGAGAGAGAATCTTAAGCTGGCTCCACTCCCAGCGTGGAGGCTGACATGGGGCTCAGTCTCACAACCGTGGGATCATGACCTGAGACAAAATCAAGAGTTGGAGCTCAACTGACTGAGCCATCCAGGTGCCTCAACTTTTATAGATATTCAGTGGATCACCTCGATTTTGCTAAATAGAAAATACCTGAAATTTATGAGAAGTCTTATACCTTCCTTCTCATTTTTCTTATAGTTTTTCAAGAACAGTCATAACAGAAAGGCCAGATTTTTCACTCAATGAATATCATATGTACTATACGATTTTGTAAGGAAACTTCATCTGTGTGAAGACATCCCAAACCACAGTACCAGTCCCAACATATTCCCTAAGGCTGAGAGTTTTCAGCTTTCTGTTTGATATCTTCATATGGATATTATGCCAATACAGTAATTTTTATAAGTCACGTTAAAACTTGTCTTTGTTAAAAAGGATGCAAATGCTGAGAGTTATGTCTTCGTTTGTTCTCATAAAGTACAAACCTGCCTCTCCTATTCCTCTGTAAATTATATCCATTTCTTATATTCAACTAAACCTTAATCTCTTCTATCCTCCATTATTCTACCTTGGAAAGTTATAACTTTGAGAGGCCCTGTGGTCAGTAGGTAAGTCCCCAATGGCTACATGCTTCTTCCATGATAAATGGGAGTAGTAGAATCATTGTTGAGTTTGATGCCCCAGTACTAAGGGTCTTGTCCCCAAGTTAACTGAACAGCTATACAGTTTAAAGCCTTATAAACAGCCTCACCTTCCATCTTTGTTGGTCTGTCTTGGCTCCCTTAAACAATACAGCATATTACAGGAAGTATAGTTGTTATGGCCGAGAGAATGGAAATACTGTTGGAGTCCAAACCCTGGCTCAGCCACTTACTTGTTTGTGCCATTGTGCAAGTTACTTAGCCTTATCTTTCTCATCTTTAATTTAATTTAATTAATTAAATTAATTAATTTAATTACTATTGGTGCTGACCTAACTTATGAGGCTGATAGAAACAAAAGTAATAAAGCATATGACGCACTTAGAATTGTGCCATGCACAGAGCTGCTCACCTGTGTTTTTTTTGGTGTTTATTGTCCTAGACAGTGAGCATAATCATTCAACCCTGTACAAAGAAAAGGAAGTACCAATGACCTCAAATGATGCTTGATTTCCAACAGGCTTCAATGAAGAAGGCAAGGAAAGTCAAAGCAGAGCTTTCAGCTTGAGATAGAGCAAGTATATTTAGAAAAAGCACAGGTCATTATACTTGAAACAAAACAAAACAAAACAAAACAAAACAAAACACTATCCTGACATACTAAATTAGAGAAAGAAGGGAAATGTTAATTGCCATGTCCAAATTAGATCATCTGTTGATTTCGTGGAAAACAGAAAGTTAAGGACTCAGAATAAAAATTACACAAAAAGAACACTGTAAACATTTAGCAGCAATATAGTGAAAGTACAAAAGCTTTCAATGTAATAGTATTTGATATATTTTGTTCTAAGCACAATATGGATGGAAATACAACTGCATCTAAAATGATATTTTCTGAACTATTTTATTCCCACTCAAAACAATTAAACAGTTTCAACTAGTTCTGTTGAAATATATTCTAGTTCTCTTGGTATATATTAGTTCAAGACATAAATTGAAAAGATAGACACCTATATTAATCCTTTCTTCCATCACGGATAATTACCTGAGCTCGTCGGAAAATGTAAATTCTCTAAAGAATAGTTATAATGTAAATACTGTACCACTCACTAGATATTTTTCCATAGTTAATTTTACCAGGTCATCATGAACATTCAACTGCATAACAATTTTGGAATTAGTCGGAATTGAAACTTGGCTTTATAAGAAAGTATAGCCAGTAAAATATAAAATGTTACATCAGATTTAAAATTATGCACTGGTTCTTTAAAACCTTGATAAATATCAAACACTTCCTTCAATTATGCAGGGCTTAACATTTTGCAGCCTCAATGGACCTAAATAATTAGCACTGATTTATGAAGAAGACAAAACAAAACAAAATAAAACAGGTTTAAGATGACTGTTGTTTTCTGCTAGTTCTATTTGATTAATCTATGACATGAAAAGCTGCAGAATTTAGGGAAATTAGTAGGTAAAATATTTTTTGAAAACTTTAGTAAGATAATGAAAGAAGCAGAAGGAATTGGATGTGTTAAGTATGAAAAAAAGCAAACAACAGGAAAAAAAAGCTTTCAAAAAGGTGGTGAGGGTCGGGGGTACACCTGGGTGATTCAGTTGGTTAAGCCTCTCTTGATTTCAGCTCAGGTCATGATCTCAGGGTAGTGGGATCCTGGGATTGAGCCCCCAATCCTCCCTCTTCCCATAACCTGCTTGAGATTCTCTCTCCTCCCTATCTCTCTGCCTCTTCCCACTCTCCCTCTCTCTTAATAATAATAAAAGGTAGGTGGTGGGGATCACTGCAAAACTGTTTGCCAGTTTATAAAATCAAGTTGGGACACTGTCCTTCTTTCTTGTTTTCTCTTTAAGAAGGCATCAGCTTCTTCAAGGCAATTCATATTAGTCAAAGTAGATTATTTTAACTCTGGAAGAAAATTGAGTGCAAATCACACAAAGGTAAAGAAGTGAGGGAAACTTCCTTTGACTAATTCCTGTTTATAGTAGCTTATATAGTCTGATTTTTCAGGTGCTAAGACACTGATTTTCTGTGAAACAATCTTAAACTCATTTTAGTGGCTTAATAATCCCATTGCAGGTTTTGTCACTCTTAAACGTTAGAGTGATGTTATTTCCTCTGGATTCAACTGTTCTTTAACTTGATACTACCTATCTTTCCCAGAATTTTGCTTAGCTTTTCTTCAGAAGTCTTTTCCATAGCTCATTCTGATCTCCTTGAAAACAAACAAAGAAACAAAGCCTGCACTGGTTCTCATTGCTTACAAACCAGGAAGTGATTCTCCCCTGGCTAATTCTATAATTTTGCGTATATCAACACATACTCTGCCACCAAGAGTTCCTGTCTGGACCTTTTACTCTTAACACCCATCCATGCCTTTAAGTCTTTCTAGATTTGGAATACTTATTTTTATGCTTCTTTTTCTTTTTGCATTTTTATATTTACATTTTACTTTATGATTTTACATTTCATATTTTCTTTGATTTGTTATCCTAATATAACTTCATTTTACTTAAAGTCTATATTTGCATTTAAAGTTTTTGCTTAAAACATTAGTGTAAAACATATTCAAAATTATTCAGGAAATGGATTTTCATCACAGACCAAATGATTAGTTCAATATGATATGACATGAAACATAAGAATGAGTTAATCAATTTCTTTCAGGTTCAATTTCTAGAAATATGAAAACCAGGAGATATATGTTGGATCAACCAACTATTTGGACACATATGGCTTATGTAAACAAGGTCTGAATTCTATTTTATATTTGTTGAAACAATCTTTCATTTGCAAGTTATTTCATGGCTTACTTAACATTTTAAAACAGGATATAATTTGTATTATTTGATTTTTGTAGAGATATTGTTATAAAGATTATATACCAATTTTACCAACAAAAAATCAGTACCCATGGCTACTAATCACAGGTTTAAAATCAGCATTCAGGGGCGCCTGGGTGGCACAGTCGGTTAAGCGTCGGACTTCAGCCAGGTCACGATCTCGCGGTCCGGGAGTTCGAGCCCCGCGTCAGGCTCTGGGCTGATGGCTCAGAGCCTGGAGCCTGTTTCCGATTCTGTGTCTCCCTCTCTCTCTGCCCCTCCCCCGTTCATGCTCTGTCTCTCTCTGTCCCAAAAATAAATACACGTTGAAAAAAATTTTTTTTAAATCAGCATTCAAATTTATATTCTACCACTCCATACTCTGTTACTCCTTCCTCCAAAGCACCTAACTTGGCTGATGGAGGCTTTTTTTTTTGTAAGTTGATTCACACCTAAATAAAACTGAGTTAAGAAGGTAAAAATATTTTTGTAGCTTTTATTTAAAAATCTGTAGGTAATTACATTATGTTTGTAGTAGGATTAAAGAGAATTTTTAAAAACATATAGTGAAAACAATTTATTTTCCTAAAGGAGATCGAAACTTAAAGATGAGTAAGTTTTCCTAATTTTCAAAAGAAGCAGACACTGAGGGAAAGACATATTATTAGTCATGTTTCTCTGATTCCTTTATTTCTGCTGTCATATGTTCCATAATAGGGGAAATAAGTGAAAACGTCTCATTTATCTTTACATCTTTTCCAGTTCTAAAATTTCTATATATTATACAAAAAAAGAAATCTTTTTAAAAATATTTATTTATTTATTTTGAGAGAGAGAGGGATAGAGAGCAAGCAGGGAACGGGCAGAGAGAGACGGAGAGAGAATCCCAAGCAGGCTCTGCACTGTTAGCACAGAGCCCAAATGGGGGCTTGAACTCACGAACTGTGAGATCGTGACCTGAGCCGAAACCAAGAGTCAGATGTTTAACCGACTGAAACACCCAGGCACCCCTAAAATTAAATCTTTATTAACCAAAAGAAAAAAGCCCTCAACAACAACAATGAAAACAATTTAATAAGGTGACACAGGTATACCTTTACCTGTGAACAACTATACCTGAATCAAATAGAGAAAAGGGGAAAACTCATGAATACAGTTTTATATGGGATCCAACCCCAGAGGATTCTCACTGGACCCAGGAAATGATCTGTGCTGTGTTTTCTAAGACAATAGATCACCATATATTAGGTTTCCGGGATAACTGATTTAATACTTAATTGATTTGATACAAAATGTATACACCTTGTAAAAATATTGAATTTTATAGTTAGGGGAACAAAAAAATAATTTCACCATATTTAGTAAGTGAAAATATGCAGAACCCAGTGTAGTTTACTCAAGATTACACAGACAAGAAATAAGCCTGGACTCAAGTCCATGAGTCCAGATTCTCAGTTCGATTAATGTTTCCTTTTCAATAAATTGTTGCATTTAAAGAACAATAAAAAAGATTTTTTGAATGTCTGATTCAATCTGTAGTATTACAGTAGGAAATACTAGGCCATCTGATTAATTTAGCATAGGTTATCTCTTAAACTCTAACCATGAAGAAGGAATAAATAAAGCAGCAGTTATGTTATATCGGTGAGGAAAAATTTTCATGAAAATCCATTAAAATCCATTATGAAATACATTACACAAAGACCCACTTTGAAAATAAGGTAGAAATCTGAGCTAACCATCATCCATTTCCAGAAGGGTTATGAAGAAATAATTGCTTTTCACAATTTAACATTATAAATAAAACAACTGTGATATGCACACTGCATTTGTTGACAGAGAATTTATTTGCTCATGTCCTAGTTGGATGGTAGGTGGAAATGAATGGATCAAGTACCCTTTCATTTCACTAGCCTTCAGGTTTAATTGAAGAAGGCTGCCTTGCTAATCTCCGTCTCAGGCACTCTGTGAAATTGCTTATTAGGTTATCTTTCAATTTTAATCACTCTCCAGACTGAAGAGGCTCAAGCACCTAGCACAAGGATTGAGAAAAAACAAAATCGTTAGTATATAGTTTCCCAAGGAATATGTCTGTAAAAAAGACATCTCATTCATCCTGAATTACAAGACTATGATTCTGATTAGTCATATGTCATTTAAAATGAAAAAAAAAAATAAAACCATGATAAAATTGTTTGGCAGCTTTGCTAAATTATTAAGGGGATAAGCACTGATTTAATTCCTTGATACGGCAAAATACATTTTCAGGTGGCCCTGTGCCTGTCAGAATTCTGTGTAACTTGCTGTTAATGAAGGTTTGGGCCAGCTTTCCAGATCCTCAATATAGGTACTTCTCCTTTCATCTCAGGTCATTGGACACTGAGTACTAAAAACCAAGTTTTAGTGTGTGTAAAAAGATTTCCTGTTACACATCAATGCATCCATATAGCATTTTTGTACCATTTGACAGCAAGGGGCAGTATACTTCCAACGTGAGTCAAAAAAAAGTGTGTGTGTATACACACATATATGAACATTTTCAGAATAACTCTTCCATAACTTAATACTGTAAACTTAATAATTTGCAGTAGTGATAGTCTAGTTTCCTCAAAGCTACTAGATAGAAATTATTTTTTCCTCTACTTTGAATAAAGTAAACTATTGTCGGCCACCCATAAAATGATAGTAATTAGACCAAAACACT
The DNA here is from genome assembly GCF_018350175.1 of Felis catus. Taxonomy (NCBI): domain Eukaryota; kingdom Metazoa; phylum Chordata; class Mammalia; order Carnivora; family Felidae; genus Felis; species Felis catus. The sequence goes on from NC_058374.1 coordinate 98,504,171, forward strand.
ATACGATTTCTGTGATTTGTCGTCCTCTTCATACTTTTCATTCCTTCAGTTTGTATCCAAATTAGAGTCCATGACTTTACAAGAAAAAAAATTCCATAGAGTAATAAGAAAGTAGCCATCACTTTTGATCACTTAAAATATTTCACAAAATTGACTGAAATAGGAGGAATTACTCAACATATCATCTCTCATTTAACATGCACAGCATTCTGTGGTAAGCCACTTTATCCCCTATTTACAGATGATGAGACTGAGGAGTAGAGATCTTAAATTATTTTCTCCAGGATACAGAGCTGGCAAATGTGAAAGCTAAGAGTTCGGATCACATTTGTTGAATGCTAAAGCCTATGCTCTTACCTTCACAAACACTGTTTGTCCTAACAAGGTTAAATTCAACAACAAGGTGATTCCAGATAACTGTTCAAAATTTGAAAAGTACCTGCACAACTTACCTCCCATCAGGAACAACTTCACAACATTCTCTAGTGAGGCATCTCTTGGGGTAGAGTCATATATTCCATGTGTTTGTATGACTTAGGAGGTTGGTCTACTTATGTGTTTGATATGAAAAAACCAAGAGACAGTTTAAAGCTTAAATATCATGGTTAATTATTTTTTCTAATTATAAAGTAATGTTCATTTTTATAGGTAACTTAAAAAACATAGAAAAATAAATGGTAGGAAAAAATTATCAACCAAACTTCCATAATCCAGGAGTAATCTATATAAATATTCTGCACATTTCCTTCATATACATATGAAATATATATGTATATATAATATCAGTATATTATACTGTTATATATTATAGTATAGTATATACATATACTGTATATATACACATACTGATATATAATATATACTGTATACAGTATACTGTATACCGTGTACTGTATATATACATATGATATATCATATAGACTGTATATATACATATATACATATGATATAATATATACTGTCTACTGTATATATACATATACTGATATATAATATCAGTATATTATACTGTTATAGTATAGTATATACATATACTGTATGGTATCTACATATATTATGTATTTATATTTATTTATAGGTAAATAATAAGAACATAAATCTTACATATTTGCCTAATAAATAAATCTTTGTCATGTATTATTTTTTTAGAAAAAAGCTCTAGAAGCAAGGGGGGAAAAACTTCCATTTCCATTTCCGAACTTGCTTCACAGGAAATTTATACCAATTTACACTGCCAACAGCACTGTAAGAGAGTAATTAATATCTGACCATTTAGTGCTGCCAAGGTGTGCAGTCCGGGTCCCCTTTCAGAGCTAAGTCTCTCATTGCCCAAGCTGCCAAGGAAGACTGCTTGCTGACGGTTTACACCTGGACTCCTCCCCCAGTAGTCGCTCAAGGTTAACCCACCCCCCACAGGGCACGTATTCAGAATGACTGGTGTCAACCTTAAAAATAAGATAACCAGTTATTTTACTAACGAAATGAGTTTATTCAGGAATAGAAGATGAATTACAATTTGAAACATGCAAGCTAAGGTGAACCATTAAGTCCGAAGAGACAAAGGGAAAGTCAATTTTTATTAGGTTTTAGGAGGAATTTGGGGACGGTTGTTTCAAACTGAAGTCCACTGGAGAACAAGAGGTCATGGTTGTGGCGATCTGTCATTGGTTGCAAGTGGTGGTTAATCCGTTGTTGCTGGGATTCCTTTTTCTAAAGAGCAGACGAAATTCCATCTGGAAAAATGGCTTCCTTTGTCAAGCTAATTCTTACCTTCTTTCTTTCCGCGGGTTATGCAGGCTGCAAACAGTGGTTGTGTGTGACAGCTCCTTCCTCAGAGCTTCCTGACGCCATTTTAAATAAAGTTCCCTTTATTTATTTTTTCAGACTGGTGAAGGTACAGGGACAAGGTCCAGACCCCTTGCCTTAATTCAAGACATTTCTAAAGGGTTCAAATTCTCTCTCTACCTAATCCTGCTTCCCATTCCCTCACAGGTATTGTTACCAATAAACTCCTCAATAAACTGCCTTCAAACAAGTCTTCCTTTCAGGGTGTTCCTAGTGAAACTCGACTATGAAAGTCATGAAAGTCGTATCAGTCATATCAGTCGTATCAGATATGAAAGCCATATCAGTTATTGATATCTCCACTCATAAACATGTTATCTCTCTCCTTTTATTCAAGACTATTTTTTTCTTCTGTCTTTTGGCAGTGTTCTGGGCTGTTCTTTCTAATACTCTTAGTTTATAAATCTAGGTATTGTGTGTTTTTTGTTACTATGAATGAAATGAATTCATACATTTTACCTTCTAAAAATAACAATTTCTTTTCATTTCAATCCATCAAACATATCTAAAGATAAACTAGGAAATATTTATAAAGAACACAGGGTTAATACGTTTAAAATGCATAGAGTTATTACTAATTAGTAATCAATTGCTAACACTAAAATGTAGTCATTGCCAGAAGTATCTTCTACATATTTACTTTAGATGAGCCAATTTAGATTTACCTACATTGTAAAGTGGATAGGGGCAGACCTGCAGGTCAAAGTCTGGAGTCTGAACACCCAGAAAAATAAAAGTCTGGAGTCTGAACAGCTTCTTTTTTTTACCTACTCTCCTGGTTTCCCAATGAGTATGATGTATCTGTGTCATTTTGTCACTAAGCCCCACTTTTTGGTATCATACTGAAAGAGTACAAGATGCAATTTGTCTGTTAGTTGGAAATTATTGGTTCAGGTTGGCAAGTGCAAATGGAGAACTGAGGATCAGACCAGCAGGTCAGTTGTGATATAATTAATTACAGTCATGTAATTTGGAGTTCAAGCTGATGATCATTCAGTTCTACAACCCAGAGAGAGAGCATGCACAAACTGATGCTGTCTCAAATAGTTTGCAGAAAAGGTCACTGTGTCTTATTCTGCTCACAAGTGTAACTCATAAGAAATTATCATCTTAATGGAAATGATGAATGCACCTTTTTTCTCATTAAATTTTACTTGAAATTGTTTTTACGAGTTATAAATGGCTAATGTACCAGTGTTCTTCACAGTTAAGGGCTGCAGGAATTTTTCCTTCCATTCATGAAATACTATACAGAAAAAGAGCCAATTAAGCCACATTTCCTAACATGTTTCTACTTTACTTAAAAAACATATAGTATCAGAAAAAATAGCTAAAAGAAAAATCAATTATTTAATATTCTCTTAAATTCATTTAACTTTACTGGAGCATATATATTTGAAAGGAATGAACACTTACATTAAGTAATTTATTCTTGTGGTGCACCTTATATGTGTTAGGTTCTGAGTCACAGTTTAATTTATAAGAAAAAAATCTGGTTTCCACATTGATACAAATGAATGAGATATGTTTCCTATACACAAGAAACAATGCCATTTATTGGATTTTTTTAAAAGCACAAAATGTTTAAGAGCATGAGTTTTCCCTTGCTTTCTTCCAGTTTTCAATTTCTACAGTTTTCATTTCTGAGCCTTTTAATGTGTCAAATTTCTCCTAAAACTTTCAACATTCTTAGAAGTAACTCAGTGTATCAATTGTTTTCTAGTATTTCTCAATGATATTTTTGAGTCGGTATGAAGATCTCAAAGATATTTTTGAGACAATTCTCACTACAAATAACATCAATTCTACATCTTATCCCAACAGTGATAGTGCAGCTTGACTGTCATATTAAGGAGGCTGGAGTTTACTTCTTAAAATCAGTACAGGTGGTAAATCTGTTTGTGTAAGGGAACAGCTTAGGAAACTTTATGCGAGTTTGAAGGTACTAAGCAAGACTACTTGGGGAAGGAGGGAAAGGAAGTTAGGAAAACTTCAAATATATTGCATATTTAAATATATTATATTATTCCCAGGTATTATTCCAAGATACCATTTGAAGATATTATTCTAAGATATTTTTCCAAATATGAATTTATAAGTTCCTAAACAAAAATGTAAAGAAGAAATTTAAAGGAATGGACATCTCTGATGAACTTCGTTATTACTCTTCCTTAAAAATGTTCTCAGTGGGGCTCCTACGTGACGCAGCTGGTTAAGCGTCTTACTCTTGATTTGGGCTCAGGTCATGATCTCATGGTTCACGAGTTTGAGCCCAGACTTGGGCTCCACACTAACAGAGTGGAGACTGCTAGAGATTATCTCCCTCTCTTCCTGCCCTTCCCATGCCATGCATTCTCTCTCTCTCTCTCTCTCTCTCTCTCTCCCACACACACAAAGTAAATAAACTTAAAAAAAATGTCCTCAGTAATGTCATTTTCACCTCCTATTTATTGCCATACTATCTTCCCTCCCTTTCTTCTTTTCTTCTCTTTACAAATATTAATTTAGTGATTAGTATAAGCTAAGAAGGGGCACCTGGGTAGCTAGGTCAGTTGAGCATCTGACTTCGGCTCAGGTCATGAGCTCATGGTTTGTGAGTTCAAGCCCCACATTGGGCTCACTGCTTTCGGCTCAGAGCCTGCTTGGGATCCTCTGTCCCCCTCTCTCTGCCCCTTCCTGCTTGTGCTGTCCCCAAAATAAATATAAGCTAAATAGTGAATGGGCACCAGGAAAAGAAAATGTATAACCTGCAACTCTACCTATTTACTCCTTTCCTTTATTAGTTCTCTTTTGTATTTGTAATATATTGACTGTATTTTATTATGTTCTTACCCACTCTTCTAAAAACTTTATATGTACTCTTTCTATATTTACCAGAAGTTTCTTTTGTACTTGTTCAAAAATATGCTAAAAAAACTATATTTCTCTAGTAATAAAGAGAGAAAATAACTTTTAATATTGCTCTATTAAAAGCTTACAGTGTTATATATCTTTGCTTATTCACCTATGTGCTTCTCCAAAATTAAAAGTGTGTTTTAGATACAGATACTTATTTCACTGGTTTTTAAAAAATGTTTATTTAGTATTTATTTTGAGAGAGAAAGCATGTGTGCAAACAAGGGAGGGGCAGAGAGAGGGGCAAGAGAGAATCCCAAGCAGACTCTGCTGCAAGCACAAACTGTGAGATTATGACCTGAACTGAAATCAAAGTGGGATGCTTAACCCACTGAGCCACCCAGGTACCCGTTCACTGTTTTATATATGTCTTCTTTCAGTAATAATTTTTGAGAACTGCAGCATTTTATCATCAGGTTAAAATAATTATCTAAACTCTCTTTCATAGAATCAGGACTCTAGTTCATTATTTTATGTGATGACTTTTTTTTTTGTAATGTTTATTTTTGAGAGAGAGACAGAGCACGAGTGGAGGAGGGGCAGAGAGAGAGGGAGACACAGAATCTGAAGTAGGCTCCAGACTCCAGCTGTCAGCACAGAGCCCAACGTGGGGCTCAAACTCACCAACTGTGAGATCATGACCTGAGCTAACGTCGGACTCTCAGCCCGCTGAGCCACCAAGGCACCCCCACGACTTTCTTTTAAATAATGAATTTAATGTTTGTACAAATGACACTTGCTCATTACAAAATGCTGGAGAAAATCACAACAAAGAACAGAACATATTATAATTCTGTGTATAATTCTCCTAAATATTTTTTTTCTTTTTTAAGTCTTCAAGTATGACAATTCCACCTTTTCATACTTTTTAAAAAAGCTCTGTTAGCACCCCAACATGAAATACTTAGGTAAATCTAACAAAATATGAACAAGATCTATCTGAAAAAAACTATGAAACTCTGACAAAAGAAATCAAAGACCTTGCTCAAAAATTTCTATACTGTTATTTTGATCCCTTAATTCAGCTGTATGATCCATTAAATTTTTTAATGATATTTTTAAATTATGGAGGTGTACTTCTTGACCTGAATAATATTTCTTGCATAGTTGCTTCTCCTTTGTCTTCTGCAAACAACTATCCTAAACTCACCTGAAATTTATGCCCATGCAGAAAAAGTTTTTTAATTTAAGGGCTTCTTTATAAAGTTTTGTTTTGTTATGCTTGTCATTCAGAAACATTCCAAAACAGTTCCAGCTATTTTTCTTTGATTTTTTTCTTGAATGAGATGCAGCACCAGTTTGAATACACAGATTCTATTTAATTTCAAAAAATGTTAAATCATGTTACCTAGATTATATTTTTTATTTGTTTTCATTTCTCCTTAGAATATTTTGTCTTCTCCCTTTTCTCTATTTAATATGATCTCTCATCTGGTTTATCTTTTTGTCTTTTTCCTTTGCAATCTTGGAGAACTTTTCAAGTTTGACCAGTGGTCAGTGATTTGATTTCCCTTAATGTAAATTTCACTTTGTATTAATTCCATGAGGATTTAATTTTGTCTTTGCATTTTGTTGGTATTCTTACAGTCTTTCATAATCATGTCAAGTTACTATTTCATTCTGAAAGCATCTTTTCATCTGGTTGACTTTTTCAACTCATCTTAAAGAATTTCTATTGCAATGTCTTCTGTCCTAAGAATTATTTTCTCCTATTTTATAGAGCCCAACCCATTCTTAATTCTGTGGGCAATACAAATAAAAATGTTTCCAATGTTTTCTTATAAATTTTGCAGTACATTCTTTTTATAACTGTGTTCTTCTTCCTTTTATTTTTCTTGGTAATTAATAGTTTCTTCCCCATTCATCCACTCACCTCACGGTGTTTTCTCAAAGGCATTTATTTTCTCTTTCTTTTCTTTCTTTCTTTCCCTTCCTTCTTCCTTTTTCTTTTTCTTTTTTCTTTTTTCTTTTTTCTTTTTTTTTTTTCATTTGTCCATTCTCAGTGTTACCAGTAGAAAACATTTGTCTTCATTTCAGGGTTTTATTCAATTTCAGTTTTCTTGTACTCAGGAACTCTGACCCAATCAAATATACAAGGACATGCTAAGAATTACATTTCTTAGAAACATTACAATCTGAGATATTTTCATCTCTCTTTCCTGCCTATAGTGTTTGACTTTTGTATAAATCACTTTCTAGAATGTTTTCAGCCACATATCAGCCAGGTTATGATCATTTATTTCCTGAGAATTGTTGTCCTTTCCTATATATGAAGTAGATGTTTGAAATGAGGGAAATTGACATTTTGGTTTTCTTTTACTTATCTCAAAATAAAAAGATATTTGTACAAATTATGTTTTTACTAATACTGGTTCTGTGAGTCAAATGATTGACAGTAGAATATTTATGAAATAATTTCCAGTATGTAGTTAGGTGGTATTGATTTTATAATAAAAATCCTGGGTGTTCTTTGGTGAAATACTCAGTCAGGTATTTATTATGGTCAAAATTTTCTTCCCAATAAAGAATAAAAGTCCTTCCAGAGAGTTGCTTTTGATTAGCAGATAGTATTTCATATTATGAGTTCTGTTGTTTTAAGTCTATCCAGATATTTATTAAGATGTTGAGAGTGACAGATGGTAGCCAGACTTATCATGGGGATTATTTTGTAACATACAAAAAATGAATCACTATGATGTATACCTGAAACTAATAAGATATTATATATTAATTATACTTAAATAATAAAATGATTAGATCAACTGTGTAGTGTGCATAACAAGGGAAAAAAGGCAGAATTCTAAAACATGACATAGCAGGGTATGCAACTAATGGAAAGAACTCTAAAGAAAATGAAAAGGAAAAATCAAAAAAAGAGAAACATGGGAAAACAGCATCTCTAAAGCCAATGGAAGAGAGATTTTTTTCCAAGTGAATCAGTGTCCAAGAGTGCAACTGACACAGAAACAAAATGAAATAAAGGTAAAGCATCTACTGAGTTTGTCGATTAATGTGTAAACAACATTGTCAAGTAATGGCTATGAGAAGATACCAAGAATCAGTGGTACGTAAAGGTAATGAAACCTAGACGTTTGGTCCTTTCTCCTTTTTCCCTTCTTTGCCTCCTAATCCCCCTCCTCCTCTTCTCTTCCACCTTCCTTCCTCCTCCTTCTCCTAGTTTTGAACTGGGGTTAACTTGAGTATGCCTTTAGGCTTTACAGATGATGAAACCACAGAGAGAAAAAAAGAGAGACTACTAACAGGAAATAAGGTCTCAAAGTAATGATGGGACATCAGATCCACAACATAAGCAGGGGTATTACCTGTGAACAGAAAACAGGATACCTCTTTTTCAAGAAATATAAGGATATAGGAACGGCTTCAGATTCTTTCTTAGAGCAGAGCACTTGAGGGTTTCAGTCAGAATTATTTATCTTCAACATTTTGAATGCATATTGAAAGCCAGCATAGCATTAAGAGTTGACACTAAATTTAGCTAAGGACTGAAGAATAATGCCAGCGTTGCACTCTTAATAGTTTATTGTATAGAGACTTTTATAATAAGCTGCATATATTTATTTAGTGCAATCATCCCATAATTCTTTGCCATCTAAGAAAATCTCCAGTAATAACCCAACTAGATATTAGAGAGAAAAAGAAATAGAAAGACAGATAAATGTAATAGTGGTGGAGGAGGAAACAGGACCAGGTAGGTCATAAAGGGCTTTTAGAGACATTTGTTTCCAAAACAGCCACATCAACATCAATGACATAATTCTTTCATTATGAAGTTTATTTATTTTATTTTATTTTATTTTATTTTATTTTATTTTGAGAGAGAGAACACACACGCACGTGAGTAGGGGAGAGGTGTAGAGGGAGAGACAGGAAGACTCTTAAGCAGGCTCACCTTCAGCACGGAGCCTGATGCGGGGCTTATGTCAAGACCCTGGGATCAAGATCTGAGCTGAAATCAAGGGTCACTCAACAGACTGAGCCACCCAGGCACCCTTGAAATTTATTTCCATATGAATTTGGGTATTAGTAGAGCTAATTTTATCTCCTTTCATCTAATCTACAGAATTAAAGCCTATAGTCACTGAGGAATTTTAATTTCTAATTGTATAGGAAAATTCCTTAGAGAGAGAAAGACAGAAAGAGGGAGGGAGGGAGAGAGGTGTGTCTCTGGTAGTCCTTTTCTGTAATATTCATATAAAGTAAGCACATAGAAATATCTTACATAGAGTTTTTGAACCTGCAAGGAATCTAAGGGAAAAACAATAAAATAGTAACACAATCAGGGAAATTAAACATTCTTGACTGAAATTGGAATTACAATTCCAATTGCAACTGAAGCTTAAAATCCTGGGTTCACTTGCACCGTCACCTTCTAGAAAAATGGGAGGGTCCCTATCAATGTATTCACATGACCAAGTATTTTTGTAAAACTTGCAAAAGTAAGATATTTTAATTGCTATCGGTTAAGAGCACTGTCTCTCTCCACTCTTTCTCTTTCACATCCATTGGCATTGAAGTGGCCAAAGACATCTCTTAGGCTCCTGTTGAGAATTGATAATATTCATTTTAACTGCCATTTATAACAATTATTTAGAAAGTTACAATACAATCATGAGAAATTGCAAACTCCTTATTTGGACATTTGTAAAATATTTTTCTTTTGTCATTTTAAAAATGATTATTAAAAACTAAAAAGGACCTATAGAAATAATCAAGTGCAAAATAAAAATGATGAATCTGAACATGTAAATTGATGAAAAGCATTCTGATATAAAGGAACAAACTGCTATAAAACAGTTTTAATATAACAGAGATACAAAGGGGGATAAATGAAATGAACAGTTAATAGAAAACATCAAACTGAAAACCATAATTTGCACGAGAAATAAGAGAAAAATCTATTTAAATTTTTTTACATTTATTTATTTTTGAGAGACAGAGCAAGAGAGAAAAATCTATTTAATTTTTTTTTGTTTTTACATTTATTTATATTTGAGAGAGAGAGACAGAGCACAAGTGGGGGAGGGGCAGGGAGAGAGGGAGACACAGAATCCAAAGCAGGCTCCAGGCTCTGGGCTATCAGCACAGTGCCCAATGAGGGGTTCGAACTCACAAACTGTGAGATCATGACCTAAGCCGAAGTTGGACGCCCAACTGACTGAGCCACCCAGGTGCCCCTAGGGAAAAATCTATTTAAATATTAAATAGTGGTAAATATGTAATGATAAAATATATCATTTAGGGAAGGTAAAACACATGTAAAGAATAGAGTCTAAGAATCTATTTAAGTATGTTAGGTATAACTTATACAGAAAACTGAGCATTTAAAATGGTTACATACAAAGGCACAAATTAAGAAAACTGACCAGAAAACTAAAATATAAATGGACATATTGACAGATTTCCATACAGCTAGTAAAAACATAATTATACCCTGACATGCCCTGACGGAACATTTAACATAGAAAAGAAGTAAAGTTAACATATAGTCTAGCATGTGGGGTGGAACAAGAGCCTAGAAAGAAATAGAAATCATCTGGATGTCAGAAACATACTCTATGACCCTAGGTTCTACAAGACAGAGGAGAAAAGGCATGAAAAGTTCAGAGCAAGCTTTTAAGTATAAGACTTAGTATGGCTGGTGGTACAAGGTGCAAAAGGATGTTTCTCAAAGATGAATGAATATGAAAATCATTGAAACACTGATTCTTAGTCTTTCCCCCAGAGAATCTGAATTCAGAGCTATGGAGTGGAGGCCATGAATTTGCATTTCTCCCAAGCTCCCAAACCATGCTCATGTTGCTAATCTGGTCTGTGAACCATATATTGAGTGGCACAGATTTAGACTTTAAATTTTATTCTAGAAGCTTAGATTGGTACTTCCAGCATAGATTGAATCCATAATTAGATTTACTTAGTCAATAGAAAAATAAAAATTTATGATACAGTGTATTTGCTTCTCTAATTGGCAACCAAAAAAAAAAAGCTTAAAAGTGTTTGGTTTTAACATGAGTGTAAGAAATTTGGCATCCTTATACGATACTAGTGTTATTTCCTGAATTCTTAGTAGCCATTTGTAGTATTAGCCTTATATGTAAACCCATGCTTGGATCTAACACTTCTACTTTTGTGCAAGTAGTCTTGGTAAATAATCAAATATGTGTTCTACAATATACATATAAGATTATTAATCCCAGGATATTACCTAAGAACTAAATATCCAAAATTCACTGATCTAGATTCTGGGTAGTTTCTTTTCTGTCAAAAAATATTCCTTTGTGATTTCTTCTTTCTAGATGGAAGTTTATATTACTGACTTCAAATCTTCCTTCTTTTCTAATATGTGTGTGAAATGCTATAAATTTCCCTCTAAACACTTTTTTTTGCTGCGTCTCAGAAATTTTGAGAAGTTGTATTCTTTTTTCATTTAGTTCAAAATATTTTTAAGTTTCTCTTAAGATTTCTTTGACCCATGTGTTATTTAGAAGTGTGTTGTTTAATCTCTGACCATTTGGGGGTTTTCTAGCTAGCTTTTGGTTACTGATTTCTAGTTTAATTCCATGGAGAGTGTAATTTGTTTGGCTTCTTTTTAATTTCTATTTTTTAAATTTTTTTCTATTTATTTCTATTTTTTAAAAAATTATCTTTACTCTTGTAAAATGTGTAAAGTCTTATGGCCCAGAATACAGCCTATTCTTGGTGAATGTTCTGCATGAGCTCGAGAAGATTGTATTCTGCTTTTGTGAGGTCAAGTATTTAATAAATGTCAATTAGATCTACATGATTGGTGGTACTGTTCCATTAAAATATATCCTTACCTATTTTCTGCCTGATGCATATGTCAATTATTAATAGAGATCTCTTGAAGTCTCCAACCATAATAGTGGATTGATCCCTCACAATTCTATTGGTTTTTGCCTCATGTACTTTGACCATCTACCGTTTGCCATGCACCCTTTAAGGACTGGTACGTCTTCTTGAGAAATGACCCCTTTTTCATTGTGTAATGCCTTTCTTGGTCCCTTATAATTTTCCCACCTCATATTTTCTGTTTTTCTCTCCTTTTTGTCATATCAGCTACACATTTTTTTCTTTTTTACTTTTTTAATGATTGTCCTTTAGTTCACCGAATATGTTTATATTAAACAAAGTCCGCTTTCAAAACCCATTGTACCAGTGCACAAGTAGTACAAATACTTTATACTACAGTATCCTAAATTCCTCTCTTTCTGCCATTATAGCATTACTGTAATTCATTTCACTTATCCATAGGCTGAATTCACTGAATACGCTATTGCTATTATTATTTTAAGCAAACCATTTCTTGTTAAATCAATTAAGATGAAAAAATACATGATCTGATTTTATTTTTCCTTTTCCAGCACTCTCCTTTAAAGAAATGTTCGATTTCATTCTCATCCTTTTTTCTCTGTTCCCCTCTCCCCCAATTTCTTTCACAACTTTCTCTTTGTGATTTTTTTCTCCGGTGTGAATATGTCTGCCCAAGTGAAGACCTTTTAGTATTTATCCTGCTTGGTGTTTTCTCAGGTTCTGAGATCTGTGTTTTGGTGTCTGTCCTTAGTTTCAGAAAATTCGTTGCCATTGTTACTTTGAACATTTCCTTTGTTATTTTCTCCCCTTTATCTTCTGTAATTCTCATTTTACATATGGTTTACATTTTATAAGTGTCCCACACCTCTTGGATACTCTGTTCCATCTTTTTCACCTTTTTTTTTTCCTGTTCACATTTCTATTTTAGACATTTCTGTTGGCATTTCTTTAATAGCTAAATTTGTTTTTCTTTTAAAAAACAATTTTTTTTAACATTTATTTATTTTTGAGACAGAGACAGAGCATGAAGAGGGGAGGGGCAGAGAGAGAGGGAGACACAGAATCGGAAACAGGCTCCAGGCTCTGAGCTGTCAGCACAGAGCCCGACGCCGGGTTGGAACTCACGGACCGCGAGATCATGACATGAGCCAAAGTCGGACGCTTAAACGACTGAGCCACCCAGGCGCCCCAATTTGTTTTTCAACTGTGTCAATTTGTTGATGAGCCTGTCAAAGACATTCTTCATTTCTTATACAGTATTTTTTATTTCCAACCTTTCCTTTTATTTTTATTTATTTATTTATTATTGAGAGAGGGAGTATGCACATGCATGAGCGAAAGAGGGGCAGAGAGACAGGGAGAGAGACAGAATCCCAAGCAGGCTCTTCACTGTCAGCACAGAGCCTGACAGGGAGCTCGATTTCACAAACCATGAGATGATGACGAGCTGAAATTGAGTCGGAGGCTTAACTGGGCCATCCAGGCACCCCTCAAGTATTTCCTTTTGATTCCATCTCTCTGCTTATATTACCCATCTGCTTTTACGTATCTTCCACTTTTTCCATTTTAGCCCTTAGCATATTTAATCATAGTTGTTTTAGATTCCTGTTCTGATAATTAATTAGAGAGCTAGTTCTGCTAGAAATTTCTGCCATATCTGCTGTATCTAGATCTTGTTCTGGTGCTTGATCTATCTCTTCGGACTGTGTTTTTTATTTGTTATTTATTTTTTATTTTTTAAAATCTTGTTAAATGTTTATTTATTTTTCAGAGAGAGAGAGAGACAGAGTGCAAACAGGGGAGGGGCAGAGAGAAAGGGAGACACAGAATCCGAAGCAGGCTCCAGGCTCTGAGTTGTCAACACAGAGACTGATGTGGGGCACGAACCCACGAACTGTGAGATCATGACCTGAGCTGAAGTCAGATGCTCAACCGACTGAGCCACCCAGGCGCCCCCAAACTGTGTTTTTTAAATGCAGCTATTTTGTCTCTTGGCATTAATTGTGAATTTTTTGAAAGCGGGACATGATGAACTGGGTAAAAAGAACTGAAGTAAATAGGCCTTTAGTATGAAGTTTTATGTTTATCTGGCAAGGGGTTAGGCTGTGAATACTGTTGTCTATAACGGTAGTGTCTGAAGGTAAAGTTTCCTCTTGTTTTTGTCTCTTTGGATTTCTCTAGAGATTCTTAAATAAGGTCTGAGATATGCAGTTCTTTCAGTTGTAATCCTCTGTAATTATACAGGAGCCCTATTGATGTGATGATAAGCTGTATGGGAAAGAAAAGTGTTCCATAGTCCATCAAGTCTGTCTTTTAATGAGCCTGTGCTGGTTAAGGCCTTGCTAAAAATACAATACTATGGATGCATTTCAAAACAGTTACTTTCCTATTCTGGAAGCATGAGAGAAATTTTGTTTTTATTTTTCTAGTAAGATACCTAGAGATAAAACTCATGAAAATGTAGGGACCCCCCCCCCCCATGACTGGATTCCTTTGGAGTTTTTAACTCTCAGGTCTCCACGCTGAGCTTCCAGTAATTTGTCAATTACAATTTAAGTTTTACTACCCCAGTACCGGGTCTAGCAGACGTTCATGCTCCTTGGCTTCTTTTTAGGTATCCACCTCTGTGCCTACAATTTTTGGAGCACCTGTTTGTCCTATGACCTCAATTCTCTGCTCAGGCAGTTGATTACTCTTTCTCCTTTCCACCTTTAGTATATTTACAGTAAATCTTATCAGAGCTTTCACATTTGATGTTCCCTGGAACACTTGTTCCCAGTTACTCCCATGGCACTCACCTTTCCATCATTTAGGTCTTTGTTCAAATAATGGACTGATCATCCTTTATCATCATAGATTGAATGCCATGAAGAAATCTCTTGATGGATTTCTTTCCTGACTTCCCAATCCAAAACAGCCTTACCAATGCTAACCCATGCTGTAGCCATAGAACCTAGAAGAGTAGTTTTTCAGTAGATATTAATGAGTAAAGGAATAATTTCTTTTAGAGAAAAATATATATCAAGAAGTCTATTTCTATAGCTTTCTGCTAGCATCATCTCTATGTGTATTCAGTAAACAATGTTTAAAATTTAAAATCACCTTTCTAAGTAAACTTTTCTGTAAGGAAGACAAATGAATAAAGAATATATATTTTAAAGGTTCACTAATATATTTTGTTACTTAATATTTACATATTTAAGGGTTAAATGTATTTTCATTGTTTTCTACAAATTAAAAGTACTTTTATTTCAGAAAAATCGTTTTTCCTACTTATGTGCTCTATACATTCTGTTCCATGTGCTAAGGATCTAGTAGTGAATACAGCCAACAAAAGCCTCGACTCAGTAAGGTAGGAATAAAAATCGAAGATTGCCGTGGTCTGGAAGCCAAGTGCAGAAAATGTATCCAAGGGGAGCGATCAACTGTGTGAAATTCCCCTGAAAGGTTAATTAATATGAGCTCTGAGAATGGAAGATTGGATTTTGTTAATTGGAGGAATGTTTTCAAGTGGCTAGAATCCAGACTTTGAAGTGATAGAGACCTAGATTTGAAAATTTCATGTTCCTCTATTCAAATTGTTTGTGCTCTCTGAACCTAGAATCCTGAAGACTATAAAATAAAAATCGTAATGCCTACCTCATTGGTTTCTTCAAGGAATTAAAGGGAATAATGAATATAAAGAGCCTAATAAAGTAGCACATGATAGACCCCGCATAAATGTTATCTATTATGAGTTATTAAATTAGAAATGAGATGAAGTAAGAAAAAAAGAAGTTGGATGAATTTTAGAGTTGAGGATTTTTTGTTGTTTCTTTGCTTTATTTAATTAATTTATTTATTTATTTATTTGTCGTTTCTGTGCTTTAAATTGTAGTGATGAAAATTTCAAGGCAGATCGCTGACAGTGAATTTTATTTTGTTATACCTGCTGCTCCAGTTAAACAACTGGAAGTCTACTTCTTTGACAAAGGATTATGCTTTGAAATTCCCAAGAGAAATTGGGTCTGAGTATTTTAATGTTTGCATATTGAATTTATTTTAAACTTTTTATCCTGTAATGACTCTGTTTGGTGTTGATGCTTTATGCACCATTGCCTACCCCTTTGCATCATGTTTTCTTTAATAGTTTCTCAGAAAAAAGATCAAAAGATCGTTTCCTAAGTAAGCATATCAGACACAATGCTCAATTTCTCATTGTATATTTTGCTCCTTCAAACTAGATTTAGTTCTCTTACATTTTGCACATTCAGTAAATATAGGATTGATCCTCAAAGTTTTCAAATTTTTCAGCATAATTGTTGCAGCCAACCTAAAATTTAGAGGCCATTTTTAAAGTTCATCTTCAAATATATATAGAGAGGTGAAGCAATATCTGAAAATTGAAAAAGAGTTACATACAAATTGAGCACAATTTGTCCTATGACTTTACAATGAACATTTTATTTGTTATTCTGAAAACAAAACAACATTTAATTCCATGTCACTCTTTTATTTCCGAAAGAACTAAATTCTCTAGTATTGTACGACACATTGAGTCAGGCACAGATTCCTCCTCCATTGAAAAGGGACTGCTTTGTAGAGTTTTTTGTTATAAACGGAGGTAGTCATAATAAAGATATTATTGAAACACCTGTTTCCTAGAATGAATTTTAATCCCACGCCACAAAGTCCTGATACCAGATGAAAATAGAAACAAAGATAAAACTTTCTCTGTAACCATGCTTTCTCTTCTTGAAGGGCAATGGCTCCTCCCGATGGAGAGAGAAGCAATTGAAAAACAAGATCAGCTTCCTTTTTATACCTGTCATAAAATAAACCAGCTATTGCTAATTTCAGCATAATGTTGATGATTGGGAATATTCCACTGAGGTCATTTGATTGTGTTACATATTAATCACCTAAATGAAGCAATGAATCCTCTTGGTGAACAATCTGAACATGTGCATTAAATGAAACAGAAAACGAGATAGTATTTTTTGCCAAATTTGAATGTAGCATGATGGAACTTTAAAAAAAAATCCAGGTTCATTACAATTATCCACTGGATTTTGTCAGGGACAAAAAAAAGCACAAATCATGGGAAAATTAAAGCAAAAGCACTTCCGTTTTCAATTTGGCAGCATCTTGAATGTTGAGCAGTCTGTGAAGGATCATTTTAGTTGAGAAATAGATGAGAAGATGAGGCATGTGTGATTAAGAATCTTTTTCACACAAATAAGCAATTATTATGGACTCAGAAACTTTGTGTTTTTTGTTGTTGTTGTTTGTTTGAGAAGCTTGTTAAGTCATAGTCATTTTTACTAACATCTGCTAGTTCCATTTATACTCCCCAAGGACATAGTTATAAGTAGAAATTTAAAGAATTCAGCAAGATGCTTAAAAAACCATTTTGAATGTGATTCATTTTCCTTGAGGGAAACCTAAATTTTCTGATTTTTTAGAATGGGAATCACACATATTAAATATTATCCTGACTTCTCACTAGTAACAAATGTCAGCAGCTTTGTTGTTACTCTTTTTTGGTGTCCTGGTTCATTTTCTTTTTCTGTATTTGCAGGACAATATTTTATTCTACTTCTTTTAAATTCTATCACATGCTATACATAGACTGGAATAGAAATTCTTTTAATTTTTGATTGATCGCTAGAAACAATTGTCATATGAGAAGGTGTCAAATTCTTTAAAAATATTTCTCTTAAGAGGCGCCTGAGTGGCTCAGTCCGTTAAGCGTCCGCCCGACTTCAGCTCAGGTCATGATCTCGTGTCCCTGAGTTTGAGCTCCATGTTTGGCCCTGTGCTGACAGCTCAGAGCCTGGAGCCTGCTTCAGATTCTGTGTCCCCTCTCCCCCTGCCCCTCCGTTGCTCACACTCTGTCTCTCTCTTTCTCAAAAATAAATAAGCATTAAAATTTTTTCTCTTAAATCACCCCTATTTTTATATTGCAGCTGCCCTATTCCAACTTCCCCACCTATCATTTCAAATCTAGATCATTCAGTAGCCTCTTTATTGGTATAGTTGCCTGTAGTCTCTGTCATGAGAGCTATCTCAGAATTATATTATCAAGACTGATATAATATTTCTCTGTCATTATATTTACCTCTAAAGTTATCACTTGATATACCTAGGCTTAGTCCTTTATATTTACATTTTAAGTTCTAAATAAATTATACTCAGAGACCTTTAAATCCATGTTTTGAGATAAGGCCAGAGATTACATATCCAAATTAATTTGAATAGTAATATTCACGCTTGTGATACAATTTTGTGTCAAAGTAAGATTTAATTTACTCTCCCATTCAGCAAGTATTATTAAAGGTACTACAGTGGATTTCGTCAGTATTGGGGGAAGGATACATTTCTGAAAATAAGATAAAATAGTAGAAGCAACTAAGAAATAGGCAGTTTACCCTCATAATTTGTGAATTTCATTATTATGAGTTTACCTACTCATTAAAATTTATTTGTAACCCCAAAATCAACACTGATGAGCTTCCAGATCCATTCCATTCTTGGACATACACATGCACACTGTAGAAAAATAAAACTGAGCTGCCCAACGCACATATTCACAGCTGAGGTCAAATAAAGCTTTGCTCTGACATCTTGTTTCAGCTTTCATAATGTAAAAAGTACCCTTTTCGTGCTCTATTTAGTGCCACAGTTGTCACATTTGTGTACTTTTTCTTGGTGATTTCGCTGTTTAAAACGGCTCTCAAGCTTAGTGTTCAAGCGGTGTCTAGTGTTTTGAAATTTGCGAAGGCTGTGATGTGCCATATGAGAACATAGGTGTGTTAGATAACTTTTATTCAGTCATGAGGTATAGTGCCGCTGTCCATGAGTTCAATGTTAACGAATCAGCAATACATATTAAGTAATACTTCCTGAAACAGAAACCCACATAAAACAAGATTATCCATTGATCAGTCAAGGAAACTGTTATGACCAGAGGCTCAGAGAAACCTCACTCTTTATTTTACTTTTATTTTACCAAGAAACAACGATTCAGTGTTTGCAGTGACTCTACAGGCCATAACTACTGCTAATAGTGACAATTGGCTATAAATTTCTTAAAGTGAAGTACACGCTAGAAGACTACTGTGATATTCAAAATAAGAAACAATTTAATTTCTGGATAGGTTCATAAAGTATGTTGTTGAAGAAAATAAGTTTTGAGCCTGATCTGGGAACAGTTGAATAGGCAGAGTGAAGGCTGCTGGGGGAGCAAAGAGCAGAGGAAGAAAACAAAGAAGTGGGATTGGCCAAGAGGTGCTGGATATTGTTGGGTGGCCTGTGTCAGGATTCCAGGGAAGTGGGTGGATAGGTGGAAGCTGTATGATCTGATGATGAAAGGCATTGAGTACCGGGCTGAGAAACTTGTGTTTACTTTAATAGACAAATGTTGTTATGAGATCTAGGGTGAGAGAAGACTTGTTTAGGATTCAGATATATGTAGATGTTCCTCTATACTATATAAAATGCTATCAATGGAATAATATGTCTATGGCATCCATAACAAATATATTAGTTTAATATTTATTGCCATTACAGTTTTTAGATCTAGATATAAATAGGTTTAATACCTACAACCTAAACTCTGAATTAACTTCCTTTTCTAATTGGCTAATATTTATTAATGAAGACTCTTGATAAACAATAAATATTGCTTTCCCCACAGTACTCATCCCACAATATAAATAATTGAGTGAATATGAGCTCTCCTCCTTTTTTTCTTTATTTATTAACAATTGTTCTAAAATGTCTTTCAAGTCTACACAAAATTGATATTTTAGAGGTCTTTTTGGTTGACTTTTATTGAGACGATTAAATATTTTTATTACATTGCAGGAGAGGCTAATCAACTAGCTGCAATTAGAAATTAACATTTGTTATATTTTCTTCTGTTTTATTCTATTTGCATGTCTTAAATTAATTAATTCGTTAAAGATTTATATTATTAATTTAGAAAATAAGATGTAGAGAAGCCATATCTTAGGACAAGCTGTGTTCCTCTGTGATTCATTACTAAAAGGACCATCTGGAGACATGAAAAGAAAAATCTATTCCCTACACTCCAATGAAAGCATGATTATCTACTCCATGTGAAGAGAGATTTGGGAAGCGTTTTCTAAAGGCACATTTCAAAGATTGAAGAATTGTCTATCCCACTGAAGAGCAGAAACAGCACCGAGGGCATGGCAAAGTTAAATGAATTCCAATTACTAAAAGCAAACATATAAACATCTGTAATTCTAATAGCCATAATAAATCTTAGCAGTTGAAAAAAGAGAAAAGTTCTAGTTGGCTTGATAATTGGATCAATTTTTCACTTATGGGCTGTCAATTACTTGACATTTTAATGCATGCCAAATACAGCTAAAAGTATTTTAATTAGAATAACGTTGCAAAAACTAACCCTACAGCCTTAATTGTAGTTTTGAAGCACAAAATGTGCATCTGAATACCTATTTACTGAGCGGAAGTTAATTAAAAGCATAGTTTTATATTGAACGTGCACTGGGCAGAGAGAGGGAAATAATTGGCAATTAGGAATATGTAAGAGTCCATTCTATAAAGCTAAGCACGCTTCCTACAAACTTTAAACAAGTTGAGAATTTCATTATTTTGAGTGGTATCAGCAGTTGTAACAATTCAATTTTTTTTTATATAATGTACAATACATATGGCTGTTAGTTTCAAAGCTTCAATTTTACTATGAAAACAAGTTATATTTACATGATAATTTATTATTTTCAAGCTACCAGAGAATAAATGATTTTGACTTTATGAAATGCTGACGTTTGTTTGGAGGGCCTCAGCAAATAACACCTCCCTTTTTTTCATTTAAGTTGTGAACCAATTGAGCACTAACTCCTCAAAGCATCTCCTATATGGGAAAAGTATGGGAAAGAATGTGAAGCCCAAATGGGACAACTTACGCCCTGGGGCTAGGTGTAGAACAACCAAATTATACACTGCTTGCTCACCCCACCTCTTCTAGAGTTTATAAAATTGGAAGAACTTACTTTCCCAGGACTTGGAAGGCAGAATCTTTAGCTTGTACATAGTGTGCTGCTGGTTCTTTTAGCAAAGGTTCAATAAAGAAGAAAGAAAAATAGTGAATCTCCAGAGACCATTTTGCCAAAACAGCAAATGCTTCAGCTGCCCCACTATGATCCAGAGTAGAGAAGAAAGGATAAGGCACCAAAAACCTCCCATTTAGAACCATTTCTAGCTTATACTCCTTCAGTCAAGAATCTTGAATTAATGCCAATTATCCAGCTTTAAGAAAATTGATTCTACCGCTGAAAGAAATAAGGGCAGGGCAAGAGGCTAGAGATATTTAGGGGAAAATACTCCTTTTATGAGAACCTGAGCAATGGGAAAAGAGGCCTCTTCTAATGTAAACCATCTTGAAAGTTAGTCTTTGAGAGGTAAAGAATTTATGTTCTACAACATGGCAGAATTAAGATCAGAACTGAACTGCCGAATTACAAGCCTAACACTTTTTCCACTATATATTGCTGCAGCTTTGTCTTAGGTCTGTGTTCTTTTTTTTTGAATTGTTTCAGCTTTGGCCATTAGGAGCCCTTTCATCTGGCTCCTGTGACCCTCTGACATATCCCCTTCCCATCATTGTGGATCTTTTTCTTTTTCTTTCTTTTCTTTTTTTATTATCATTTCTTTACTTTATGTACCTAATAGATAGATGGTCTAGGCTCTATAATTTGACCAGGATTTTTCAGAAAAAGGACAGTCGTATTATAGTCAGTATTAGCCATATTATAGTCAATAATGAATGAAGAATCTAAATTGCTTTTTAAACTAATTTGTATGTGACCAAGGGTATTTTTGTACTTAGGTTCCATATTAACATTTCTAATACTCTGATAATTAACTATTCATTATCAATTTTCTTCAGTTAATTTGTGATTGCCTACACTAATCCCTAAAAATGTTATTTGCATAAGAACACATCAACACAAACATACGTTCAATTGATTATTCAAATCCTCAGGGTAGCCAAAGGACTTGAATAAACATTTTTCCAAAGAAGACATACAGATGGCCAAAAGGTTCATGAAAAGGTGTTCAACATCACTATCAGAGAAATAGGGAAAAGCAAATCAAAACCACAATAACATATTACCTCACAGCTGTTAAAATGGCTATTGTCCAAAAACAAAACAAAACAAAACAAAACAAAAAACCCAAAACAACTGTTGGCTAGAATGTGGAAAAAAGGGAACCTTTTTGCACTGTTGGTAGGACTTTAAATTGCTACAGCCACTATGGAGAACAATATGGAATTTCCTCAAAAGTTAAAAATAGAACCACCATGTGATCCAGTCATCTCACTTCTGGGTATATATTGAAAGCAAATGAAATCACTATCGTGAAGAGATGTCTGCACCCCCACATGCGCTGCAGCATTATTCACAATAGCCAAGCCATGGGAACAACCTAAGTGTCGATGGAATAATGGATAAAGACAATGTGATGTATAGATAAATATAGATATAAAAAATGAAATATTCAGCTACATAAAAAAGAAGGAAATCCTGCCATTTGTAACAGCATGGATGAAACTTGAGGGCATTATGCTAAGTGAAATGTCAGCCAGAGAAAGAAAAATACTCTGTGACCTCACTTATCTGTGGAACGTAAAAAATCCAGACTTATAGAAACTGAGACTAGATTGGTGGTTGCCAGTGGCTGGAAGGTGAAGGAAATGAGGAGATGGTGATCAAAGGGTGCAAACGTTCGGTTATAATATGTAAGTTCTGAGGATCTAATGTGCAGCATGGTGACTATCCTTAACAATACTGTATTGTATACTTGAAATGTGCTAAGAGAGAAAATCTGAAATGTTCTCACCACACAGACACAAAAGTAGCTATGTGAGGTGATAGTTGTGTTAACTAACCTTATCGTGGCAATCATTTCATAATACGTAAATATGTCAAATATAGAATGTCATGATTTGAAACAACTTACACAGTGCTTCTTATCAATTTTATCTCAGTAAAGATGGAAAAGATCCTCATGACGTAAAGCATAAGACGTGATGGTGTTTGGGGTGGGGGGATGGGGAAGGAAGGAGGAAATCTATGTTCTAAGTGAAGGGGCCCAGGGAGCAATCCTGAGGATATATGGCATCTTGAATGGAAGCGTTCAGGTCCTTTTTCTCCAAGTTCCTTTCTTCAAATCTGAAGCCATTTGCCTGGAACTGGCTTTTATCTGAACTAATACTGACATTAGTCAGGATAAAATTAAATTAGAACCCAACATTCTCACTTGTAGTGAAGTATGATGTTACAACTCTAGCTGTGACTCCTGCGGTGGTGTCCAGCCAAGTCGGGTCATTGCCTCGTAAAATTCTGGTGCTAAAAACCTTGCCCTTACTCTCCATCTTAACAACAAGCTACGTGGGACAGTTCCCCTGACACTGGCATAGCAACTCGCTCGTATTATTGACAGTCTCCTAGCCTTCAACCAATACCTAGCAGTTTTAACCAGGGCTCTGATACCTGCTGAGGGAAATGTCACTGACTCTAAATTTCACTGCATCCTTTGTCCAATTCTCTCAATTAAGATTCTTCAAACTAGCTATCTGCCAATTCAGTATCATTTACTCTGGAAAACGTATGTTGCTGAAAAATAAGCTACTCTCTTCTCTTTCCCCCAGATCACACTAAAGGTGTTGACTTATTAAACTTAAAGCAGATGTTTCAGCTTTAATAGGTGATTCCGAAATTCTGAAAACTCTTCAAATAACATAGTGGGCGCATAGAGGTAGAATTCACTTCAGAATCCCCTTTCCAAATCACATTTCCTCTCCTCACCTGCATTTCTGCAAACCTAGCATTCTATTGTACATACGCCTATTTGCCACTCTCAATCCACATGATTTGGTAAAATAGAACCTCTCATGCCCAGAAGCTGACCTTGATTTATCTCTACGTGAATTAGTATATCTTATTTCTAGCCAGTGATTATATTTCAGAGACATGGATATTGAAAAATGAATAGGAGGTGATGAGATCTTTCCTGGAGAATTTCAGAAAATGAAACACCAGCGTTTTATTAGATGGTAGTAGATATAAAGCTTGTTTCTACAGCAAAAAATGTAGCCAACACAAAGGAGACAAAACCGCAAGAGTATGAGGAAGAAACTGGATGGCGAAGATATCTTTTGAGCACCCAAATCAAACTGCACTTGAAGTCAGCTCTACTCTTTGAACTTTCAAACACACGTGTGAATAAAATTCCTTTTTGCCAGTCTCTGGTATCTGGTAAAACAGGCAACACGGTGTGAAAGTTATAGGATTAGAATAAGATAAACTTGGATCCGATTTTGCTGTTTTCTAGTTATACGAATTGAGTCAAATTGCTTAACATCTCTGCACATATAAAATAAATACCCAACCTACTCAAGATTTTACCTCATCTAGTCATTAGTATTCTTGGGCTGACATTGTTTAAGACAGTTTGGTTATTAGAGTGACAGTCTTTTAAGGGACAATTTCAACATAAGTAATTGAGTAATTGATTTAGGCTAGTGACTTTAAATTGAAGCCTTACTAAATTTTTAATTAGTGATATGTTTAATCTATTGGACTTATCAGAGTGTTTTGTCTTCTATTATTGATTGTTTTATTTTTGTATCGAGGTATAATTCACATATTAGTTTTAGAACATTATAACAATATAATGATTTGATGTTTATATGTGTTAGAAAATGGTCACCACAGTAAGTCCAATTGTCATCTGTCACCACACGTAGTTACACAGTTTTCCCTTGTGATGAGAATTTTAAAGACCCATTCGTGTAGCGACTTTCAAATATGCACTGAAGCACTATTAACTATAGCCATCATGCTGTAATTACATTCCCAACACTTAGGATATGTTTTTTACCCAGACAGCTTAAGTATTTTGAAAAGAAATCTGATATAATAAATTTAGAATTTCATTGTTTAAAGTTTGATTAAGTTCAGAAACAGAAGCAAACATTACTTAAGCATCCTTAGAAATCATTATTAATATCCAATAAAGTTAGAAATAGAATTAAAAATTTGTAGAATAAATTTAAGGCACAAAGGAAATATATTTTTAATTTTAACAATTTTAATATTTAGTTTGAAGCAAAAATAGTTACTCTAGGTTGCTCTTTTATATATAAAAATCACCTTCAAGTGTATCAGAAAAGCTCACGTCAATATCACGCAATCATTTCTCCATAACTATCACTTTGGTGACAGGATCAGACAAAAGTGTGCCTGGTGCATCATCTTTCCTTTCATCTATTTTATGTTAGTAGATAACACACTTCAGTGGTAAAAACAAAAAATTAGATTGATCTCAAGATACAATGGATGGGTGTCTGGGTGGTCAGTTGGTTAATTGTTCACTTTGGCTCAGGTCATGATCTCGAGGTTCGTGGGTTCCAGCCCTGCTGTTGGGCTCTATGCTGACACTGCAGAGCCTGGAGCCTACTTCGGGTTCTGTGTCTCCATCTCTCTCTGCCTCTCTCCCGCCCACACTCTGTCTCTCTCTCTCAAAAATAAATAAAAATTTAAGCAAATTTTAAAAAACCCTTGTAAAAAGAAATATAATGGAAAATACACCCTGCTTTAACTGTTTATCCCCAAACACAGCTCCTTTTCCCAAAGATAGTGTGACTGGTTGTTTGTTCATTCTACATCCTCCATAGATATTCTGTACATACATATCTTTTGTTTATATGAATAGGACCACATTATACCTTTTTTTTAAACCTCAAATTTTTTACTTAAATATATCTTAGAAATGTATATGGGTCACCTCATTTCAAAAACGGCCAGACAGGGGGGCCTGGGTGGGGTCCGACTCTGGCTCAGGGCATGATCAGTTGGTGGATTCGAATCCCGCATTGGGCTGACAGCTCAGAAGCTGGAGCCTGATTCGGATTCTGTGTCTCCCTCTCTCTGCCCACCCCCCTTAAAAATAAATAAACACTTTTTTATATTAAAAATAATAAAAATGGTCTGGCAGTATTTAATTGTCTAATTTATCACTATTTAGTTAACCGATTCCCTATTGGTAGCTAGTTAGCTTTATTTTTCCTTCTTTGCTATCACAAATAATATTTCAGTGACTATCTGGTACAAGGTATTTTCAAACACATTCATGTATATATGGAGAATAAATACTCAGAAGAAAAAATGTTAACAGATATGACAACTTTTAATTTTGAAAAACTATATAATTATCTTCCATAGAAATTATTCCAACTTACATCCCCTGCCAACTCCCACCAGCTATAAATAAGATAGTGGTTTTTTTTTTTAAGTTTTAAGTAAATTCCCTATAGTATGAACTGATTCTCACAAGTCCCTCTACTATATTAAGTTTATATAAAAGTGAGAAAATCAATATTAAGAATAGTAATAACAGCTAAGGGGATGCTACATGTAAGATACATTACAGGTTATATTTCTTTACTGTCACATTAATCCTTTACAATGAATAATAGTTTCACTTTTTATAGATAAAAAAAATTGAAGCAATGGAGAAGTTTCCACAGCTAGAAAGTGGTTAAGGCTGTAGCCAGTTCTTAAATTTTTTTTAATGTTTATTTATTTTTGAGAGAGAGAGAGACAAAGCATGAGTGATGAGGGGCAGAGAGAGAGGGAGACACAGAACCGGAAGCAGGCTTCAGGCTCCGAGCTGCCAGCACAGAGCCCAACGCGGGGCTCAAACGCACAAACCATGAGATCATGACCTGAGCTGAAGTAAGACAACCCACTGAGCCACCCAGGCACCCCTATACTTTCAAAAGTAAAAGTGTACCTGGTAAACAACTGAGAAAAATAGGTTCCCAATATGTTTAAGCCTATATTAACCTGAATAGTTGCAAATAGCAAATGGATAAAGAAATGAAGGGAGAGGATGTTAACAAGAATAAAATGTGGTTTTCAGAGACCATTCTAAGGTGTTAATGACTGTTATATAGAAAACTAAGATAAAAATTACAAGACTGAAGAAACTGTAAAAATGGAAGCTGTAATGGGGCACCTGGTTGGCTCAGTTGATCAGTTGAGCATCTGACTCTTGATTTCCACTCAGGTCATGATCCCAGGGTTGTGGGATGGAGCCCCGCCTGGGGCTCTGTGCTGAGCCCCGAGCCTGCTTGGGATTTTCTTTCTCTCTCTTTCTGCCTCTCCCTACCTGCCCCCCTCCACTTGCATGAAAGCAGGTGCGATCTCTCAAAACAAACAAAAAACCAACCAACCAAACAACCAACCAACAAAAACCCAAGAAATGGAAGCTGTAAAAATTACCTTGGTTACATTCTTAGTATGTTTTCAGGTGATGACTCTTTGTAGTGCTTATACTTAATCTGAAAGTGATTTTACATAGTGATGCTCAGAGAGATGGAGTGGCTTAAATCTACTAGAAGTTCACTTTAATCTTCATGAAATCAAATGTTCTGTTTTGCACTTGCAGAAACTTCAAGGTTAGCTGAGGTAGTTTTTAGGCAATATTTTATCTTTTATTGGAATAATAGAATAAAGCAGTAATTTTACCTAGGTACCCCCAGGATGAATGTTGGATATGTTTGCTCTTCAACACATATATGCTAATGCTAATATATGCTAATGCAAGTGGTTTTACATTTTGTTGATGTGTAATAATTTCAAGAGGATTTTAAATCTGCTAAAGTGAAATTGGCAACTTGTTTAATTTGATACTATTTTTATGCAAATATTGTTAGTAATATAATAAAAGAGAGGTGCAGAAAATGCAGTTTGGAAAACAAAGCTGTTTCTAAGTGCAACATTTGTCAAACCTCTTTGGGATTGAGCAGTTCTGAAAATGATTAATTGTGCATGAATGACTGAGAAAACATAAATTCAAATAAATAATTGTTTCCAGAAATGATTAAGTAGGCAGAAACCAATTTTATCATTTATTTTGGCATTGCTAAGTGAGGAAGGGGATTACATGTTGATTTATATGGATGAACATTAACTATAAAGCATCCAGTTTGGTCCTAGTAAAGCGCACATCTTAGAAAATAAAATTTGAATCAATATTCATCTAATAAATCATAATGTTTTATGGAAGTCAAAAAATATTTGTAGCAATTTTATACATGTGTTTTTGGCCTACATTTTTATTTATTCTTTAAATAAGTCCCAGAAACCATGGAATTGCAGAATTAAGATACTGAACCTGAACTTAAGCTAGAACTCAAGAATATTAAAACACAAACAGAAAAGTTTAGGATGTGGGACTTTGAATCCTCCATAATGACAGTAGCCAGCAACTGGTTTTGTCTAAATATGGTTATATAGAAATGGAATGCTGTTACTATGGAATTCAGACTGAAGAAATGAACAGAAAGATGTCAACCTCATCATATCTGCACAGAAGGAAAGATCTTCAGAAATCTGATGTAAAAAGCCAAGCCTAGCCTCTTACTGACCAGCAATGTTCTATCAGGTTTTCTTTATGGATGTATGCTGAGAGACAGGATTTTATCCGCAGTTTATCCACATATAATACACAGCATATTCAAAGATGCTCCTCAAAAAACAGGTCATTGACTTGATAATATGTTGCTATAATCAGGAATGGCTGAAAAATATCCCAGTTTTGGTTAATGTTCTATATTTGTTGCTTAGGATATACCTTCAGATATAAAAATCATCTATTCTTTTTCATATTGATGTTTGAATTCATATATATATATACACATAATTGATGCAATCTGAATTAAAATGATGTGCATTATAATTTAATTACTAAATAATTTGATTACTAAATATCTCATGATGCTGATGATAGAATAAGAATAAGTAGAAACACATATTATGAACTCTAATAATTTTACAATAGTTTCATGAAGTCACTTTTCTTGTTATTCTTTTGGAACTACTTTTAAAAAGTTCAGTGTCATGATTTTTTTTAATTTCAAAATATCACACTTTAAGATTTTAAAAAACTAATGTGACATTTCAAAAGTAAAGATCTACTGTATAAAGAACCATGCCATTCCTCAAACTTCTAACACATATTTTAGCTAAATGTATCTTCATGCACAATTTGCTCTTCTCTGAAAATCCTTTCTGTCCTAATAACTCCATTGTCTGTCTCTGCCTTAGCTCAACAATTCAAAAATCACATATTAACTGCCTACTATAGAACAAGTCTGTGCTAAGTTAGAAAGATACAAATATTAATGAAAACAACAATCCTTAACCTAGACCTCTTGTATTTCAATTGAGTTAACAAATACATGACATATAATTTCAAATATGGTACTGTGAAAAGTGCTATTATGAGATCACAGAAGATGGTCACTTATTGTATTCAGAAGATTCAGGAAAGTATTCTTCATGGAATAAAATAATGCTTGAACTAAGATTTGAAGGATGCTTAATGTTAGATAAAAGGTGCCTGAAAATACATTTCAGAGAAAGGAATTAGCAAAAGCTCAAGTGCAGAGGCATAGAATAGTATAAAATGTTCCATGATCATTTCAGGCAGACTGCTTTCACTAGACTATAAAGTAAATTCAGAACAAGATGGCATTGAGGCTGGAAAGGTATGTATGCGTCAATTTGTTAATATTTTTTAATCTCTTATTTTGGCTCACAAAATGAAAATTTTGTGGAGACATGAAGGTACCTGGAGGCATAGTGGATTTTTCCTTTTACAAATGTTCTTGCTGTAAATATTATAGGAAAGGCACAATGACATCAGCAAAATATGAATTATCATTATCTTCTTAACAATAATTTAGGAAAGGAGAGCCTGGGTGGCTCAGTCAGTTAAGTGTCCAACTTCAGCTCAGGTCATGACTTCACCATCGGTGAGTTCGAGCCCTGCGTCGGGCTTTGTGCTGACAGCACAGAGCCCGGAGCCTGCTTCGTATTCTGTGTCTCCCTCTCTCTCTGCCCCTCCCCTGCTTATGCTCTGTCTCTCTCTGTCTCAAAACTAAGGAAAAAAAACATTAAAAAATTTTAAAAAATAATTTAGGATGATGAAATACTAATAACGACATTATTTTCTGGAATGGCTTTGTCACTTTCTTCCCTCACTGTCTGGCTTTAACTTTAAAGAATCATACATACCCCACACCTTTTCACATTTCTGGGCAAGGGTCTTCCACCAGAACAACACTCCTGGTTTCTCATCCACCTCCCATGTTCACTGACCTGAAGTGAGTGCAATGACTTATCTAATGCGCAAATGGGGTAATGAAGGGGCTATGTGTAGCTTGGCTCACTCTAGTTCCTCTTCAGTTCTGGCTTCCTGTGATAAAAGGTGTTGCCCCAGTGCGTGTGTGGATATGTGAAGCTTGGGGTTGTCCAGCTGAGCCAGTGACCGGGTTAAGTTAGTAGGTAGAATTCAGGGGTCAAGGATTACAAAGCCACTTGGACAAAAACTTAAGCATAAAATATGGAGACCATTATGAGCGAAAAACTGATATTATAATTTTCTCCTGTCTTTCCATGTCTTGGTTTGTTCCAACCTCAAACAGAGAAGAGAGGAATGCTATGAATTGTCCTTCTAGAACTCTAACATATATGAAGTAATCATTTAATATGTATTCCTAATTAAAGCCGGCACGCAACAATGTACTTGTAATTGTTTCCCTCGGTAGTTCACTTCATCATACCTAGAATCCAGTTGCTCATGATGCCAAGTCGTCCTTGCAGGCCTCCTTTCCTCAGATGAAACTGTTCTTCTCTATTCTTCATGAGGATACACATGCGCATTTAATGATCTTGTCTGTGGTAACAAGATAATGAGCGGTCATGGGTTTTTGAGCTACCATCACTAAATAATACATATACAGTCTAGCATATGTTCTCTGAATGGCAAGTATCTTATTTTAAAATTTATTTATTTATTTTGAGAAAAAGAGTGAGAGAGAGAGAGGGAGAGAGAGAATCCCAAGCAGGCACCTCACTGTCAGTGCAGAGCCCTACATGGGGCTCAATCTCACAAACCATGAGATCATGACCTGAGCCAAAATCAAGAGTTGGACGCTTAACTGACTGAGCCATCCAGGCATCCCATGACAGCAAGTATCTTAATCCAAATATGGGATCCTAAAACTAGAAAATTCACATTTGATGATAAGGGGAAGTTACTTTGGAAAGGATGGGTCTTTTGGTATGTTTAATAACATCAAATGGTAACTAAATATTTCATCTGAAAAATGTGAGTAAGCTTTGGCTGGAACTCAGCAGAGGAGCCCTGGGTGACAATAGTGACTAAGACAATGATGGTGTGGGAAACATTGTAGGATATCTCATTCGACAATTTCTGACTTCTACTTCTTTGCCTGTCTCTTCTAAAAGCAGGATAATGAAATGCCAGCGTTCATATTTTAGAGAGATCATGCAACAGTGCTAGCCGATGTCAACAGAAGTCCCTGGTTATGACCTTCTTTCTCAAATAAAAGAATGTTAGAAGGAAGCTTTGATGCACCCTTATCTGCTACTTTGTGTGCAGAAAAAAAGAGAGATGCAGAAGTCATCTTGTAACAGTGAAGTCAGAAATCGCATGCTGAAGATAATTCCTGGCTGACATCCTTGAGCAGTATGTGAAAACAAAAGCCCTATGTTTAAGCCTTCGTTAATTGGGTATTCTGCTACTAATTGCCAGAAATAAAAAGTACGTTTCAATTTTCTATAGATCCTCATTCTTAGTTGTGGACACCTGAAACTAATCTAGCTGGCTTATTCATTAAATAATTGGTTAGTGGAAGTCATCGAACAGAATTGTTGGGATGGCCTTTAAGCCTGGACACTACATTTCCAGAAGTATACGTAAGGATAACATATCCAGGAAACATGCCCAATCATACCATAAGGTCATTAGAAAGGAAAAATATTGCCATTGCCCCTACACAATAGGAACTAGACACTCCGGCACAACTGCCTCAGGAGACCCACATGCAACAGCTGCTTCGTGTTTTTTATTTTCCTCATCCATGCTTCATGAGGGTTCACGTGCATGGCAGAGCCCAGGTCCCACACCTGCATCCTACCTGATAGGAGGTTTGGAAAATGCACCTTGTGAGTTGTCAGCCTCTATTGTTCAAGAAAGTAAGACTAAGAAGCATGGAAATGAGTGGTGAGTGAGCTAATATAAAGTGTCTGCAAAAAACTGTGCCAACCCTGATTGGTATTGGCTTCCTGGAGTGGTGCCCTGAAGATTGCCAAACATATGCAGGCTCAGCAAGAAAGAGTGACATGATTCATTAGCGATGTCTGCTGAGATACAGAGAGGGAGAGTTTGGATATGCCTGCCACTCACTGTTCCATCCCCAGGCAAAGATGCAAAGAAGCAGCAGCTGGGGAGTGGCAACTGAGGAGCTGAGACAGATAAATAATTATAGGAAAGGAAGATCTGGAGGATACTAAACTACTATAATGGTTGAGCTTGCTCAGAAGCTGGAGGAACAGAGATAACAAAGGGAGATGAGAATGAAAGTGGTGCTATCCTGTAACAGACATACTCAAACTAATTCTCTTCTCCTACGTTGAGGGTATTTTGGCCTCTGTTCAGCCAATCCTTAGTTTCTGGGCAGAAAAATATCACAAATAAACTTGAATTACATTGTGGCTGTGCATCTCTATAAGATTAAATCTTATAAATCTTTATAAGATTTCCTGCTCCTGAAATCTTATGAAGAAATAGCACATGAAAGGGCCCTTCACTTCAAGATCTGCGGAAAAGAATGGACCAACACACATTATATAAATATGAATTTCTAGAACCATAAACCTTATCTGACCATTTCATTTTATATGTGAAGAATCTCTGACCCAGAGATATGCTGTGACTTATGCAAAGATTTTAGCAGAGTACTATCTACTTCAGCATCTCTCAGGCCTATGCCTTTTCTGTGTACTCACATGTTCATTCAATCATCTATATTAAGATGGCACTTTGCTGAATACTATAGATGATACAAGACATAAATAACCAAGAGTTCCGTGATCAAGCAGTTTATGAGTAAGTAGAGGATCAAAGACACACAAAGATTTTATTCTCTACAAATCTCAAAGAAAGGGAAGTCACAATGAATTGAAGTATACAATGGGAACAGCTCAAGTTTTCGAACCAATGAACAGAAACTAGCTCTATATGAAATGGAAGAAAGCGAGTTTATTAAAAGAATCATTGGAAAGACCAAAGAACCAAGCTGTAAATTAATTGCCAGGGATCACGGGCGCACACACACACACACACACACACACACACACAACCCACTGCAGAACCAGTATGTTAAAGAGCATTCCTTCGAGCACTAGACACTTCCGTTTTCATAAATGTCACCTTTCATGATCAAACACTGCTCTCCCTAGCTGAGAAAGAGAACCTTGTTTACAAGCTATTGAGTCAGTGTTGGCTACGTGGGAGGTTGAGATAGTGAATAGCTAGCATTTTTAGTTTTTAGACAAGGAGGGTATTTTTTATCCTCTGCCAACATTCTTAAAGAATTCTCCAAACATACTCAGAGGATCAAAGGCTAAGTGGCCATAAATCTTGACAGGTGTACACCCACAAAAACTACATGGTATAATGATTCTCCCAGTAGAAATGATCGTACGAATAATTCAAGCCAACTTATTTCTTTTCCACGCCGTATCTCTAGGAATGAGAATAATTGTTAGTTATTCCACAAACCATCACAGTAGTAGGAGAGTTATACAGGGATTTTATATTGATTTATATAAACACGCATACACCTGAATGGCAAAGATTGTGTAAGTAAGTACATACATGAAGCAAGGCGAATATAATTTGGTCCCTTCTCTTAAAAAGAAAACTGTATTCTAAAATCAATCTCAACATCAACATCCATCATCTTGCCCCAAACCAAAGTTCCTGATTTGAGCTAATAGGTTTTAATTCTTTGTCTCCCAGGGTAAAAATCTTTCCAGTCAGTGCACCTTCTGGAAAGGAAGGGGCAAGCATTTCCTCTCCTCTAAAGCTAAATCCAAGCTCTGTTAAAGAAATAAGTTTTGCATTTTAAACACATTCTCTTGATACTACAGGTAACATAAAAGGCATTTAGACAATTTTCTCTTTCCTGCTAATAATGTTTGCTTATATTGAGTATATTCAGCCGGCACATCCACTCTAATCATTAGATTTATAATTTATGATAACCAGTGCAAGCGTTACCTAATAACCCTTCACTGAAAAAGAAATTCACCGTATTGAAGGAAAACAGGGAGGATAAATCATACATGAAAACATATAGATGAGATATTAACAATACCCCTGAAACTTGTTATCATCTCTAGACTGGTGGTTTAACCTTTAGAGAAAGTAAATAATTTGTTCCTTTCTCCTGTGTGTCTATATCATTTTAGCAGCTTTATAAAAAGCAGTTCTGTTTCCACTTTTTCATTAGCTTTTCAAGCACAGACATCTGTCACCAAACAACTTCCCAGAAGCTGTGGCCAAATTGGATGGAAACTATATTTGAGAATGTGTATTTATAAATAAAGACCTGCCTGAGACTCAATAATACTTTGCTTTTATTCTTCTTGTGGAAATTTTATTCTGAAATCGATTGACTCTAAATACAACATTTTCTTCTGATTATATTATGATACTGAAGGCTGAAGATGAATAACTTCATTTATAATGAAATCCGTGGAACTTAAAGGTAAAATACTATTTCTTGCTTTTTCTTTTGCAAAAGTCAACATCTTTTTTCCCCTTTCAATGACTTGTTTGTATCTTTTCCTTTTTCTTTTTTTGAACCACTTTATTGAAGCATAATTGACATACAAAAGCTGTACATATTTAATGTATTCAGCCTAATGAGTTTGGATGTAAGTGAACACCCATGAAACCATCACTACTATCTAAAGGGCTTTTGCTTTGAAGCCCTTTTCAACATGAAGTTCCATGGTTCTCTGATTCTCAGAGTGTTCAGATATAAACAGAGCATTACATTAGTGCTCAGCATGGCCAGTGACAGAATGTCCCATCTCTGCCCTCAGACAGCTTTATAGACAAGAGGGTGAGCAATATTAAATGTTTAAAGTTACAGATTAAAAAGGTGGTCTTGCATGTAACAATGTGGAACAGGGGTGTGGCTGAAGTACCCAAAAGCTTACCATGGTAGAGTGCCATCATTTGTGTGCCTACCCCAATAGACACTACAAAGAGCACAAACCAAATGAAAAGGTGCTTCTTTTTAACTTCTATCATCCCTTCTCCTGATGTTTTCCTGAAGAAGTCAATGCGAGAAGAGGTGGTGTGAAAGGAAATCAAGAAAGGAGAGTGTAAATAGATAGATAGGTGGATAGATAGATAACAAGTAGGGGCAGCACTTGGGTGGCTCAGTCTTGAAGCATCCGACTTCCACTCAGGTCATGACCTCAGGGTTCATGAGTTCGAGCTCTGCATCAGGCTCTGTGCTGACAGCTCAGAGCCTGGAGCCTGCTTCAGATTCTGTGTCTCCTTCTCTCTCTCTCTCTGCCCCTCCCCTCCTTGTGCTCTCTCTCTCTCTCTCTCTCTCTCTCTCAAAATAAATAAACATTAAAACAATTTTAAAAAATAAATAACAAGGTAGGTAGGTAAGTGAGTGAATGAATGACCCTGCATTTTCTCCTTTCTTGGTTCCTGTTCCACTTAAAGTCTAAGCTGATCTTGGGGAAAGAACATTGAACTAGGTGAGGGAATAAGATTTTAACTTTGATTAGTTTATACTTTGAAATAAAATTTTAAGAACACCATATAACCAGAGAATTATAATATGCCAAAAATATCTCCAAGGAGTTGGGAAAAGAGATCCAGTGGGTATTTAGGCAGTGTTAGAAGACAAAAACAAGTTGTCTTCTTATGCGCTCCACATTGGGCATATTCAAGAATTTATAAGCATCTTTCTCTGCCACCTAGTTATAATTTTTTTTAGGGGTAGGGAGAATTTAATATTCAATGATGGTTAACACAGAGTTTAGCATCTCATATGTTATCAGTCATTTCAACACTCAGAACAAGTAAATGAATACACTTTAGAATGGAAGATTGTTTTCTGTTCTTACTACTGTTTTTCTTACTCCAGCCTTTAAGCCTATGGATCTCAATATTCATGTAAGAGTCACATGTAAAAAAGAATTGATACCTAATATGCTTTAGAGACTTTTCAGATATGGTTCATTGGAGTTGAAATCCTATATGTTTATTTTGTATAATATACCAAATTATAGTGCTTTGAGGCCTCCACTGCTTGATTATCATTACATTAAATGCTCTCTTAAACATTCCCCAGAAAGTATTGAGTTCCCCAGACACTGAGCTCAACTGACCTTAAGAACGAATCCTTTTTGTTCTCCACTTTCTATTCTGCTTCCTCCTCTACTCATGACCCTCAGGAGCTCACCTCTCTCACTCAATTCTTTTTAACTCCTATTCTGACCTCCAGGTGAAGTACAAAGGTCTGGCTTTCCCTGAAATATAATTTCTCTAAACTGAGACAAATCTAAATTATAAAGAATATTTATTTTAAGTAAATAGACAAAAAATAGACAAAATAAATAGACAAAAAAGCCCCTAGCATCCATAAAATAAAAGGTGTGGAAATTCTACTCAAGGGATTTAATCACACTTTCTATGTAAGCTGATGCAGATTCCATTTTTAAGAAGAAAAAATTCAAAAATTATAAAGTTTGTATTAATATCTTCCTTTCCTTATTTTATTTTTTGCCCTAATCTCAATTGGTATAGAATTTACCATGTAAATCTGTGTCAGCCTATGTATTGGCTTTGTTAGCCTACCTTTTGTACATACAAAAATGTTTAATACTTTTAAATATTCAAGTACTACTGGTGTCCTCCACTTTTGAAAGTTTATGTTATGCCACTCACTTTTTTGAAAGACCTGCATTACTCCCAGGTTTTGGTAACTGAAAGAAAGAATTCTGGAGAGGATTTTCGCTTTTATAAAAAAAGGCAAATAGCAAAAGGAGCGTTTAGCATTTGTTTTGCAGGGAACTGCAAAGGTTACAGAGGCCACAGAGGCGGCGTGCACCTTGGGTAGCTGGAGTGGCGCCGCCAAGCCCCTTCCCCTGGAACTACACTCAGCATCAAGCCACGGGAGCTTTGAACTGTGTGAACATCTGTGCTTTATCTATATTTGTTTTATGCATCCATTAGCAATTTGTGACCGAAAGTATCAGGAAAGCCTAACAGAGGTGATTTGGGGGGCCTGGGAGCACGCAAAAATTTTTTTCAATATAATTTAATGATAACTGTTTCTTCAATGTATGGCAGTTCAGAGCACTCCACTTTCAGAGAGCGGGGGAAACATGTATCAGCAACCAAATGATCACTAGATGGCAGCATAATTCAATTCTTATAAAATACATTTAAACTGGTGATTTTCTTCTTCACGACTGATACTTGTTTCACAACTTCAAAGACCAAAAAAATAGATTGAAATAAGATATTAGTCATCTAAAATATTAGTTTTATCTCACTGCCAATGTATTTGTTATGCTCCGGGTAACAAGGCAACAATCTCTTTGATGGCTACCAGAGGTGGGGGAGTGGGGAGATGGGTTAAACAGGCAATGGGGATTAAAGAGGGCACTTGTTGGGATGAGCAGCAGGTAATGTATGGAAGTGTTAAATCACTGTGTTGTACACCTGACACTAATATTACACTGTATGTTAACTAACCGGAATTTAAGTAAAAAGTTAAAAAAAAAAAAAAGAAAGTAAAGTATGTAATGCTTAGATGTAACAAAGTACATGAGTTTTGGACTCTGACATGTCTGGATTTATTTATTTATTTTTAATTCTTTAATGTTTATATATTTGTGAGAGAGAGAGAGAGAGAGAGAGTGTGAGTGGGGAAGGGGCAGAGAGAGAAGCAGACACAGAATCCAAAGCAGGCTCCAGGCTCTGAGCTGTCAGCACAGAGCACAACACAGGGCTCAAACTCAGGAACTGCGGGATCATGACCCGAGCTGAAGTTGACCGCTTAACTGATTGAGCCACCCAGGCTCCCCTGACATGTCTGAATTTAAACCTGGCTCTCTTCTCTTTACCAGTCACAGAACTTAGAAAATACGCTGTGATTGTTCTTCTCTATATCTCAGTTCCTAAATAATTGGCATCTTTTGAAGCAGCCTTTTTGTGGACTGTAAGAGAATTTTTTTCCACGGAAGATAGTCATCTTTATTAATTTGTCCTACAATAATTAAACTTCCATAGTATTGACCTTTTATAGCATAAACACTGAAAATTAAATTGTTTTATTATTTTATAAATGTATCATGCGAGTAAATATTATTCTTCTACTGCTTTTGTACATATACTGTCTTTAATCTGTGTCTCTCTCAATTCTCAGGGTTATAGAGACCATACAATAGATATTTGATCAATGCCTGTTATCATGATTTGAAAGAGATAATTCATGTGCTGGTGATTGATTTACCTCAAACATATTAAGTCTTTCCTGTAAAAGGAAATATAGAGAGATAAACTGGATAAAGGTTCAGAGACTCTAGTCTCTGATAATACACTTTTATAAGGTCACACAATCTGTTGAGGCAGATCCAAGATTAGAAACAAATTATCTTTCCAATATACCACATACTGACTCTTGTTTTGTTCATGATCATCTACCATGACCCCAGCTAGAAACTTTAGACATAATTATTCCCTCCTACTCCCTGATCCATCAAATTTAATCACAGATTCATGCCAAATCTACCTTCGAAAGCATCTTGAATCCACCTCATTTTATCCATTCCTGTTTCCAATCTTTTGTTAAAGCCTTTATTATCTCACTTGTATAATTATGATGGAAACTGAAAAGATCCTCTCTTCCTAGTCAGGGATCACTTCCGTTCTACTTCTGCCGTCTTTGAGATATCCCAGCTCACTTTGATTTAAATGTAAGCCTAAATCAGCTGGACCTCTCAAGACCGTGATGTTTTCAGTTCTGATCATTTTTCAGAAGTGACCCACATGCTTACAACGGCAGGGATAAATTGCTGTGTGTTCTATCCCACGTGTGAACATCCTAGAGCCTAAGTATATGCAGCTCTTCATCTCATTAGGGATGCTTTATATAACTAAAAATTAAAATGAAAGAAAGAAGAAAAGAAAATTGTTTTGTTGTTGTTGTTGTTCCTTTGCTATATAACTGAAGCTTTAGAGGAAGTTAGAGAGTTCCCACACTGACTCAATACCTCTTTCTGCATCTGGTCAGATTATTCCTTTCAGATGACAAGGAA
The DNA here is from genome assembly GCF_018350175.1 of Felis catus. NCBI lineage: Eukaryota > Metazoa > Chordata > Mammalia > Carnivora > Felidae > Felis > Felis catus. The sequence continues at coordinate 98,543,038 of NC_058374.1, forward strand.
GGCAAATGTAGAGCGCTAAATTTCATTCTGAGAATTGTGTAGGCCGAAAATAAAATGAAAAACAGCCTGGCAGCAGTGTCCACGGGGGTTGTTGGGTTCTCATGGACTTCTCCTATGTAGCTCCAATTTAGTTACAGTGATACAGAGTGACAATCTCATGTGAGGTCAGCCTTTCTAAGTGAAAGTTTAGGATAATTGAGCTATAACACATGTCAAAGCAAAAACTACACGAAAATTGATCAAGCAAGCAAGATTGTATTGTAGATTATCATAATAGGAGAGACCTAAGCTCAATGCTAATGAAACAAAGGATAGAGTTTTTAAGCACTGAGGGGGTTGGGTTGGAGGATCATAATAAGCCTTCTGTGTTGGCTAATTGGCCTTATCCCAAGGAAGAGGAAACCTGATATTTTCCTGACAGGAGGTACTTTTACAATTTGGAGCAAGGGAGTTAGGCTCCTATTGGCAATTTTTTTTCTTCATTATTATATTTCAAAGAGATGTTCACAGATCCTCAAAAAAGACATTCATGAACTTTAAAACTGGCAAGAGTTTATATCTCAAAGGGGCAAGAGGGCAGGAGCCAAGAGTCAAGAAGAAGTCTGGTCAAAGGTTAGTCAACCTGAGGGGTGCCTGGATGGCTCAGTCGGTCCAACTCTGGCTCAGGTCATGATCTCATGGTATGTGAGTTCGAGCCCTGCGTTGTGTCTCTGATGTCAGCACAGAGCCCACTTCAGATCGTCTGTCTGTCTGTCTCTCTCTCTGTCCCTCCCCTGCTCTCAGAATCTCTCACTGTCTCTCTCAAAAATAATCATCAAAAAAAAGTTTAGTCATTCTATGAGGAACATTAAAGAATTCTTATTCATTTGTGATTATCAATATGCTATCCAGCTGCAAGTCTTAAACAGATATGAAACTAGTCTATGTGAGAAAACAAAACGAAGCAAAAAACTTGAACAAAGAACCATCTGAACAACCTGAATGACAGAATATGCAGAGTTTAGCTGAATCTCTGCCTCACTGGGGATATTAAAAACAAATACACAACTAACAACTGTTAAAACACAGGCCTGTGAAGAATTATTTCAAGGCAAATGAAGGAAATACCACCTTGGAGACTTGGAGCAAATGTAAGCTGTGGAAATGATTTACTGTAAGAAAGTAAATAAATTTTATCAAACAACTACATTATTATAGTGTAAGATACAGTCCCTATAAAGTAGGACTCAAAATTCATAAAGGATAATAGACAAATATGAATCTGAAATGTGAAAAACAATTGGATGCTAAGAAGAAGGATAGTAAAGATATTAAAATATATTAAATAACCTAAAATAGAAATTTAAAAAATATGGAAAGATATTAATATTCCCTAATCAATGTAAACTAGTAGGATAAATAAAAACCTTTAAAATGATGAATGATAAAGCTTATTGAATTCTTTTGAATTCTATTGAAATCTTTGGATTTTTTAAATCTCTGTCTAAAAGTTAGAAATATTGAAATATATATCATATATGTATACACACACACACACATATATATCTTAAGAAAAATAAGCATAAATCAGCATTCCCCCTGCCCACGCTCATACATTCCCATGTTTTTGTTTTTTTTTTTAATTTTTTTTTTCAACGTTTATTTATTTTTGGGACAGAGAGAGACAGAGCATGAACGGGGGAGGGTCAGAGAGAGAGGGAGACACAGAATTGGAAACAGGCTCCAGGCTCTGAGCCATCAGCCCAGAGCCCGACGCGGGGCTCGAACTCACGGACCGCGAGATCATGACCTGGCTGAAGTCAGACGCTTAACCGACTGCGCCACCCAGGCGCCCCACATTCCCATGTTTTTTAAATTCCTTTGAGTTTCTTTTCTTTCATATAGATGTGTTTTCCTGCTTCCTATCTTTATCAACGCTTACTATTTTTAAAACTTTTACTTCTTCTCAGTTTAATGGGTATTGTCAAAGATAAACAAAGCTGGACACTAGTTTGAGTGTACGGACAGGTCTTAATCTGTAATGTACTATCGCAACAGGGGAAAGACTCCGACCAGTTTGAATTGCATTCAGCTTCGATTTTTGCAGAGGTGAGTGGGCATTATAAGAGAAGAATGAAGGAATAGAGAAGAGGGTGAGGAGGGACTCAGTAGAGTCAGGGAAGTGAAGACTTCTGGGAAGCTGGAGGTACAGGTTGGTCCATGTGAAATTCATCTGCTGATTACTGGTACTCCTCTAAGTTAGGCTCCTTCCCTCCAACAGAGACTGGGATACAGAGGCCCATCCTCACGTTGTCTGGAACCAACAGTAAATTCTTTTGTCAGATTAGGGTTTTCTCAGGCAGGCACTTTATGGCGGGGGGGGACATCTAGGGATATGGCCTTTACCTATTAGGAACTGTGGTAGAATAATGAATGCTTCTTTTGGAGTGAGAAAATGTAATTCCAGATTTTTGTTTCTCTCCTATGTGACCTTGGACAATTTATATGAACTCTCTGAGCTTTGTTATTTGTTATCTATAGAACTGGAATTTCAGATGCCCTTCCCACCTCACAGAGTTGCTGCAAAAATCGAATGAGATAGTGTGAACAAAAAGAAATTGTGAACACATAAATATTTCCAGCAATAATAGATCGCTGGTTTTTGTAACTGCAAATATACAATTATGAAATAAAGAGTTGAAGAAGAACAAGGAAAAAAAGTGCTAATTTTGACAGATAAAGCCTTGTTTAGATGGTGATACATTTGTGATTGACTTAATTTTGTAATTATTTTTCTACTCTCTCACTTTCAGTCCACAGTTTACATATTTAAATTGCATAAGATTTCTATTTCTGTCAGATTCCCAGCTGGATGAGATTCCAGACCCATGTAAATATAAATGACATTCTTTGGCATTTACAACTAGAAGCTTCAACCTAACTTCATTATCATATGGCTTGATGTTTTCTTCCCAGCAGTCTATGGGCCTCAGATTTGCAGCATATAAGATTTCACATTTGAGTCTCCCCACAACAGCTGAGACACCAGCTAACTTTTACTTTGAATCCACCTGATAGACTTTAAGGTCAATATTGCATGTGTATCTATCTCTTACTAGAAAGCAAACTTCTGAAGCAGGCTAACACTATGCAGAATTTTTGTATCACAAGAAGACTTTTGTCTTAAATGATTTTTATTTTGACCAGGGAGGCTAGGAATCCATATGCCTGCCTCTCCTATCACTTATCAGTTGGTAGCAAAAGAAAGAGAAAATGTTACACAATCCCTCATTCCATTCATAGTAATTAAATCATTTACTAAGCACAACTTTGCCAAGCACGGAACCAAGAGCTTTACATATTTTACTCCTTTTAATCCTAAAAGTGGTCCTCTGACATAGATACTACTACAAAGTCTGATAAAGGTCACATAGATAGTAAATGGTAGAGACAAATTTTAAATGAAGATCTAAATGAATCCCAAATCCATTTTCTTCCACACTCCTCTTTAGGATCTTTTTTATTTCGCAGCCCTAGGAAATTTTTTGGAAAAAGTAATTTCAATGACTGCCTGGCACTCTTCCTGAAGCTCTCCAAATTTCCCAGCTGAGACCACTTAATTCCCACCTGCAAACTCTGTCCCCCCCAGCAGCTGGGAGCCTCTCTTAATTTTTTTTTTAATGTTTATTTTTTGAGAGAAAGAGACAGAGTGTGATCAGGGGAGAGGCAGAGAGAGAGAGGGAGACACAGAATCCGAAGCAGGCTCCAGGCTCCGAGCTGTCAGCACAGAGTCCGATGTGGGGCTCGAACCCACAAACGGTGAGATCATGACCTGAGCCGAAATCTGATGCTTAACAGACTGAGCCACCCAGGCGCCCCTGGAACTCTCTCTTTAAGAAGCTCTAGGCCAATGATTGTTCAAAATGTCATCTTGTTAATCCTGTGGATTTCTGTACCTCAGGAAACTTAATTACCAAATTGACTATGTCCTGTTAATTCGTGCCTGAAGCCTAATACTATTCTCTATTCTGAGCAATACATCTGAGGCCTAGAGTCCTTTCTGTTTTTAAACTTTTCGTCACCTTTTGATGCCTGTTAATTTCCTCAAAATTTATATAATACTGAATCCCCATAGCTATGTTTTGTCATTTGTCTGGAAACTCATCATTTATCTCGTGCTAGACTTCCCAGCATGACCCTTCTGCACTTCTGGATCATTGCTTGTCATATCCTCTGAATCCCATGCTTAACCAGAGAAACTGAACTGTCACCACTGTCTTCTGCCAACTTAATCTTAAAGACTTTGTTTCCATCCCAATGTCTATCACTTTTATCTTTGGCCCACTTTATCAGAGACCACATACCCATTCTGATAATTCACATTTTTACTCAGCATCCTTCCATTTGTCTTTTTGGTGACATTTTCTACCTTAAGGCCAACATCCAGTTGCCCAGTAATTTAATTCTGTCTGTTAAATGAGCTTTTTCTCCACCTCCTATTTACTTAATGTGGTTCTTGGGTGGATATTTAGAAAGCTCGAATAGTGAATTCACATCAAGTTATAAACAAAGTTTAAATACACACACACACACACACACACACACACACACAAAGTCCTTTGGAGGGGTTTATATTTTAATTTTGTATTTTAAGAAAATTTTAAACTTTTAGAAAAGTTGTAAGAATAATATGCATAACTCACATATACCTTTGCCCAAATCCACCAATTCTTTTTTTTTTTTTCAACGTTTATTTTTTTGGGGACAGAGAGAGACAGAGCATGAACGGGGGAGGGGCAGAGAGAGAGGGAGACACAGAATCGGAAACAGGCTCCAGGCTCTGAGCCATCAGCCCAGAGCCTGATGCGGGGCTCAAACTCACGGACCGCGAGATCGTGACCTGGCTGAAGTCGGACGCTTAACCGACTGCGCCACCCAGGCGCCCCCAAATCCACCAATTCTTAATGTTTTGATACTCTTACTTTATTTTTCTCTCTAGTTGTATATATACATGTTTTTTGAATCATTTTTTAGTATGTTGTGGTTATCTTGCCCCTTCACCCCACAACACTTCAATGTGTAATTCCCAAGAACAAGGATAATTAATCTCTTGCACAAATACATTACAGTTATCAAATTCAGGAATTTTAACATTGATATAATATTTTACCTAATTTGCAATCCATATTCCACTTTCAACAATCTTTCCAATAATATCCTTTATAGCAATTTTTTCCAATATAGAAACTATGTCAAGGGTTCTCAGGATCACCCTCAGGCTTGATGATTCTAGAAATACTCACAGGATGCATAAAAGCTTTTATATTCATGGCTATATTTTATTATACTGAAAGGTTACTGATTAAAATTAGCAAAGGGAAAAGACACATAGGACAAACTCCAGGAGAAACAAAATTCAATCCTCTCAGTGTCTCCTCCCACTGGAGTCATGTAGGGACACACTTAATTCTCCCACCAACGATATATGATAACATGTGAGAAGTGTTACCAACCAGGGATGTTTACCTAAGTTTTGGTGTTCAGGGTTTACTGGGGGTCAGTCACAAAGGAATGTACCACCTGCTTGATTGACCTCAGCTATTCAGACTCCACTCTTCCTACCCAGTGCCCCAACACAGCAGCAAAAAAAGGTATCCACCATAAATCACATTATCAGAATAAATTTATCTGACAGATTGATAGAGTATGGCCAAAGCCCTCAGGCACATAAAAACATTCTTATCAAGCAGAATATTCCAATATCTCTGAGATTATTTCCCAGAAGCCAACCAACCACTAGTCCTGAAGACTAGTCCTGAACTGTCTTTGGAATGTGCAGTATATGAGCAAACAGGTCTGCTGAGTTAACCCTTTCCTGTCCAGGAACCAATCCAGTAACATAATATTACATTTAGTTGTCATTTATCTGTTAATCTTTTTAATCTAGAACAGTTTTTCAGACTTTCTTTTGTCTTTCATGGTAATGTCTTTTTAAAGACTAATTTATGTCTTTTTAAAGACTAATTAATTTATAGAACTTTCCTCAAATTGTGTTTGTCTGAGGTTTCCCTATGATTATATTCTAAGAATGTATTTTTGGCTGGAATACTGTAAAAGCAATCTGTGTGTGTGTGTGTGTGTGTGTGTGTGTGTGTGTGTGTGTGTGTGATATAGGCTATAGGGATGAATCTCTATAAGAGTTCAGACTTCAGTGTCATGGCGGTTCATCAGGAGAGGACCATATCCTGGATCTCTTCAGATGACAAAACTTGGCCTCTTACTAAATCAGTCACTATTTTAGATCAACTCTGTCCATTAACTTAATGTACAATTCCTAAACCAAATTTCACCGGAAGGGCTTTTGTGTAGGTAGTACCCATTACCGAGGTTGACCATATAATTAATTATCCAAACTGGGGAAGCTTTGAAGTATGTAGCAGGAGAAATATTAATGATGCTGGGACAAGTATGTATAAAATGAGATGTACGATCACTCCATCCGTATCAAGGCCATGGCTGAACATGAGTAGTAGTAGTTCAGATTAAATTACTTGAGATAAAGGCAAGCTTCTTGGTGGCAAAAACCAAGTCACATTTATCTTTATTTCTTCATGTTGAAAAAACATTTCACATTTTCTTGGACTCAACATGTGATCAGTTTATTTTTCCACTGGGCATATAGGCAGATTGTGAAGACAGAATGATATGAAGCTTTCTGAAAAAGCAAGGAAAATGTTGTGAAAATACAGAAAGGGGTGATATAAAGGTTCTTTACAGATAGTTAATCATAACACTGCTGGTGTGTACTTTATAATTTACATAAGGTAAATTCAAAGATCAGTCACAATTTACTACACATACATGGAATGAGAATACAATTGCCTGTAACAAACAGGTAAAACAAGCTTAGCAACAATCATAACCTTAAAGGTAACATTTAATTCCACCCAAATAACTACTGTAAAGAAGTTACAGAACTTCTGTAAAGAACTACTGTAAAGACATTTTGTAAAGAAGACTGTACAGAATTTTTAATAATTTTCAGCAAGTAAAAAATAGCAAAACTACCCTTTACATCATGGCTTACACTGGGCAGGCTCTGTTCTAAGTACTTTACCAGCATCAATCCTCACAGATAGGTATTTTTTACTCCAATTTTATCTCTGCTTTATAAGTGAGGGAACTGAGGCACAAAGAAGTACATCAACTTGCTTCAAAATCATGAAACTAGGTAGAGCTAGGATTCTGCCCGATTCATCTGGCTCCAGTGGTCATGTGTTATTAACCTCTGTGTGTCCTACCCTTCTATTTATAGCACGCCAAGAGCTCAATTTTACTTTACCCTTATGAGACACAAAATCCACAAAATTCAATTCACAAAAATTTTTTTAATGTTTATTTATTTTTGAGAGAGAGAGCAAGCAGGGGAGGGACAGAGAGAGGGAGACACAGAATATGAAGCAGGCTCCAGGCTCTGAGCTGTCGGCACAGAGCCTCATCTGAGGCTTAAACTCATGAACCACAAGATCCTGACCTGAGTCAAAGTCAGATGCTTAACCAACTGAGTCACCCAGGCATCCCTTAAATTATCTTAATTATCACTACTAAGAGGGTAAGTGAAAACAGTCGTTTTGTTTTGGCGTTTGAATTTGGATCAAGTGTGCTTCTGAAAATTTTATTTCAATTTAAATTTAATTAAAACTTAGCCATTGGCAGAGTAGAAAACAAGATAAAGATAATGGCAAAAAAATCATGTATCAAAGGTAACTTTCAAAAAGATAATAGAAAGGAAATCTATTTTGGGCATAAATAATATTTTCTGAGTATACCATATTCAGATGACTATATTCAGATTATTTAAAAAAAATCATTGTAGGGGCGCCTGGGTGGCTCTGTCGGTTAAGCACCTGACTTCGGCTCAGGTCATGATCTCATGATCTGTGAGTTCAAGCCCCACGTCGGGCTCTGTGCTGGCAGCTCGGAGCCTGGAGCCTGCTTCGGATTCTGTGTCTCCCTCTCTCTGACCCTCTCCCGTTCATACTCTGTCTCTCTCTGTCTGAAAAATAAATGTTAAAAAATTAAAGAAAATAAAAATAAAAAAATCATTGTATTGATTTTGCCTACAACCATTTTAATTTATGGAGGTCCAATTGGATGGCTCACATCCAGGTTTTTCAAGCAAATAAAGGGCATTCTAAAATGATCTAGGCAGGTATTTTATTCACTTTGACCCTCCCCCAATAAATGATAGTGCTCTTTTCTCAAACTTGGCTGCACATTTCAGTCAAGTGGAGAGCTTAAAAAATACTTTAACTTGGATCCCATTCCCACTTTGCCTAAGGTTCAGCCTGGGTAACAGGATTAATTTTAATCATCCCAGGGTAATCTGATGTACTACCAAAGTTGGGAATAGTTAGCCTGTGAGGACTTCTAAGAGGACAAAATAAGGTGGACATTTTGATTGACAGGTGATTTTCATGTGCATGTCAGATTGCTTTCTTTCAGTTTGTGACTTCAGCCAGCACCAGTATGGTGATGATTCTCAAATACATACCTCAGCCTCAAACATTCTTCTAAACCTTAAACAATAGTTACGAACTTATACAATCAAACCTCTTCCATCCCTCTCTTCCACATCTCAGTAACTGGAACTGTTGTTCTACTGAGATCCCCAAGCCAGAATCCAAGAATCTCTTTTTAATACATTTCTTTGTTCTTCCAACCCTTCATAAGTCAGGTCTTAAGTTATTTGAATTCTACTTCTCTAACATGTCTTTAATATATTTACTCGGTGTTTCAGTTCTTTATTGCTGTGAAACCACATCAAAATCCTGTAGCTTGGAGAAACTATCATTTGCTCACGATTCTGCAACCTGGGCAGGGATATTCAGGAGGACCCATCATTGCTCCATGTGGTATCAGTTGAGGTCTTTCACAGAAATGCATTCAACTGTGAGCTCGGCTGAGGTGGAATGTCCAAGATGGCTTCGCACCATCGCTGACACCTCAGCTGAGATAACAGGGAAGGCTGGACATCACTCTCTTTCTATAGGGTAGCTGGACCACTTTACATGGTTCCAAAAATACCAAAGGAGCTACCAGGTCTCTCAATGCCTGGAACTTAAACTGGGACAGGATCACTTGTGCCACATGCTGCCGATCGAAACAAGTCACAAGGCTTCCTCAGATTTTTTTTTTTTTTTAGCATTTATTTATTTTTTGAGAGGCAGAGAAAGACAGCATGAGCAGGGAAAGGACAGAGAGAGGGAGACACAGAATCCGAAGCACGCTGCAGGCTCTGAGCTGTCAGCACAGAGCCCGACCTGGGGCTCCAACTCACAGTGAGACCATGACTTGAACCCAAGTCAGAGGCTTAGGAGGCTTAATGGACTGAGCCACCCAGGCGCCCCTAGGCTTTCTCAGAATAAAGGGAGGGGACATTGATACCACCTGTTGGTGGGAAGTGATGCATGTGCATACAAAGAAAATTTTATCTATCTATCCATTGGAGGCCACTGTTTTGTTTAAGCACTTGTGTTTCTACAAAGCAATTTCCATCTTGAAAACAAGTTGCATTAAAATGTTACCTTTAAAAAGGTCATGATTTGGACCTTCCTTAGTTCTCCACGTCCATCTCTTGACCTTCTCCCTTTCTATTTTCACCAATAACATTAGGTCACCTTTTAATTTCTCACATCTTTTCTCTTGAACTCTTGCCCATTTTACAGGCCCTTCTCTCTGGCTAAAATACCATTGCAACTTTACTTACTATGCCATTTTTCTATGAAGGATTTAGCTTTGCTCCATTAAAAATATTCCCTGACTACCATCAGTATGGTATATTTGCCTCTCAAACTGTGTTATACCATCCCAGAGAAATCCTCATACTTCAACTATAATGCTTATACCACTACCAAAACAAAAAAAATCATCTGCTTTTTTTTCCAATTCTCGATTCCTGTGCTTTGCTTGAATCACTTAAGATTTTTGAATGCCAACCTACCACTATATTCCTATATAGTCTGTTCTGCTTTAAAAATCTGTACTTGGCCCTTAAACTGAAGTGTCATCCATTTCGATTAAAGGAAACTATAAACCATTATAAGTATCCTTCAAATCACTTTGCTTTTCAGTTATTCATTTCTTTGTATTTTTTCCTCTGTATTCTAAAAACTGTATCTTTTACCCAGCCAAGTTTCCAGCAGGCACAATTCTTTTTCAATTTTAAATCATAAGATTCAAAAGTCGTTTCTAGCTGCATACTATATGTTTGTTGCTTCAATTTTGTTTTATAGATATCTACATTTTTCTTCATTTATCTAGTCACCACATTTTTTTTTATTTGTCATGTTAGGTTTCCCCCTCTAGTTGGTAAATTCATTTAAATAGAATTAACCTACTATATGGATTCATTAACAAATGTGCTGGTGTGATTTCTGGGGTCTTGTTTGCAATTTTAATCTGGCAGTCAGGAGAAAACAGAGTGATCTTTGTTAAATGGACCAATACGTAATGATTAACAAAATGGGAGCTTCGCTCCCTATGACATCAAACGCAGGGATTAATAATCTAAAACCTTTCCCAGTATAACTAAGAGGCCAGTTACAAATGACATCAGACCTCTACAACTGCAGGACCAGATGCAGTTCAAGCCAGGAATGCATTATAACGCCAAGGTTCCCCTCTGGGTACCAGGAGAATCCTGTGGACCTCCCAGAAGATACTACACAGCAGGTTGGGAAGTGGACCCTCCACCACTTGCTCTTCAGGTGTCAAAACCATTCACTAGCCATGGCTGCTATGGTAGCTGCAAAAACTGCTGCCGTTACTTTAGACTCTCTCCCTTTTGTCTGGACAACAAAGCTCCGCTGCTATCTTCTCCAAAGAAATTACAACTCCCAGTGTACATGTTACATGAACAAATCGATTTCGTTTATGGAATCCTTCCAGCAAAGTTGAGAATTACAAGGATCTGGCATATCCTTCAGGACTCCACCTTCGCAGGATGACCCTAGGCACAGTGTAAGCCATAGGTGTACAATGAGTGAACAATATTTGCACAACTCAGGTAATCTGAGGTATCTTAATAAATATGTAAGCGTATATGGGGAAGAGTATTTTTTCTTGATTTATAATTTTCAAAACATACTTAACCATTACTCCTAGGTCTTTTTAATTAGGAGTTTATACCAGTATACTAATAAGTAATACAATTAAATATTTCCTGTAATATTGATAAAATTCATTCTATTGTGTGTCAGTAATCATGAGACAATTCTCTGCTACACTTTTATATTTTAGTGATAGACAAAATGAATTGGATGCACAGTAGTATATAAAAAATGCAGTTATCTGGGTCTTTTTTGAAATGTAAATTCTTTGCAAATAAAAGCAGTGAAAACTGTCCTTTCAATGATACTGTACAATAAAGCTCTCGACTTCTATAAAAGACACAAAGGAAAAATGTATGTGCACTTTTATTTTCTTTTGATACAAGATGGTAGTGAAGCAACCAAAAGAATAAAGTAGGCTTTAAATAATTTCAGTCTAATACCAATATTTAACTTGGAAAATAACTTTAGCAACTATCCAGCATTTATTTGCCATGAAAAATGAGGCTATCAAGCATGACATTTAAGAGCACAATCTTTGAAGCACCCTGTTTTCACTGTTTGAATCCTGCTCACATTCTTTCGCTATATGACCTCAGGGACTCCCTTAAACTGTCTGATCTTCAGCTTCAGTTTCCTCATCTCTCAAATATGGAAGATGAGGGGCTGGCTGGGTGGCTCAGTCTGTTAAACATCTGACTCTTGATCTCGGCTCAGGTCTTGATCTCAAGGTTGTGAGGTCAAGCCCCTTGTTGAGGTCCACACTAAGCATGAAGCCTACTTAAAAATAATAAAATAATAAAATAAAATAAAATAAAATAAAATAAAATAGTATCTATTTTATGTTAGGAGGAATAAATGGCTTAATATGTGGAAAACATTTAGAAGGGTGCCTGGCACATAGCAAACACTGAATAAGAGTCCATTTTTCCTCCAGTGTCACATCTTCCGTAATGTCCAGGATCTGTGACTGATATTTCCCACGTGTCTAGGAGAGTTAATCAATAGTGTTAGCTAAACAAATTAATATGCTAAGTAATTCTTATTCTTAATATATGTGAAAAGATGATAATGACACTTTTTCTACATGAAATATATCATCATGGAAACTCATTATTCATAACTATACAGGGATTTGGCCCTATCATAACAGAATCAATTTCTAATACATTAATCTCCACTGTAAAATAATTTATTGTGAACGATTTTAAGTAAACTCCCCCTGTAGTAATGTTATTCCATTTCTATTGTGGCTAAATTACTAGGTTTGTGTTTCAGTATCTATATCCATTTTAAATCCTCTATTATAGATTGCAAATATTTTTATTAACATATTATTGAGAAGACCACGTTGAAAAATAATTATGTATGTATATTTACAAATCATCTTGTATTAAAAATTGCAACTATATTATTATTTATTACATTAAAATAATAATTTTCTATGTTTCATGACATTTCAATTATTCATTAAAATATTATTTTAAGTTTAATTATACATTTAAAATGTATTTATTTTAAATATTTATAATTTTCTAAAACTGTATATATTTTTATTGCAAATAATGATAAAATACTAAATGCTAAAGAAGAAAATTAAAAATAAAAATCTTACAGTTAGGATAGAGATCTACAGAATAGAGTTTATAGAACTGAGATTATCCTCTATCTTCAGCTTTAAAGATAACAAAAAAAGAAACCCTTAAAACAATTAGAAAAGTATAAATGTACAATCTTCAAAAAGGAAAACAAATTTTATTTAGAACTCAAAACCATAGAAATTTTTGTAGATTTTGGGCTTTTTTGCTCTTTTAAAACATTAATCAACATGTTAACTATTATTTTGACCTGTATGTATATAAGCAGAAGTATTTAAAGAGAGATAGATTGTATTTGAGATTTATCACAGTTTTATGCATTTATTGATATAGTAAAAAAGTTTCTTTGATTAGTTAATATATTTAATATTAATGAACAAATGATTATTTCATCATTTAAAAAAAGAATGAACAATAAATTTATAAACCTGATAGGTTTGTATGTCGTCTTACGCAACCAAAACAAATTTTAAAAAATGTAATACACTTTTTCAGTAATGTGACAAATCATATACACAGTCTGTGTAGAATATGTTTATGTTATTAAATAAAAAACAAAAGATCATCAACTGCTGATTCCCTAAAAGACTATAAGAAAGGGAGGAAGGAAGGAAGGAAGGAAGGAAGGAAGGAAGGAAGGAAGGAAGAAAAGGAAAGGAAAGGAAAAGAAAGGAAAGGAAAGGAAAGGAAAGGGAAAGTTTATGACACCTGTCCATCAAGCAAGATTTAGTTTCTTACTGCAGTAAGGGAGAATACCTCCTTGACTGAATCTTAGGAGTGTCTCAGAAGACTTCTAAGGTCTGAGTTGCAATGGCCTAAAGTGGATCTTTCAATGCAGCAATCTGCTTCCTATTGGGTTAAGTTCTTGATATAATACTTTAGGATTGGTGGAAATATCAGGTTGGGGATGTTTGAGCCACTTTAGGTCAGTAAAGCATTATTTGATAAGGGAGCAGTTTCGCCCAGTTGTCCTGAAAAGAAAGTGACTGAATCAGATCATCAAGTTATTAGGCTGAGAAGGGGCCTAGCTGAGCAATCTATTGTTTGGATAAATGGATTTGGGGGAAGTTCCTGAAGCTAGGGATAACCTTATTTACTGGTTTGCGGTCTTATTTTAGTAAGCCAGAATTTTCTGGAGCATACAGTATAACAGTTTTGTAGAAGCCTTTTAAGGGTCCAAGGCCAGGCTGCCCCAAAACATGCCACTTTGGCATATTGATTATATGCATATGTATATTGATTATATACAGCAGTGCAAGGACACCCAGTCCCTTCTCTGTTCAACTAAAAGCAGCAAACAAATCTCCCTTATGACCAATACCCTCACTATCCTTATTACCAGAGATAGAACTTTAAAGCCAAGAAAGCTGTAGAAATAAACTTTTTTTTCCCCTAATCTATTACCTCAGCCGGAATTCTGCTTTAAATTCCCTACTGAAAGCTCCCAAATGCCCATTTTCTTTATCCTGTCAATTCCTCACATATTTATTGTCTCTTTGTCTAAAATGTATAAATACTGTCTGCTTTGGTCATTTCTTTAGGTCTCAATTCAATACTGGACCTCCATGTGCACATAATAAAACTTCGGTTTTCTCTCCTGTTAACCTGTCTTATGTAAATTTAATTTTTAGTCCAGCTGGAAGACCTTGAAGTGTAGAGGGAGAATTTTTCTTCCTCCACTTTTGTTTGTGGTCCTGGCAATTAAGCGATGGAGGACAGCAATTTCAGTTCTGAGGATGAGAATTCCAATTATTGTACTTCACTAGCAAAAGAGGAAAAGCATCTTTATCATCAGTAAATTTTGATGATTATAATGATTTCAGCACTACTCAGCTAAATATGAGTTCTAAGGTAATTTTTACTTTTATTTTGAATTCAGCTATTTAATTATGTGTATTTTTCTAGGATTGTCAAGTAAGTGTCAATGACTATTACCAATAAAATTAAACAAGAAGACTTGGTGAAAAGTCTGTGAAAATATTGAGGATCTGTATTGGTTGAGAAGGGTGGATATAATGTGTGTAGTTTTTAAACTAAAAGAGTTTCTTGTAATTAGCTAGTGGAGATATAGGAGCCATATCCATTAAATTTCACATATGGTTGACCACTTATATTAATAGTTGAAAATGCATTATATTTTAAGATATAAGCTAGTAAAACATCAAAACCGCTCGTGCTTAGAATTTAATGCAATTAATTCTACTAGCTACCTAATATGATTTTGATAGATTGGGATGTGATGAACAAATCAAGGAAATTTCAATGGAAACAATACTGTAAATAATACAACTGTCATGAGCATGCTATGAAGGCACACACAAGTTGTGTCTTTGTACAGAGTCAGCTTTATTCAGTCATAAAGCAAAGTTAACATCATTACAAAGCAGGTTCAGGATTCCAAACTCAGTGACGTTTCACCACATGATTACCTTGGCTTCTTACATGACACACAACGCAGAACACAAGACAAGTCACACAACAAACAAGATCACACAGCGGGTGGGACATTAACAAACCAAAGGGAAAGTCAGTCTGTGGATGTGCAGTTGAGATAAGGCCTTGGTCCAGTCCCCTCAGCTCTTAGCACTTACTGCTTGTTATGTTCCAGCAGTGAAGGTGCTCAGTTGTGTTCGGAGAGCAATCAGACAGAACTTTCCGTGGCAGCTGCCTTTTTTAAATGTTCATCCCTGGTTCCAGGGATATCTGGTGTAGTTGCAGTACCCTTAACTGCTTGTGTCATTACTTGACACAGGCCCCGGCTTGGCATGAGTGACTCCATCTTGCTTTCTACAACTTTATTGTCCCACGCATATCTCACTTTCCATATTTTAGGAGAAAAGTATTCAAAAGCAGATTACCACTGACAGCTTAACCATATTTGTAATCAAATTTCCAAGGACATATGGATCAGCTTCAAAGGCAAAACAAAAATCACCACTTTTTCCCTTTTGATTGCTGTACCAAAATGTGTGATCAGAGTCATAACTAAATTGAGAATTTTGCTTCTATTCCTGTTATAACATAGATTTTTTTCTAATTTGCAAAGAGTTTGATTATCTAATTGCCATAAAATTTAACTCAGTTTAATCAAATGTGAGGCATTAAAATTAACATTTCCTTCCTTAAATAGACAGAAATCAGTAGCTAGAAGGGGACTTTGAAGTTATCTAGCCCAGTGTTTCCCAAAATTTGCTCATTGCAATTGCTAGAGACGTGTGATACTTTCTCCCAGAACTTTCTATTGTAGATTCTGCTTCAGCAGACCTGGGACATGGCACAAAAATCAAATTTGTTCCAAGGGGTTTCAGGTGACTTGATAATAAGCCACATTTGGAAAACACAGATTTGGTCCAATAGCACAGGAGAAAAGTATTAGATTTAGAATCAAACGTCCCGTGTGTGTTGTGGGTTTTCAAGTAATTAAGACTTGGTCTACATATTAAATGTCCTTTTTTCCTTTCTTTCTTTCTTTCTTTTGTTCTTTCTTTCTTTCTTTCTTTCTTTCTTTCTTTTGAAGATTTCATGAGATCATGACCACTTGTAAATTTCAAGGTTCTAATTTTATTTCTGAAAAAGAACCCTTAGTCACTTATACAACACCACAAAGTGTCTTGACCAAATTGGGATCATGTAAAATAATTATTTGCTCAATAAAATACTTGCTTTATGAAGAATATTCAAAAAAGCTATTTTAAATATTAACTTGCCTTCGTTAATTCAGTTATTTTTTTAAATCTAATATTTTTTATTTTTGAGAGAGAGAGAGAGAGACAGAGACAGAGCGTGAGTGGGGGGAGGGGCAGAGTGAGAGAGGGAGACAGAATCTGAAGCAGGTTCCAGGCTCTGAGCTGTCAGCACAGAGCCCCACTCAGGGCTCAAGCTCACAAACCGTGAGATCATAACCTGAGCCGAAGTCGGACCCTTAACCGACTGAGCCACCCAGACGCCCCAGTAATTTTTTGAAACTTAAATTTAGATACAGATTTTTCTATAAATTCATTTTAATAAAAAAGTATCACATTTATCTATTTGACAAATAATAGCTTTTGTTTTCTAATCACAAATTTTGTTTCAGTCACTGAACTGAGTATTGCATTTATTCTTGAAGCTATTAGGAAAGTATTATTATTCCCATATTCCAGTAGCAAAGCTACAATTTAAATGCATGTCTGTGAAAATAAAAAGCTGAAACAGTATTGGGTGACAAAGTGATGCTATTCAATTATAAATTTGGACTGCACATGTCCAGGCTGGGGTGTTCACAGGCATTTTGATCTTTTTCTATTGAAAAAAAGACTAGGTCCAGAAGAAAGAAGAAAGGGAAAATAGAGAAAAAGCTGAAGTCTTGAGGAGTACAAAGGAGAATATTAGGCAAATTGACAGGACATGGGAACTTGGCTTGCCTTAATACTTTTTTAAGATGGTTTGCCAAAGACTGTGTTAAAAACACAGGTCACCAACCTCTCCCCCTGTCCCTTTATTTCTGCTTTTTCTTGAGACTTCAGTAAGTACTTATGTTACTTTCTAATTGGCAGAGGCAGTAACATCATATATTTCTTTGGAATATGATGCTCTGTAAAGTTGTGCTTTAAAAGAGTGAAGGGGGTTCAGGAAAGGTTTTCCCCAGAATTGTGCCACTTTGGCATGTGAATTATTTGTGCTGAAGGCAATCAAGACCCTGCAGGCTTAAGAGAAACTTTTGACCCTGGCTTAACAAGAAGTATCTAAATTGGGGGTATTTCCAGGAAAAGGGTTATTAGGGAAGATAAATTTTATCTGAGTGACCCATCTCTATGGCAGGGCAAACATCTAATTACCAAACATCTGCTCATCTTATCACCCTGTGAAGTGCATTCCTTTCCTCTGAAGTCCTAGACCCCTAGTCCCTGCTTCTTGGTTCAAATGACATATGTACCTCATTTTGCCTGTCTTTGGAATTTCCATGTCTGTGTGGATTCCTCGTACGTATGCTATTAAATTTTACTTTCTCCTGTTAATCTGTCTCATGTCAATTTGAATCTCAGTCAGCTGAAAGGACCTTTGAGAGGACAGGAATCCTTGGTCCTGACAATAGTGACCCCCAAAGCAAGATTTATCTTTTTTTTTAACAAATGCCAATTATCTTTAAATTCTATGAACCCCTCAGCTTTTCTACGTCTATTTGATGCCAAATAATTTACATTGGTAGGAGTTAAAACTTGGTGGGAATTTTGATCAACTATTCAAATATTACCTTTCCATTATTTCAAACATATGTAGTAGTTCTGAAAGATTTTGTGAGTTTTTTTCCATGTGTCATCCAAGTGTTCAACATTATTTAAACACCCTCTTCTTCCTCTATAAAGTAGATATCCCAATCATTTGATGGTTGAATATGTATCTATGAAACAAGTTTTTCAGAGATAGCTCCAATGTACATACAACCAGAAGACTGGCTGTGACCGTTCCTAATAATGGTTAGTTCATGCTTTCAGGTTTTACTCACAAAGACAGATTTTCAGGTCCTAAAACAGGTCTGTGCTCCTGTGTTAGGCCACAGATACTCTAAAGGCCCTGGGAAGCAAAGCACAGGATGCAGAGGTTTATTATTAGGTGGCAATTAAAATGGAAATGTTGTTTTATCAATCTGCTCTATGAATTTCTGCTTGTCTCCATATGAATCAATTTCCATAAATCTATTTGAATCAATAACTCTTTACAACCATAAAGAAAGAGAAAACTGCCATAAATTTCAAGACATGTTTTTAGATTGTTCATGCTTTTGCATTTTGTTAACACTATTAAAATATATACGCAGCAATTTAGTGAGTGATATAAAATTTTATTGCAGATAAGTTTTAAATATAGAGACTGGAGACACACAGTCAACTCCTTACTCTTCTAAATTCCCAGAGACATAATCAAAGAAGGAAAACATGCTTGAAAATGCCTGTAAAAATAAGCAAGAGTATAATGAACAAATCTAATATGTTTAGAAAGTCCTTCAAGTGCAGGAAAGATGAGACTATCTCATCTGCGGAGTAATTCTAAATTCAGTTGGGAAATAAATGGGTAGAATTGCAGGAGAACTTCTAAACCCCAAGTCTGAAGCAGCAGCAAGGACTGAGGAAGAAGATGGGGCTTATGTGAGTCAACTGGAGAAAACTCTGAATTCTGCAAGAGACTTCTGGAAATACAGTGAAAACCAGCATTAGGAGATGATCCACTCTGTCCTAACTAGGTGGAAGTCTATAAAATGTGAGAGAATCTTATTGCAGAAATGTTCAAAGTCTCCTGCCCCAAAACTGCCATCCCAGTTTATGCTCCCTCTGTCTTATTGTGTTGTGTCTACTCCTAGAGTCTCTTCTAGGATTCTAGAAGATTCTAGAAGCAATGATGTAAGTCAATATAGATATAAAAAAGAAAAAGCTGAGAAAGAAGAAAAGCTAGTGGAAAAGTAAGAGAACGTTTTATGGTTCTAGCACAAAAGGATCAAGATTGGGGGATGTGAAAGGGTTAGAGAAAAGTGAAAAGGGGTTTTAAGAAATGTTACTGTTATGACTTGCACTCTTTTTAATGTATTTTGCAGTATGGTAACAAAAATCACAGTATCTTTTTAAAAATTAAATTCTAGGTATTAAATTCTCAATGTCAAGTTAGATTGAATTGAATTATGTGGGTAAAAAACCTCTTTTTTGAGTGCTAACCCAAGATTTTGTGGTTAATGGACATTCCATATAAAAACCATTGATTTAGAAGTTATTCAAAGCCACATGTAACATCTGGATTGCTCACATTGGAAGGAGACAGGAATCCTTTAAATAAGAGGCATAGTGGGCATAGTATGTACTCAAAAGCTGCCAAAAATACAAAAAAAAAAAAAATTCCCTGGAGACTTGCTGACTGCAGAGATGAAAATAAGAGAATGATCTCCGTGGATATGGATGTGTCATCTAAGAATGAAACCTACACAGTTCTAATGTAAATTTGTTTCAGGGGATGTTCGTTTTGACTATTCTGTTGGACTATTTAATAACCACTCATGTCAGTTTTCAATTCAAACTCAAGCTACAGCATGCCATTCAACAGTTAGCAAAATGAGACGTTTGCGCTCAAAAAACATGAACTAAATTCAAAAGAATCAGAAATATGCAATGTTAGACATCACTTCTATTCTCAGGAGCCATGTGATCTTAATTCTAGCTGGTGATTAAATAAATTAAGCCTGAGGAAAAAAAAATATATATGTGGACCAAATGGTCAATATGGAACAGGACTGACCTTAGAAATTTACAAACTAGACTCTCGAGAAAACGTAAGATGTAAGAAGAAGTTGAGATATCACTTCACTCAACAATAACCAAGGATCCAATGAGTAGGAAAAAAGCGGGAAATACACAAAATATACAAAAAAGGTAAAATGGCACAAAAGTAGGAAGCCCAAAAAGCAAAAATAAAATGGACTTAAATGTAAATATATCAGTGATGAAAATAAATCTAAAAGGGTAATAAATCTATGGAAAAGAAATAGAGCTAAAATATACCCTAAAACATAATAAACATGAGAAGTGAACTTCTCTATAAACACTCAACTTACATTAACATGACTTTAGTGTTCTATATTCTTCATTAACATACCTTTATTAAAACCAGGAAAGTTTTCCTTAGTAAGAAGAACTTGCAAATAACTTTAAATTTGTTTCAGGAACTTAGTGAAAATTCATTTATCCAAACAATAAACTACTCAACTATCTACATTTGCTAGAATCCATAGGTAATTTGAAAATTGCACTTGAGGGGCACCTGGGCGGTTCAGTTGGTTAAGCATCTGACTTCAGTTCAGGTCATGCTCTTAAGGTTAGTGGGTTTGAGCCCCGCATCGGGCTCTGTGCTGATACCTCAGAGCCTGGAGCCTCCTTCAGATTCTGTGTCTCTGTCTCTCTCTGACCCTCCCCTGCTCATTCTCTGTCTCTGTCTCTGTCTCTCAAAAATGAATAAACATTAAAAAAATATTTTCTTATAAGAAAGTTGCACTTGAAAAATGAGATATCAATACATTTCTTTAATATTTACTAGATCCAGTGACATGCAGCATAGTTGAACTACACAAATAAAAATCTTGATTTATTTTAAATGCAAAGAATATTGCCACAAGTATTTACCATCTTACATGGACCTTTCACAAAAATTGATTATATTCCAGTTCTAAAGCAAGTCTCAACAAATTTTTAAAAATCAGTAATATACAGACCAAGGTCTCTTACTTAACTTATTGTGATTAAATTCAAGACCATGAAATCCAGCAGTAACGCCTGCACCGGATGCATAGAGCAGCTACTTGAGGACTCTGCAAAGTCAGTAACAAGCAGATTGGGGAATAAACCAGAATTTGTAGTGCCACCAAACTAGTGTGAGTTAGCTTTTTTTCTTATACCTTCACACTGCTTAGGCCTGAATACAGCCATAGTCACAGGCAGTGCACAGCAGAAAAAAATAAGCAGAGCCCCCAATTTCCAGCAGGAAGAACAAAAGGGGGAGCCACAAGGAAGTGGAAAATATCAGTAAGACTGAAAAGATGGAGAACTTGGGAAAATTAGCCTTGAAAGTAGCATACAAATCCCTGGGTTTACCTCTGCCCTTAACATGCATAGATCTTGGGGCGCCTGGGTGGCGCAGTCGGTTAAGCGTCCAACTTCAGCCAGGTCAGGATCTCGCGGTCCGTGAGTTCGAGCCCCGCGTCAGGCTCTGGGCTGATGGCTCGGAGCCTGGAGCCTGTTTCGATTCTGTGTCTCCCTCTCTCTCTGCCCCTCCCCTGTTCATGCTCTGTCTCGCTCTGTCCCAAAAATAAATTTAAAAAAAGTTGAAAAAAAATTAAAAAAAAAACATGCATATATCTGATTGATTTTAAGTATCTTCAGAAAGACTTTGAGAACTGAGTTAATAAATAGACGACTACCCAGATCCCAGATTAGTCACTGGTGGTGGCCCCACAGGAAGGATAGATTCAAACAGACTACGAACGTCTTGAGCACAGAAAGGTCTCACATCAATAAGCTAAATTCCAATGTTATGCAGCAAAATAAATCCAAAGCAAGCAGAAGGAAAAAATAAAAATAAGACCAAAAATCAATGAAACAGAAAACAGAAAACAATGCAGACCACCAAAGAAACCAAAAGCTGAAAAAATCAAGAAAATTGATAAACCACTAATAAAATTGGCAAAGGAAAGGGGAGAGGGCACACACATTACTAACATGAGTGGAAACCTATAAAAACGATTATTATTTTGAAGAAGACAGACCACTCAATGAAAAGATTGACAAAAGATTGAAACAGAATCTTCACAAAAGGAGATTCCAAAGAGCCAATAAATGTATGGAGTCACATTTAATCTCATGAACAGTCAGGAAAAATCACTTTAAAATTATAAATGAATACTACTGAACACCTAGATAAAGATGAGGAAAAACTGTGAAGTCTGACAAAGACTAGGAAAAACTGAAGTTTGACACCCAGGGTAGGAAGATTGTTTAATCTATAAGTAATAATAAGCATTGTTAGTGCAATCGCACTATAAATTTATATAACCATTTTTGAAAAGTTGGGGATTATTTAGTAAAGCTAAAAAAAGTACATACCTTAGCAACCAATAATTTCATTTCTAGGTATATATATCTTAGAGAAATTACTCTATATGCACATAGAGTAAAATCAAAGAATATACAAAACACTGTATGAGAGAAAACAAGATAGAAACAACACAAATATTAATCATGACTGCACTTGAAAAATGTATAGTGCTGTGTTTGCTTACTGGAATAATGCAGCATTGAAATAAATGAACTCAGGCTACATAAAACAACATGGATTCATCTCACAAAAAATGTTGAGAAAGAAGCAATTTCAGACAAATTCACACACTCTAATTCTATTTATATAATAGTAAAAATCAAAAAGGATTGGTTCTCAAAGTTCACTGCATAAAAATGACTTAGGATCCTTCTTTAAAAACATGATGCACACCATGTTTTAAAAAACACATTGCTGTTTTCAGATGCAAAAACCCAATTGCCAAAATAATGTATATAGGGATATAGAAAAGGCATGTATATGCATGCATTCACACATACACACACCTCATATCCACACACATACATCAAATTCAACACAAACTAAATATGTAAATTCGGAGTATTTCAAAACTTAGAGGAAAAGGGTAAAGTCATGGACATATTAATTACAGATAAATACATTAAGTGATATACTAAAATATGTATTTATACATATATGCCATTTTTACATATGTCATGTTATTATATATATGGAATATCAGAAAATAATAATAAATCAATCAGTAAAGAAGCAATAACCAATACATAAAGTTTTTTGATCAAAAGGAGTCAGTGATCAGACAAAAATATAACCCTCTCTAGACGTACTTTGGTGATCAGGTTTTTCAACAGTAAAAGGAATTGATTCTAGGCTGGCATCAAACTTTTCTGCGTGCAATGTTGGTAGTGGGGAAGACTGGGCATGGTGGGAGCAGGGGAGGACTCTCTGTGCTTTCTGTTTTACTTTGCTGTAAATCTAAAACTGCTCTAAAAAATAAGTCTATTCAACAAACAACAGGAAATTAGGAAAAACAACTTTCCTGTGTCCTCAAGTAATAGCTATGGAATGTTAATGGAAAAAAAATAAAAACCTCATATCTATGATCATGTACATACTATAAGTTCAATGGCCTCAGGATATATTCTCAGCTATAAGAAATTAGGATTCATTTTATCCTTTAAACCTACAAATTGTAAGAAAATTATTCATAAGAAATATCACTAATCTGGTTCCTCTTCTAAATAATATTATTTAAATAGTTAACACTTACTTGGGAAAGAAGTTTAGATTTACTTGCAGGAAAGGCAGACGGTAACTGCTAGTTACGTTGCTTCAGCTGGCATTTGCCAATAATAAAACAAAATGTCTGTAATTAATAACTGGATTTAGCCTCCTTAGAATGCTGTATAGCAACCATCTGTAACTGATTGCCTAATACCTTACCCCAAGAGTCTTCCTGTCCAGTTTATAAAACATTTTCCTTCAGTGAAGTCCTAGTAAATCATTTTTCACTTTTGTCTTTACATATTCATGAATATTTTACTGCCCCTTGGAATTAGTGTTCCCAGGAAACTGCCCACCTGTTCTGTGCTTCAATCCAGCAATTTATATAGCTTATAAACACTACAAAACTCATCACCAGGTTGTACAAAACAGTATACTACCTAAATGTCTAGGTTATAGAGGAGGCTTTCCTATACTTTAGAAGTTGTGTTTTGTTTTGTTTTTAGAATACAATTTTGCATTGATATTAGAAGAAAATATATGTGGACATTAAGCTTCCTACAATGTAAACTCCAGATGAGTAAGGCACATATTTACAGTAGTGATTGTTATAGATGAACTTGAAAAACATTTCCCAGTAGTTTCCATGGTATCTGACATTATGTAGAAAAGAAGTATGTTGTAATTAGCAAACCAGAATCTGTTTCCAGTTTTTATATTCTATTCTAGTAAAGTTATATAATTGAACTTATTTTATCACCTGGCTATGTTTAAGATTGTTTACTGATAGACAAGATTAGATGATACATTATTATATTATTTTGACCTAATCAATGTTAATATCTGATATTTCAGTTCTTGACTCTAATACTCCTTTAGTTGACTAAGATAGTGAATTTGTTTAAATTCTCATTTAGCGCCAAGAATATTTGCTGATGGAATCATTTAATCAAAAGCACATTTAAAACTAAATTACCTAAATTATAAGAATAATTAAGCACACTGGAGAATGTAGCCTAGATTAAGCTGACTTGAAAACCCGTTTCTGTGCACATTCATAAATTTATGTTTTTCATATTGGAAAAAATGAAAACTGGTGATCTTTAATCAAGACATTCTGTCAACTCCGGATGTGTCTCTTTTTGCTTGAGTATATAGTTTAAGTGAAGTTTAAAAATCAGAAAATGGACCTATTGAACACAATGAAATAAAATGTTATTATACTTTAAAGACAAGCAAAGGAGCGATCCTGGCTTGAGAACTCCAGCTACAGAGAAAGAAGAGTGAGGCTAGATAATAGATATAGAGAAAGAGAAAACATTTAACCAAGATATCCAACCAGGAATTTCCCTATAGGAAAATAAAATAGAGCAGCATATAAACCATATATTAAGAAAAACACCCCTTCATTCATTTTTGTTGTTGTCAATAAAATACAAGATATTAAGAACCCACTACAGGCAAGACATATTATCTATAATTGTTTCATTGCTGCAAAGAAATCAATGGAAAATGAAAGACATTGGAATATGTTTAAAAGTTAAAGCTAAGAAAAAAAATGAGGAATAAAAAGGAATGTGTTTTTGAAAACTGGTGGCCAAGAGCTAAGCTGTAATGGTATAACTGAGCATTTAAGAAATTTACAAATTGCCAACAATAACAAGATAACATTCCATGTGTGTAGTAGAAACAAAGAACACATGACCACTTGGAATCATGTCTGAACATAAAACAAAGACAAGGACACCACATCAGAAAAACAACCAAATGTACGCCTTTCCAGTTCTATGTGAGTGAAGACTAGTCCTTTACCAATGACAACTCATCCTCCATTTTCTTCCTGCCTCCTAAGAAAAGCAAAGATACCTTATCATTAAATCTCCCCTGCGTCCTAACCGAACCAAGCAGAGCTCCGGCAGCTGAAAAGTCTTACTATCTTATAATAAATGCCAAATCTACAGCAAGTTATTACAAGCTGGCACTGAGAGTTTGGGACACTGACCCCTAAATTCAGTGGCTGGTGGCACCTTGAAGTTTCACTGTCCTTTTGCAGTCCTGACATTCCCAAGGAACTGGGCTTTTAAGGAGGTATGAGGATACTGGACTGGACTACCCGACAAACCAATGTGGGCAACTGCACCATGTCCCCTGGCTAAGCCCTTAATACTGGAACTGTACAAAGCACGTTACTTGTTCATCCCATTCTTTGGGTCAACCATGCTAGCTAGGTGTTAATATATCCCCACACAAAAGACAAATCTGGGTCTTAGGTTAAGTACTTTCCCAAAGCCAGGAAGTCAATTCATGGTGTAGCCTCAGTAAACAGAGACGAATGTAATTATCTCTGTAGAGTTTCTGCAAAGAAGGTGGGCCACAGAGAATAACTGAAGTTGAAACTGCAAAACAAACACATAGCTCACTTAGCCCAAACTCTTAATTTCAAAAATGAAAAAAACAGAGACATAAGAAATTTGTTTCCTAGGGATGCTCAGTTGGTTAAGCGTCTGACTTTGGCTCAAGTCATGATCTCATGGTTCGTAGGTTCGAGCCCCATGTGGGGCTCTGTGCTGACAGCTCAGAGCCTGAAACCTGCTTCAGATTCTGTGTTTCCCTCTGCCCCTGCCCCACCCACCCTCATACTCTGTCTCTCACTCTATCTCTCAAAAATGAATAAACATAAAAAAATTAAAACAAAAAAAGCAATATGTTTCCTAGCATCTGAGAAAAGCAGATAATGAGCACCTTGTCATAAGAATGTCAGCTGTATAGTTTTTATTTGATAAAATTTTTAGAGGCAAATGATCCTTTTAAGAGAGATTCAGGTATTAGATAATTAAATTGGAGGACAGTTCACTACATGACAGCATTTCACCCAGAACACCTTGCAAAGGCATGATCTCTGTTGTATTTCTGAAGCCTAGCAAGTGCTAATAAATGATCAGTAAATATGCTCAATGAATGAACAAACAAAATACATGATTTTGATAGCTCATCATTAGAGTTATGTGGTAAATGACACCAGAATGTTACAATACACTATCTTCTGCTACTAATATCTTTCTCTTTTTATTACAAACATTCTTTTTTTTTAATTTTTAAATGTTTATTTATTTTTGAGAGAGAGAGAGAGAGATGGAGCATGAGCAGGGGAAGTGTAAGGCAGGGGCACAGAATCTGAAACAGGCTCCAGGCTTTGAGCTGTCAGCACACAGCCCGATGCGGGCTGGAACTCACAAACCATGGGAGCATGACCTGAGCCGAAGTTGGACGCTTAACCCACTAAGCCACCCAGGTGCCCCTATTACAAATATTCTAATGTCATATATTAATTGATTTTCTTCATAGAATAAGTAATAAGATTCACACATTGCTTCTGCAACCAAACTAAAGACATTATTTTCACTTTGTTTTTAAATCCTGACAGAGCATCAACTGGTGACAACTGTAGAAATGAGAAAAAGTGGCCTCCATTGAAAATAGACAAGAGTACATGGGGCATCTGGGTGGCTCAGTCATTTAAGCGTCCAACTTTTGGTTTAGGCTCAGCTCATGACCTCACAGTTCATGAGTCTGAACTCCACATAGGGCTCCCTACTGACAGTGCAGAGCTTGCTTGGGATTCTCTCTCTCTCCCTCTCTCTCTGCCTCTGCCCTGCTCATGTTCTCTCTGTCTCTCAAAATAAATAAGTAAACTTTAAAGAATAAAATAAAATGGACAAGAGTATATATGGAAAGGACTAGGGAAAGACATGAGAGTTTATATCCAGTCTATTCAAATTTCACCAGTAACTCAAATATCACGTTATTACAGCTTATAAAATATTAAAATAGGCCACCCAATTAAAATTACTGATATGAGAGTGTTATACTTCCACACTTCTCTGCAAATACTCATAAGAAAAGTAACTTTTTTTTCAAGATATCAGGGAGATTACTGACTCTGACAGCTATTCTGAATACAATGTTATGAAATCTGGAAAACTACTTCAAGACTGTAAAACTATCCATAGCATGTTAAGCAACAAAGAATTATCTTTTCTGTATTGTCTTTTACTCAGAATAGGTAACAGAAACCTATGGAAGAATTGCCATATTATATAAGACAGCATAAAAATTAACACATGCAATTAGCATTTCATCCAGATACCAAGATATCATCCTGGTAGAAATAGTCATTGCATTATGCTAAGATTATTCTAATTACTATATTTTATTAAATCTGTTCATTATAGTTTATCAAATTTCATAACAAAACTAGAATTGAGGGGCACCTGGGAAGCTCAGTCGGTTGAGCATACAACTCAACTTCCACTCAGGTCATGATTTCATGTGGTCAGTTCGAGCACCACATCAGGCTCTGTGCTGATGGCACGGAGCCTGCTTGGGATTCTCTCTCTCTCTCTCTCTCTCTCTCTCTCTCTCTCTTTCTCTCTTTCTCTCCCCATCTCTTTGCCCCTTCCCCATTCACTCTCTGTCTCTCTCTCAAAATAAATAAAATAAACTTTAAAAAAAGAAACTAGAATTGAGCTGTGGAAGTGTCAGAATGTGTTGACTCTGTAAACTATGTCAGATAAAAGATGGTTGAAGGAACAATTGGAACATTCATGGGCAAGAAAATACTGATGAGAACATGCCTTAAGTCTGAACTTGTTCTAGCTGTAAGAAGAAATAGATTTATTTCTCTGTAACTCCAAAAAACAAAACTGATTCCAGTAGAATATAATCATCAAGACATGTAGCTTTGTTTCAACCATGAAAAAGAAAAAAAGTCTTGTTTGAAATTAAGCAGTATGGTTTAGAATGGCTTTACAGATAACTAGTATTTCAACTTCTGGTAGTTTCGACCAAAGGTGAATGCTTAATTGGAAAGGGATTCTTGCACTGATGGGGAGAGTTTGGATTAAGTTTCTCTAAGGTCACTACAAAGTCTGAGGGCATACAAATCAGTGAAAAAATTTATGTAACGTAAGTGAGGAAGTAGCTAAAATTGGTCACATTTGCTCATAAAGAATACATGCTTTCATTTGAAAATAGCGTTTTTGGAATTTTTAATTATTTTTAAAGGATGTATTTATATTTTTAGCACACTTTTTCAATCAGGAGATTTGAGAAATCATTGTGGGATGATACTACAGAAAATCCAGAAAAAGTATTGGATAATGCCAAATCTGCCTATATACTTTTTTTTTGATAGACACCATTAAATTAGTAGATAAATACAAGTATCTATCCTGTTATTCATTCAAACAAAGTCAATTCAAATTATTTCAATCTTAATTACTCAGTAAAGGAATCTATTTGTGGATACTTAAACATGAGACTTGTTTATTTCAGAAATGAGAAAAACTCATAAGATAAGCACAGGGCCTTGGGAGACGCCCAAATTTAACTCAATACACTAAACTGCTGAGAAGAAAGGAAATGCATTTTTTGGACAGTTGGATGAGAGCCAACAACTTGTTACAATGAAGCAGATTCTATTCTTTGGGATATTAAAGGATGCACGTATTCTTTGGGGGATCATAAAAGTAAAGGTGATTTATTTCAGTGTTATGAGTTGATCATTTACGTGGGCTTCACTTTAATTATTTTGGATAAAAATAATACAACAGAAACAATTCTTTCTGGAAAAACAAAGGCTATATACATATTGAGAAATATCTTTTGGATTCAGGCATAGAATAAAGACTTCCAGAGGATCAACGAATGAGGGCAAGCAATAAATGAAAAAAAAAATTGAAGCTGTACACCAAAAGAACACAATCAATTTATGAAATCCCAAAATACCAATTTTGGAATTGAGAACCTGTTGGAGGAAACAATACATTCTCAATTTAACTGCAAAAATTTTTTCGGTCTGTACTGATGGCAGGGAACCTGCTTGGGATTCTCTTTCCTGTCTCTCTGCCCCTCCCCTGCTTGCGTGTACTCTTTCTCTCTTAAAATAAATAAATAAATAAAATTATTTAAACAATTTAACTGAGAAATTATTCTGATGCTTGGTCTGAAGAAAGAAAAAAACCTACCTTTTATTCTTTTCAAAAATTTTAAAAAATGTTTATTTATTTTTGGGAGAGAGAACAGGGGAGGAGCAGAGAGAGAGAGAGAGGGGCAGAGGATCTGAAGCAGGCTCTTGCTGTCAGTGCAGAACCCAATGAGGGGCTTGAACCCACGTACTGTGAGTTCACGACTTGAGCCAAAGTCTAGGAAGCTCAACTGAGCCACCCAGGCACTCCCTACCTTTCCAAACTAGATATTCTATCAGTATTGATTACTATATCAAACATGAAGTCATCCTTTACATATTGGAATGAATATTCAGACATAAATAAAAAAAAAATATTGATCTTAAATTATTTGGAATTGAAAAGCCGTACTAGAATTTGACCAAAGCTTTGAAGAACAAATATGCTAAACTAACTATTGGACCCAGTCTAGGACTTGCCAGTGTTTCTTAAGGATCTATTTGACAGATACTACTTGAGTCAGCATAAACAAGGGAGGGAATGTGTTTTAAAGAGTTTGGGTTATTTTTCTGAGCCCCATTGCAGGAAGTGCAGCTGGGATGTCAAGGGTCACCTGGAATTGGACAGCCATCAGGAGCTAGAATAAAAGCTCTTTTAATTGATTTCCAATTTACAAACCCATTGCCTTAGCCAATAATTCACATCCTGCTCTAAAACATACTGATTAATTCTCTCTCGTGGCATTTGAAACACTTCTGTTTAATAACCTCTTGTGCTCCAACAGTTCTGCCATTTAGGTTTATAGGTTTGCTTAAAGTGCTTTGTGTTGTTTCTCTAGCCTTTTTATGCTGGTTGTACTTACCTTTTGTAAGTACATAATGCAATTATTATGTAAATTGATGAAGTAAAATAGCATATAGTCAGAAAGGCTTTTTCTATGGAATTTAATTTGAATGCTTTGGAAATACTTGACAAAGATGCATTACAACCTTACAGTTAAATAAGAGTGTGAAACTACAAAGGACGGAGAAAAAAAAATTTTTTTTAAGTAGAAAAAGTCTTCACTCAGTATGCCTCAAGAAGGTATTTAAGTTCTTGCTCCATGCAAAAAATTAAAACAGAAATTACAAATGATAACTTATGTATTTAATGTAAATACATAATGTAATTTATATATTCTATAAAAATATCACAAAAACTCCAATTAGCAGATATATACTTAAAGAAAAGGCTGTGGAGCTCCATGAGAAGATATGGATATAAACGTGTATTTACATTTAAAAAAAGCTAGAATTTTTAGAATAAGTATATACTCCTTTTTAGTGATTTCTTGCTTTAGCCAAAGTTTCAATTGCTCATCTTTATTTCATAAAATAAAAGGACTTCCTTCTACCATCCCAATCTCTATGTCTCTCTGAGATCACTTGGTCACTTACTCCTACTTTTCTCGTGTGCATTATCTCACTGTAACCTGCACTTAAAATGAGCTGAGGGGCGCCTGGGTGGCGCAGTCGGTTAAGCGTCCGACTTCAGCCAGGTCACGATCTCGCGGTCCGTGAGTTCGAGCCCCGCATTGGGCTCTGGGCTGATGGCTCAGAGCCTGGAGCCTGTTTCCGATTCTGTGTCTCCCTCTCTCTCTGCCCCTCGCCCGTTCATGCTCTGTCTCTCTCTGTCCCAAAAATAAATAAATGTTGAAAAAAAAATTTTTTTAAATGAGCTGAATTCATCGTGGTGAAAGTAAAAATTTAGCAACAAACAAAGACATCTTTTCTCTTTGACTGAAGGTGTAGACTCTATCTTATCCTCTTGATGAAGTCTCAGGAAAGCCACACAGATTTTTTTTTCTCATTCTTAGATCATAAAAAGTTCTTTAGGCACTTTTACTACCAAGAAAAATCTCACTTCAGTAATAAATGCCCAATCCCATATCATAATTACATAAATCCATACTCTCACCTAATTCAAAATTTCTTTCCTATCCAACTCAGAACTGCATTCTCCCACTAATTTCCTTCCTTTATTGTTAGCTACTTACAGAAAGAGCCGAAAATTATTCATCCTTAATTCTCTGTAACTGAACATGTAGCAAGTGTTCATCACATATGTGTGGAACTAAAATGATTTCCCAGAAAAGAGCATCTCCCTCGGAGATGTAGAGACTTTTACCCATAAGTGAGGATGGCAAGTGTCACATTCATTCCACAACATAATTCCCATTTGCCTTCCCTCCTTTCTTCTCCTTTCAGCCATACCACAACCATGGCTGATCACCACCACCAGACCACAACCACGAAGAGCAAAAAACTCCATTTATACAAAAATAGTTTGGTCAAATGATTTCTACCAGATCTGATTACTTTACAGGTAATAGCCTGGCCAAAAGAGTTTTTCTTTATATAATGCCAGAAGTCAAAGAAAAAGACTAATTCATTTGACTGAGCCTGATAAAGTCATAGCTGCTCAGTCTCTGGTTATTGGATCTTTAAATTGAGAAATTTAAATTCATAAGTTTGCCTAAAGTAATTCTCTCTCCATGATTAAACTAACACCTACTACCTCTGCCTTCTCATTCAGAACAATTATGTGAATGCATAAGTATTAATGATTACATCATCACTGGGAGATTTGACTTAAGAGGTAGGTTTTGAGCAGAGCTGTTACTAAGGAAGGCAGTTCAGGAGATCAAATTAAAGATGAGCGGATTCATAGAACGTTCATTCAATCATTTAATCAAAAAGTAGGGAGTCAATAAGGTTTTATTATATGCTAGATACTGTTATAGGTGCCAGAGGTACTATGGTGAAAAAAGCAGGTTATATTTCTTCCCTCATAAAGCATTCGCTTGAGTTAGCTTAGTTAGGAAGGGGAAGGGATAAAAGGCAATAAACAAAGTAATTTTAGGGTGATGCATGCCAGGAAGTATTAGCTCTAATGACGATTGACTGGGGAAAAATTCACTTTCAATAGGGTATCAAGGGAGACCTCACTGAGTAGCTAAGAGCTGAAGGACCTGATTACTCCATCTACTCCATGGGCAAAGGGCCTGATTAGGTAAGTGTTTGGCATACATTTTTGAAAAAAGAAAAAGAAAGTAAAGATTTGGGTTCAGAATTTCTTACTCTTATGCTGACTGGTTCTCAAGATAGCCATGAGATTTACAATAAGAGAGAGAGAGAGAGCACACTCATCCTAGGTCTTTAGTTCAAGAAATGTCTAATACCTTGGAGTACTGAATATTCTTAAGGGATATGTTCTTCAAGTCTTACAGTCAGATGGAGGACTTTTCTTTTCCTATCTAGAGATATTTCTTTTGAAAGAATAAGAACAATCCCTTTCATGGCCATAGCTGGTGAAATATTTACAGACTTTTACTTTCAACTTTGATATTTTATGTCACCATGTGGGTCAGGCAAGTCATTACACAATTATGACAGAGTTTTCCTTTGCATTAATTATAGTTAACTCCTCTGTAATTATATATTATGCATTAGTTCCTTGATTGAAAATGCAGTAAGGAATTTTCTGTTCACCAGCGCTCTGAGTGAATATCCTATTGCTGCAGATGACTAAACTCATTCATTTATTCATAAGCATTTATCAAGGACTCACTATGTGTCAGATGTAAGATAGGAGCTGAACATACATGGGTAAATAAGCCTGGAACTTTTCCTCATTTCATGGACCTTGTATTTTTGTTTATATATGTGAATTTTGTTTTTATTTAAGAAAAAAGTGTGTTTTTTTTAATTTACTTCATCTCCAGGCCTATAAACATGTTTCTGTGGTTCATAACTGAGAAGTGACATGTCATTCTAGGTATAAATATAGTTCTAAAGTTGTAACTCTGCAAATCATTTACTCAAATTTCTCATTAGAGGTCTCTGCAACAGGATCCTGCTGTGAAAGTTCTTTTAAGAGATCCTAACTAAGCATTTTGTTTTGTTTTGTATTTTTCAGAATGATGAAAATGGACAGCAAGGATGATCAAAATAAATTTTATCACAGCAGTCACAAAACGTGATGGGTTCTTTTCTCATTTCAAAAAAACAAAACACTGACTTTATGTGCATTTTGGGGGAAAACACAATGGAAATCCCCAGAGTATATTTAAATCCATCACAATTAACATGAAGCAGCAATGTTTCCTCCTCCCAAGCATCACTATGGATTAGAAAGATGCACAGGCTGCTGTGTCTCCACTGCTTACAATAATAGTTTTAATATTTACAGTAGCTCACAGTAAAGCTAATAAGGTAAGAGAATTTAAGGAAACTCAGAGTGCCTATGTTTAGTCTGAAAAATTGACAGACACTTTGAGACCTCAGCGATAATCCTATGACGATTCCCACCTTAGAGAGATCTTGGTGAAGTGTAACAAACTACTTGACTGATCACTTCTCTTACATGTAAACATCAAATGAAACCATCCCTGGAATCAGTTGCATCCCTAAGTAGAACTTCTTTACACCTGATTTGTGGCTGGGAGCAAAGGCAAATGAGCCAGGCACCATGGCTCTGGGTCTCTGAAAGAATAAGAAAGGAACAAGCCTGGGCTCTGAAGATAAGCTTAATTTCCTCACAAGTTTTTCTGTCCAGTCCTACTCTATTCGCTAGAGAACAATCAGGCATAAGCTCATGGTCAAAGAAGACAATCACCTATAGGTTTACGTTTCATCAGTGAGAGAAAAGGACAATGGTTGCTACCTGGAAGAATTTGACCTACCAAAAGGGACCAAGAACTTTCAGCACCTTACCTAAATGTTATGGCCTCTTGCATTTTTCTTTCTTAGCTTATTTTCATGAAAGAGTGTTCTCCTCCTCATTGGTACATTGTGTCATATGGATTCTGTAAGCTTATAAGGAAGCTTGGTAACCATCTTGTTTAGTATTTGGTATCTCAGTATTAGAAAGATTATACTTGACAGAGATTTTAGCTAAAAGCAGGGAACAAGAAGACAGTTTTATAAAAGAAGGTTTTGAAATAAAAATATATTTAACTGTCATGAATGGGAGATCAATGGAAGTGTTTTCTTTTTTTTTTTTTTAATGTTTATTTATTTTTGATAGAGAGAGAGAGACAGAGAGACAGATTGTGAGCGGTGAGGGGGCAGAGAGAGGGAGACACAAAATCTGAAACAGGCTCCAGGCTCTGAGACTGACATGGGGCTTAAATTTACAGACCATGAGATCATGACCTGAGCCAAAGTCAGATGCTTAACTGACTGAGCCACCCAGGCACCCTGTAATGATTTCTATTCCTAAATTCCAGCTATAAGTAAAACTCTTCAAAGCATTTCTTTTATCTTTTCTACCCAACCAAAAAAGAACAAATTACATAACAGGTTCTTTTCTTTTTTTTTCCTTCTGTCTACTTGATTTACCAATATGGTAATTAATTGGAAGTCTTTCTACTTTTTGTTTCCTCTAACCAAGTCTTTAGCTAAAGAGTGGCATAAATCCTAATGTTGAGAAATGAAATTCTAAAATAAGAATCCAAATATTTATTCAGCTATAATTTCCTCTATACTCACAAATGGTAATTAAATATTATGGTAGTCAAGTGTCCTAATTATTTGTGATTTCTTAATGAAATGCAAATTTATTCAGATTTTCTAGCAGAATGAAGTATATAATTCTGTATTGTTAGGTGTTATTCACTCATCCACCTATTTAGCATTGTTAGATGTTAATCGGATCAGATACTAAAAATTTTCTTTTTCTATCTTTAATCAAAGGATAAACAACTATGTACTAACTAAACACTGAATGTTCAGCATTCCAGTTAATTATCATGTAAAAGGGGTGTGC
Source organism: Felis catus (assembly GCF_018350175.1). NCBI lineage: Eukaryota > Metazoa > Chordata > Mammalia > Carnivora > Felidae > Felis > Felis catus. The sequence continues at coordinate 98,578,315 of NC_058374.1, forward strand.
AGATAGCAGTCTCTGAGTCCAGAAGTTTAAAAGAAAAGTTGAAAATCCAGGATTACCAGACCACTTCCACTGAATGTGGAGAGACCTTTATTGCTGGCAAAGAAGAGTCATCAGAATTTAAGGGCTCATTGTCCTCACTGTCATTAGGGTCTTTCCTCCTACAGATCCCATTCTTTCTCACTCAATACCCTCACTTTTAGCCAACAGCAGGATGAGGTAATTTTCAACATTGTCAGCCCTATGGCTATGAGAGCTAAGGCTCTCCTTCAGGGCACACATACAAGACCTGAGGTCATTTACGAGGTCCCTGAACTGGGAATTTGAATCCCTGAGTTCATCCTTTTCTTTCAACACTTTGTTCAGTGATAGGAGCAACCAACCAATACCAGTATATTCCTAGTTTTCCAAAAATGTTCCGAAGTCTTACATGCAGAGTCACATAGCTCCTTGTTTCTTATAAGTAGTTGACCAGGGGTAATCAGTGCAGATATTTTTGCTTATCTCTATAAACAGTTCACACTATGAACTATCAGTGCATAGAATCATTTGCATCTTTAAATCTAATCAGATGAGAGAACCAATTCCAGAACCCCCAGAACCAATTTGGAAAATTCATCCAAAAAATTCTGTTCTTTTAGAACTGCGGTCAATGCCAAATTCTGTATTAGCCAGGGTTCTCCAGAGAAGCAGAACGAGTAGAATATATATGGATATGTATATAAAAGGAGATTTATTACAGGATTTTTTTCATGCTATTATGGAGGCCAAGATCCTATGATCTGCTATCTCCAAGCTGGAGAATCAGGAAAGCTGGTGGTATATTCAGTGAGACCAAAGGTCTGGGAATCAGGGTTTTTAAGGCAGAAGACAGATGCCTGAGCTCAAACAAAAGAGAGCAAATTTGCTCCTCACCTTTTTGTTCTGTTCAGGTCTTCAAGGGTTTGGATGATGCCCAGTGCACTGGTGAGAGTGATCTTTGTTACTCAATCGACCAACTCAAATTCTAACCTTTTCCAGAGACACTCTCACAGAAACACCCAGAAATAACATTTTACCAGCTTTTGGGGCATCTCTTAGTTCAGTCAAGCTGACACATAAAATTAACCATCACAGTGAGCAAAATGCGTTTTCTCATTTTTTAATGTATTTCTATAAACTTTTACCATCCCTGGTACATCATAAGTATTTCATAAATACATGCTAACTAAATAAAGAAAAATTTAAAAACCACTGGCACATCCTTCCTTTCGCTGATTTTTTCTTTAGTCAAAACATCATTACTTTTCATAATGTATTCTGTAGCTTCCTTCTTTCAGTATCTAGAGCATAATGGTACGTTCTTACATTTTTTAAGTACAAGATTCCTGAAGGATGTAATTAAATTATTTCAAGTTATTCAATAAAAGTAGGAAATAAATTATGTGATATTTACGTGATAACTTTTCTAAATTTTGTGAACATCACTGGCATACATATTCATCTTCAGAGTCATAGTGTAAGAGTTTATGAATGACTAAAGATGTCCACCTACATGTGGAGAGATACAGAAAAGAAGAAAATAATATTACTAAAAATATTAATACGGTTAACTTCAAGTTGTTTTCTGAATGTCAAAATGGAGCAATTGAGGCACAATAAATAAGAACTTCCAACATAACACAGTTCAAGGTGATTCTGATATTGTTACAGAATATATTTAGATGATATTTCTATCTTGCTCACTCTATACATGTCTCTAATTCTTGATTGCAAAAAGCAGATGGAGATGTTAAGATTTTATTTTATGGGAAATCAGACATTACAAACATAGCTCTCAAATGTGTATTGCTTGTTTAGAAATGTATTCACTTGAGATGTGACCGGAAGGCAAAATTCTTTTGCTGCTTTTTCAATCTACTTATTACTCTACACATGTAAAGTGATGTAAGTGGCACTGCCAGATGTGATCAATTATCACAAAAGCACTTTTCTTAATCCAGGATCTGAAAAAGTCTATAGCTAGACAGTTCTTATATTTGATATCTCAACCCCAATTTACATGAAAGCTGTTACCAAACAAAAAATAATGCGGCTGAAAAATTGGGCTCCAAAGTCTGAAGGATAAAAAGACCTCTATCACAGAAATAAAGTATCATAATCCCCATGCATCTATATTTCACCATTGGTTGGAATTTAAATTGGAACTGGCATCCAAAAATTTTAACAGCAGATTAGAATTTCTGAGAAAATAATATATCTATTGACAGGAGTACTTTGAACAGACATTGGGTTAGTGACTACAGCCCATTAAAAAAATAAGGAAGAACTCATCCATGCTATCATGAAATTTAACTCAATACTAAATCTGAATTCAGCCATCATTGAGTCTTCATAAGACTATTGAAAAAGTGAAAATAAATAATAGTAACAGTTACTGTGTGCTAGGATGTGTTCTTTGAGTTTTATCTGATCTTCTGAATATTGTCAGTTAGTTCTCAGCTCTATCTCATCCTCTTTCACTGCCTTCTTGTACTACAAGCTGAGACAACTTAAGATGAATAAATTTTATGGTATGTAAATTATACCACAAAAAGATTAACGAAAATATTATTTGAAACTGTTTATTTATGTAAGTCAAAATGAAATAGCTCAAATAGATTAATTTTACTTTATATATAAATATATATAATTATTAATATATTATTTATATATATATTAATTTAAATTCAAGTTGGTTAACATACAGTGTAGCCTTCAGGAGTAGAGCCTAGTGATTCATCTCTTAAATATGACACCCAGTGTTGGTTCCAAAAAGTGCCTTCCTTAATGTCCATCACCCATTTAACCCATCCCCCCAGATATATCCCCTCCAGCAACCCTTAGTTTGTTCTCTGCTTTTAAGAGTGCCTTATGCTTTGCCTCCCTATCTGTTTTTATCCAATTTTTCCTTCCCTTCTCTTATGTTCGTCTGTTGTGTTTCTTAAATTCCATGTATGAGTGAAATCATATATTTTTCTTTGATTTATTTCACTTAGCATAATACAGTCTATTTCCATCCACATTGTTGCAAATGGCAATATTCCATTCCTTTTCATTGCTAAGTAGTATTCCATTGTACATATATACCACATCTTCTATATCCATTTGTCAGTCAATGGACATTTGGGCTCTTTCCATAAAGCTGTAATCATCGGAGCACCTGGGTGGCTCAGTCCGTTAAGCGTCCGACTTCAGCTCAGGTCATGGTCTCACAGTCGGTGAGGTCGAGCCCCGTGTGGGGCTCTGTGCTGACAGCTCAGGGCCTGGAGCCTGTTTCAGATTCTGTGTCTCCCTCTCTCTCTCTGACCCTGCCCCTTTCATGCTCTGTCTCTCTCTGTCTCAAAAATAAATAAACATTAAAAAAAAAAAAGCTGTAATCATCAATACAGTATGGTAATGGCACAAAAACAGACACATAGTTCAACGGAATAGAGAACCCAGAAATGGACCCACAAATATATCCCCGAATAATCTTCCGCAAAGCAGGAAAGAGTATCCAAAGGAAAAAAAAGACAGTCTCTTCAACAAATCGTGCTGGAAAAACTGGATAGCGACATGCAGAAGAATGAAACTGGATCGCTTTCTTACAGCACACACAAAAACACATTCCACAGACCCAAATGTGAAAAAGGTCACCATCAAAATCCTACAGGAGAAAACAGGCAACAACCTCTTTAACATCAGCCACAGCAACTTCTTGGTTGGCATGTCTCTGGAGGCAAGGGAAATAAAAGCAAAAATGGAACTATTGGGACCTTCTGCACAGTGACGGAAACATTCAACAAAACTAAAAGGCACCCGGAGTAATGGAAGAAGATATTTGCAAATGACATATCGGAAAAACGGTTAGTATCCAAAATCTATAAAGAATTCACCAAACACCCAAAAAACAAATAACCCAGTGAAGAAATGGGCAGAAAACATGAATAGACACTTTTCCAAAGAAGACATCCAGATGACTAACAGACACAGGAAAAGATGCTCATAATCACTCATCATGAGGGAAATACAAATCAAAACCACAATGAGATACCACCTCACACCTGTCAGAATGGCTAAAATGAACAACTCAGAAAACAATAGATATTGGCAAATAGATTAATTTTAAAGTGCAATGCAAACTCTTTTCGTACTGCACAATAAAGCAACTTAAAAATAAATTTAAATATTTTAAATAAGATATTACTTTTTACATCTTGATATTAAAATATGAGCATTACATTCATTCAAAATAATAAAGGCAATTTTTGGTCAAATGAACTTAAATAACACAGTACACTAACATTTAGGTTTATTTCCTTAGGAATGTATTTTATGATTATATAAGTGCCAGTAATTGATTTAAACAGAATATCGACCCAACATAAAAATGAAACCCAAAGTCGTTGGCCAATCATTTGGTAAATATCACTATGTTACTAATTATGCCATATATTTCTTATCCCAATACCCAGGACACAGCCTGTAAAATCTGCAAAAGCTCAATAAGAATGGGCTTTTGAGAGAAGCAATCATACAATAGAAAAGCATTATCATTAATGTTGTGATCATCATTACTGTGTAAGAGTTAAAAGAAAAATGTTGAAGAAAATACAAGTACTAGCTGCACTTAAATATATCAGAAATTGCTTAGCTATTTTGTCATGAAAATAGTAATTAATCCTTAGAAAACACCAAGAAGTATCATGAAATTGAAAACAATATAAATGCACATTAAGTCAAATACTTAATATAACAATTAACCATTTGAGTAACACCACTGAGAATATTGTCAAGAAATTTTTAAAACTCAATGGTAGAGTAAATAAATGAAACATATTTTGATCTGTTTGAGCAAGTACTACTTTAATGTAAAGAATGATTCTTTGTTAGTATTTAGTTACTTACCTAACACACCTCATTGTAACAGATAAAAAGCAGACATCTTTGAGAAAGTTTAAAACTTACTTATATAGCACACAGATATTACTTGTTGAAAGGCTGTGATGAATACTGAAAAGCGTATCTTTAGTTAAGAAGCATATTAACAGATTTTTTTCAACTTCAGTAGCTATTTATTCATTCTACCATCCATCCAAACAGGTGTTAAAAACCTACCATATCCCTACTAGTTATTTAAAATCTTCCGAAGTATCAATGAACTCAGACTCAGATTTTTCACGGTTGGGTTTCCTCTAGTATATATTGAGAATGTGTAGGAAGAGAAATCCTATGTGTCACCTGTCACAATGTGACTTTCTGCCACCATGTTCCATTGTGAACCATTGCTTCCTTGGTTCCCCCCCCCCCAGACTGAAACTCCTAGTCATGATCTCCCTGACAGAAAGTTGCTCTCTCTCCAAGAGAACCACAGAATTTAACAGCAGCACTAGGTGTGTTGCTCTCTACTCTTACGTCTCTTTCTTTTTCATAATACCACAATTGAAGATACTAGAATGAAACAGTCATTCCCTTGCCTTTTAAAATTTATTTGAAATGATGTTGCCAATTATTTTGATCCAAATAAAGTAATTTGCTCAAATAACCTCAAAATTATCAGTATAAATGATAACTATCTTTGATATTTTTTAAATACTTGTTTCTCAGATTCCCCTATTGCTTGCCTTTGAAACTTTGAGTATCTTATTAAAATTCTTTTTAATTTACTTATTAAAAACTATCATTCCATTTCAATTTGTGAGCTATTTAATAGTTTTGATTAATAATTTTTGTTTTGTTTTGACTTGACTAAATCAAATCAAACTTTGTTTTGTTTTGATTAATAATTTTTATCATTAAGACATTTTTTGTTTTGATTAATAATTTTTTATCATTAAAACATTTTTCAAAAGCTTATATTTTCTCCTAGCATTTCTGTACTTATTTTTGTGTTTAGCTTTTCATATATTTTTGGTATGAATATCCAGTTAGTTTTATTGGAAAGAATACCATGTCTCCACTGATTCAAAAACCTACCCTATTACAGAAATCTCATAAATGTGCAGGTATATCTATTCCCATAATTATCCACTATGTTAACTGGCTGTTTGTTATATGAAGATGAAAGTGCTTGTGGTAACTAAGACTTGACCTTGGTGGTTTAACACTCCTGCATGACTTTCCTAACCTCTGCTCCTTCCATATGGAAAATGTATTTCTCTTGTCATTGAGGCAGGAACTGATTCCCTAGTGTCATTTTTAGTCAGGATTTTTAAACTATGTCAAATCCTTTTAGTAGCTTGAAAGATCCCCAAAGACACCTCTAGGGCAGGCACTTGATTATTCATCCTTTCATTTCTGGGGTATAGCAAAGATCATGAAGAACTGAAATTACTTTGCTCTTGTGTGATCTAAAATAATCTGTGGAAACTATGTAACCCTTTTTACATTTTTAGATTTACATCTACAAGCTTTACATTTAAATAGCTGAAAATGATATGCAACATAAGTATTTATATTTTGAAGGACACTGTTATACCACATGTTTAAATAATTCTGAGGACCTAATCACATAACAATGGTATGCAAAATCACTTATTTAAAACTACACAAATATGACCCTCTCTAACAATGACCCTCTCTAACAAATAAAGTTTACATTAGTCTCTTTCTATACCAATTTTCCCTCAGAATTGTATCATACTTTTCTGCAAGAAGATATGTTAATTCAAAACATTTTTTAAAGAATTTCTTACAACCATAAGGTTCTAAGTGTTAAAAAAAAAAAACTGGAGTCTAGTTGTTACAAGAATAAGAGAGACCCAAATAACAAAAATATATTGCATATTTTGATAAATAAGAAATTATTAAACATTAAAAAGTCAATTTCCTTGGGAATTAATTTATTAATGAGATGGATAGAGCTGGATTCTTTTCAATTAGTTAATTAGTTAATGCAGCTAGCATGAATAGTAATTATTCTTACAGTGGAAAACTTTTGTTTAGAATCTATTATTTTCTAATTCTTTATTTTTATTAACTAAGAGCAGAAAAAACCTGTCTCTCATAATTGGGTAGAAATGGAAGGTATTTGTTATGGCAAAATAATTCCATTCTTAAAACTCCATTTATATTATTTGCCAAAAATAAAGTTATCTAGCATCAAGAAGTACAATAACAATTTCATTATATCTTCTTCATTTATGTGAAATACAAGTAATTAGAAACTGCATGACGTGCAAAATGAGTTATTACCCAGTTATTAGAGGCTTCTGTGACCTCAGGTCGCTGGTTATGCCAAGAAGATTTTGCCACACTTTACTGAGTAACTTTTCATCGTAAGGACATGTATACCTCAGATATAACGTGGGATCAGTTCCACACCACTGCAATAAGGTGAATATTACAATAAAGTGAGTCAAATGATTTACGTTTAGCTTTGGTTTCCCAGTGCATATAAAATTTAGGCTTACACTATAGTCTACTAAATATGTATTATGTGTAAGAAAGCAATGGACATATCTTAGTTAAAACATAATTTATTGCTAAAAAATGCTAACCATCATCTCAGCTTTCAGTGAGTCATGATCACTGATCACAGATCACCATAACAAATGTAATAGTGTGAAAAACTTTGAAATAATGTGAAATTATCAAAATGTGGCACGGAGACATTAAGTGAACAAAAGCTGTTGGAAAAATGGTGCCACCAACCTTCAATTTGTAAAAATGCAATATCTATGAAGTGAGATAAAGCAAAGGACAATAAAACGAGAATTGCCTGTATATATTCACTATCAGGTGCATTCCATTTCAGTTGAATCCTATTTCACCTGGTGAAACTCCATTGTCATTTACCTTTATCAACAGTTTAAGAATAAGGAGACAGAAACACACAGAGATTAGGTAACTTGTTCGCCAGCACAGTACTGCTAATAAGCAGAGTCTGATATCAAATCTATGTCTTTCTTTGAAAACTATGTGGGTCTATCCAAAATGTAACCATCATTAAGTTTTTTAAAAAGAAGATATAATTGCCCTAAGATACAAGAAAAATAGTTAAACATAAAATAGTTGAAATAAGGATTCCCTATGAAGCTCAAATTCATTTTCTGATGACAACACCCTTTGCACTTAAGACACCTATTTAGTTCCTCATATTTCCTAATTGTTTGAACAACAGGAATTGATCTAGTTAAAAGTACTTCATAATAGTGGCATTATTTTCTTGCTCATTAATGTTTCATATGTGTTATTCTCATCCACCTAATCTGATTGGAGTCTGTGTAGACCTCTTTGGTCAATTTCAGGTCCTACTAATTTCTTGTCATTTTCACTTGGAAATCTCCAGTGATTCCAGGTTGAAATCTTTTAGCCCTTTCTACCTATTAGCATCCTTTTTCTGTTTCCTCCTTGTTTTGTCATTCTCATCGTAGTGGACACCATTCATGAGTTTTCCCATATCAAAAACCAAGCCTGTACTTTGTCTCACCCACCACATCCGGTCCTAGAGTGTCTATTTGCTAGAGGTCTCCTGTATCTTTCTCATCCTTCTTCAACCTCATGGCAGTGTTGTAAGATGAGGATTTCAACCTCTTTTTCTCGGTTATTGCATGATCCTTTTAGTTTGTTTTTCTGTACTTGCCTTGCATTCTTCCAACCTGTTCTTCTCCGTGCTCCAAGACTAGCATTCTGCTATTCAAATAACAATGTACATTCAATGAAATATTTCCAAGAAATATATTTCATGTCCATGAATTTGCAAGTATCACTATAGGTGCGAATAATACAGCCATAAGCAAAGCACAAAAGTTAAACCCTCCCTACACTTTATTATCTGCCTAGTTCTCTTCCTGTAAAACTAAGACACAAACGTTGATCCTTCCTCCACCTTCCCACATATTACACATTCTCACTTGAATTTTTTCTAATGCATTATGGTTCTTCATGCGTCTAGAATTTGATATGTACTTTACACTGTCTTTACTTATCCATCTCATCCCACTACCTACAGTTAGATAATAACCAATCATATTTCAAGGCTTTTGAACTGAAACTGTCACTTTTTAAAATAGTTCTAGAGAGATAAAAACTACTTCACATGGTATAGAGTTAATAGTATAATTTTAATTAGGTAACTCAGGGAAGTTTAACGGAGTCAAATGTTATTTTCTTTTCTTACTAAACAAGAATAAGTAATTAACTTATTAACTACTGAAGAGTAGTCCATTGTTTTCCACAACTTGTGTAGAAAATTACAGTTTTTACATATATAGTAGCTTTTAATCTATTTTTTAAATAATAAAGTCATTTCTCCACATGGAATTCTCTATTAAAAATCTTTCATATTCTGACAAGCTCATTTTAAAATATCAAAAGTTCGCAAAATAGATTTTGATGTTGTTGAAATATTAGGAATTTTACTGTGAAGAGTGACTTTCATTCAGTTCTACGTGTCAAATTTTAAGAAACACTAATAAAGCAATGCCCTAAATGTTTCATTGAAAAGAGTACTTTTTTGTTTAAAGATGTGAATAATTACCATGTACACAGCAGGAACACACCTGGAAAAATATCAAGCAGAAAGGAAAATTAGCATAAACACAATGTTCCATTTCATTTAAGAGCTTTTACTGATTGAGGGAAAATGAAAAGAAAGAAAAACAAAAAGAAATGACATCGTTGCCTTAGTTACAGCCATCATTTCCATGATTACCTGTCCATCCAGTCTGCTGTTATATTTAATATCTTGAGAGCAGTGAGGAAAGAAACAGCAAAGAGTGTACAATATTCTCCAACACAAATGGGTTAATTTTGATTTTTTGCTATTATGTCTAATTGATTAACTCCATTAAAATATTAATTCACAGAAATAGAAATTAATGGTATGTGACTCTATGACATATTTTTGCCTTAAATTTAATTTTCCAATTTTAAATAACCACTTGAAAATATAATTAATCCTCCTAATTCAACAATGTCGATTGCTTGCTTTCGTTATACCACCATAGTTACTAGGTTCTAAAGATAACATAGAAAATAGAGAAGGTTCTTTTACTATTAAAGAAATTGAAGACTTGTAATAGAGATACACAAAAAATTAACAGTTACTGTATACTGTGATGTTTTTTGAAAGATATTAATTATAGGACATTAATAGACACAGCACACAGAGTTTCTCCTAGGTGTCCCAGACTCTGCTATGTGTTTTATATACATGATTTCATTTATTCTTTTGACAATCTTAGGCATTACCTGTTATTCCTGATGTCCAGAGGAGAAACTAAAGCTGATAAAAGTTATTTTTTGTTGCCCAAAGATGCACAAGCATAAGGCAGAAGAGCCAGGATAAAATGTCAGTCATATTTGATTTCAGAGTCTGTATTTTTTTGTACATATACTAACTATGAAGGTCATTCAACTAACTCTCAAAAAAAGTTAAATCAATACTTACATAAGATAAAGTGAGGCATATGATGCATTTGGAGAAGTACAACTATTTTATTAAGACTCTAAAGTGAGAAAAGTCACAAAATGTTGCCTAGAGAGAGGTCAGGAACTAACTATAAACAGGCTTGTGTGCCTTCACTTTACTATTACAGTGGCTTGCATATCATCTTTTATGTTTACATCCATATATAACCATTGTTTAAACTATAATTCCTGAGCTTTACCATAGTTAGCCATGTGATATAAACTTTCTCAAAATCTTATGCCTTGCCACCTACATAAGAATTCTTTAGTACATATTTTTCTTGATAATTCTAATTAAGTCCATGGTCACTAAGCACTCTCTTTTGATCTGCATCATTTCTCCATGATTTTAATTGGTAAATATGTAAGTGGTTTCATTTTAAAAATGAGAACTATATAGTATTTCTAAATTGTAAAAGAATAAAATATTTCAATCGCAGTATTTTGCTAACATTCTTAATATATTATCAATATTAAACAGAAGAAGCTATTAAATGATTTTAATATGATTGAAACTCCAAATTCATGTTCCAGTTGCACATTATCTTCTTCTTTAAATATCCAGAAGTTATTTAGTGTAGGTCTCATGAATATCTTCCTACTTTCTTAATTTCTGAATTTCCAGTGACAGCAGAGGGAGCTCACAGTGTATTCTTTTGAGATTTGCTAAGTTACATATTTTACTTCTGTTGCTCAATGGAGGGGTAGTAAAACTAAAAGTTTATTTTTTCAAGGGAATTTTCATACATATGTAATAGACAATATAAGTTGTGAACTACGTCTTATAGCAATAAAATAGAAAAATAAATTTGATGACTTCACTACATATACATTCATTAAGTTCAAATTTAGATTTTAAACTTGAACTACATCCAATTGTTATCATTATCCTACATTTTTGTATATTGCTCAAATCTTTTTCCTGAACTCCAGACTTTGATATCTGTTCGGTGTCTCTGCTCAGATGCCTAATAGACATCTTAACCCTGTCCAAAAGTAATCCGTCCCCTCTGCAAACCTGCTTCGCCATAGTCTTTCCCAACTCTGTTGAGGACAATATCCTTACAGTTGCACAGGCCAGAAGCCTTGAAGTCATCTTGACTTCCCTCTTTCTAGTAAATCTTAGGTCTAACCCAACACACTATTCTTTCGACATGTTTTTGGAATCCAACCATTTCTCAACACCCTTATGTTAACACCCATCTCCTCTCTCACTTGGATTACTGCAAAAGCCTCCTAAAAATATCCTGGATTTTCCTTTTAAAACACTTCCCTCTTCTATTTTCAACGTAGCAGCAATAATAATCTTTTTAAAACAAAGCGTATGTCATGTCATTCCTTTCCTCAAAACCTTACAATGGTTCACTGAGAATAAAAGCCAATGTGTCTCTAATAACCTACTAGACCTTGTATGATTTTTCACCTCTTTCCCACTTACCTCTCTGACCCTATCACCTGATTTTCTCCCTCAATAGCTGCAAAGCTACTGCTCTAGCCTTTCCATGTGTCATATGGGTGTGCTTCTATTTCAGGGCCTTTGCACTGACACTTCTTTGTTTGAAAAGTCTTTCTCCCAAAGGTCTACACGACTAATGCCATTAAGTTCTTTGTTCTTCACTAAATATTATCTTTCAATGAGATAAGCTCTGAGCTACCTATATAAAATTGCAACTCACATCATCTCCCTGACCTCTCAATCTCTCTTGCCCTACTGCACTGTTTTTTTACATACTTCTTATTACCTTTTAATATACTGTATTGTTTGCTATACCATATATATATATATATATATATATAGCATATCAATACTATAGCATAGTATACTATACTAGTATAGTATATCAATACTATAGTATATCAATATTGTGTATATATATATATATATATACACACTACATCATTTGTTATATTTAATATCTTTTCTAAAATGTAAGTAAAAGGCAAAGACTTTTTAAAAATCTCTGAATTAGCACAAGCATGGAGAACAATTTGTCACTCAATAGGTGCTAAAAAGAGATGCTGGTTGGATAAATATATAAGTGATAAAGATTAATTTTGATAATGTTTATGGTATGTATGCTATTTTTAGTCCTGTGCTATAGCAGTCATTTTTTAAATTTAATACACCAAGGTTAGAACTTCAGAAATAATCTTGATAAGGGTTAGCAATTTTATATGTACCTCTATGTATATATGTCTGATAAAACATAGTAGGTTGTTAATAAATATAAACTAATTTATAGTGTAATGTACTTTAAGCAGAAGGGTGCCAAAGCTTTGTAATAATTTCCAGTAGAGAAATACAGTGTTACTTTCTCACTTGAAAGATTTTATGATAAAAATAATTAGTTCAGATCTCAGTATAACCCTTCTTCCAATTTCCTTAAAATAATAATGCTAATGTATTATGTAAATCAGATGAGCCTGCTGGTATTTAAGCTGGTATTTTGTACTAGTAAGTATCGGATTGCCTAATATAACTGAGAAATCATAAATTTTAACTGTTTGGTTGGCTCACAGAACATATTTACTTTAAGGTTAAAGCCTTGTTTTTATCAACTTTATAGGCTATAATAAAAATATGATAAAATCTGCCCATTATTCAAAATAATTGACTAGCTCTACTCCACTGTCTAAAGAACCAAATTGAAAGGCTTCTGCGTGGCTTCTATCAAACTGTAACTTGTTTCTTTCTAAAATATACCAGGCATGCTCAAAACTCAGGAACTTTTGGGGGCGCCTGGGTGGCGCAGTCGGTTAAGCGTCCGACTTCAGCCAGGTCACGATCTCGCGGTCCCGGAGTTCGAGCCCCGCGTCAGGCTCTGGGCTGATGGCTCGGAGCCTGGAGCCTGTTTCCGATTCTGTGTCTCCCTCTCTCTCTGCCCCTCCCCCGTTCATGCTCTGTCTCTCTCTGTCCCAAAAATAAATAAAAACGTTGAAAAAAAATTTAAAAAAAAAAAAAAAAAAAAAAAACTCAGGAACTTTTGAACATGCTGTTAGTTCTTTTATTTGAAATATTTCCTGAGGGCAAAGCCCATCCACTGCCCATCAAAATTCGTTGCCCCTTTCTCCAGATCTTTCAGCTCCAGATCTTTCACTGCAGTTAGGTGGCATGTGACAAAGTGTTCTCCAACATCTCTGAACCAAAGAGATGTGCGCCGCTTCTAGGTCTAGCCCACAGAGACTTCAATAAGCATTCTTTCATGTTCCCCTCCTTTGGCTGATGGAAACGACTGTGCCCAGAGGTCCTTGGAAGGCATGTGTTAAAAATCCAAGTGACCATCAGCTTGGCCCAAATAATTGTGTGCAGGCACTGCCCTGCTGTATGAAACCTTGCCCAGCATGTTTACATATGAAAGAAATAGATTTCTTGCTCTATAATCACAGAAATGGAGCAGGGTGCTTTTTGTTACAGGATTTTTAGCTTACTCTAACACATGGCTACCAAACACCAAATACCTACAACTATTTAGTAGATGCCTTCTGTGACCTTAACCCCACTTGGAAGGCAGAACTAGAATCCTCTGACCAGGCAGAAATATCTACCTTTATTCCTCCAGAGAAATGACAACATTCAATGTTATATGTTTGTTTGCATATTTGTCTTCCTCTTACAATTCATCTCCTACAAGAAAAGGATTGAAGCCTTTCTATCCTTGGAGTCTCAGTTACAGAGTATCCAGAACACTCTTAAGTCCTAAATAAATAAATAAATAAATATTTAAATATTTAAATTAATACTTATTAAATTAATACATGAGTGAATGAATCAACAGCGTCAGGAATAATACATATGTCATTTAGCTCAGCAGCACTTCCTTTATTAAAATTTTAGGTACTCAAATATTTAACAATTACAAGATGATTCTACTTCCTTTTTCCTCACCCTTCTTTCTCTAGACACACTGACACATGAACTTGTTTCAGTCACATGAATCAATTACAAAGCAGTGTTAACATTTTAGAGGGCAGGAGACACTATTACCATGGGAGGAAAAAAGTCTGAGTAAAATCAAACAAAGGAAAACAAAATGGAAAGAAATTATTCATCCAAACAACCAATCAAACAAACACAAGAGTGAACAACAACACAGAAATTTGACACTGATATATCTGGGTGAAAACGATGTGTTGTAGAATAGTGTAGATAGTCACATTACAGATCATGAAGGATTTTCAGAAGTTCATCTTGTCAAACTTAATTTTCAAAAATTATTATTTAATATTGAACACAAGACAATGTAGTAAAATATAGGTAATAAAAATTGCTTTATTCAAACTGCCAATTTTTCCCCTTTCGTTGCACATGAAAGATGCTTAAAATTTACATTGGAAGCACACATAAGTACAGTAAGGGCAAAGGTCAATTGTTATTGTGTGCATGGAAACCTTAATAGAATTGCATTGCTCATTCACTGGTAGGGGTTAATTAGTTAAGCCTTCAGTGCTACTTAGCAATTTTCACACACGTCACACAGTTCAAGTGCGCACAATACAAAGCAATTACACAGCAGTAGAAATTTGACAAAGAAGCAAAGCAAGATCAAACTCAACAATACCTACTTTTTTCTTCTAGAAAGAATATAACTTGGGCTCAAAATGCAACTTGTGTCTACTTACTTGTTCTACATAGGAAAGCAAAGTATAAGAGGAGCAAAGAGAAAAGATGATACAACAAGAGTAGAACTAACAGTTAAACACATAGCGCAACAGCCACTACAGAATTAGATGGTTCTAGAATATTGTAAATAACTGAAAAATGTATCAAAGCAGAAGAACTACAAGGCCATAAAAATGTGGAGTAAGAAGTTAAGCTGGGAAAAAATTTGATTTTTTTTTTCTGCCCTCTGTTTTGAAATTTAAAGCTTAAAAAATCTACAGTAGTTCTTCTTTGGAATAATTGTGCAATATTTTAAAATTATTTGTTTTTAAAAGTCATCTATTACTTTCAGAGTTCCAACAACCTAGGTCGATTTAAGAACTATACATACTTTTACTCTCACTTTTTATTTCCCCCTTTCCAAATGCCTTTTTCTGACTGCTTGCCAACATTTCATTAGAACACATTATTTCAAGAGAAAAGCACTCTTTCAGTTTGTTTATTATAGGAGGGAATATTCATAGGTGCATCTTTCTTAAATAGTATATTTTCTATGAAATTTACATTTGAAAGAATTGTTGTGGAAGTTTGCAGAACTATTGTATAGTATAATTTTCAATTCGCATGAAAACAGAGTAAGCAAAACTAGGGAAAGGGTACCTCCAACCAGAGATCTGACCAATAGGAAGTCTGTCATATAAATGGAGCCCTAAATAAAATTTTCTTACACCATTAATAACATGTCATACATTCCCCCTAACCTGTGATTTTAAAACAAAAATCACAGCTCAAAACAGAAATTAAAACAAGAATCATACTATGGATATATGAGGAGAGACATGTAAGCAACATTTGTTGGTTGAACAGAGGGAGAACAGATTATTCTCTCTCAAGGAAAACTGAGGCATGGCATTGAAAGATAAATAAGATGTTAAAGGCATCTAAGGAGAAGCACAAGGAATAATAAAATCAAAACCATAACTCATGTTCATTAATGTTACATAGAGATTGAGGGTTTATATTGAAATATTATATTGGAAAGGCTAGTTGGAATTTTCTGGCCCAATCAGATCCTCTATACCATATAGTTCACAATTCCATAAATTAAACTGATCCTCTTACACAAAAGTTTAAAGCTAGAACCATCTAAACTGGTTCATGTAATGATATTCTCCCCAACGAGCACCAGTTTCTCTTTGTCATCTAGCCTATGTCATCTGAGATCAATTTATAATCTCATTTGTCATGTGGAACTCATACTCCATGGGCCTCCCATCACAGAGACCTCACACATTTGCCAAACAATGTTTTACAAAACACCTCACCTCATAGAGGGTCTATCCACCCTTCTCCCCCATCTCATTTCTCTGTATCCCTTTCTCTTTGTGCTGAAGTACACTGGCTTTTTGTATTTTTTTTTGGCGGGGGGGTCTTTCATGACAAAAGGGCTTTGTCCAAATTGGGAGCTTACTTTTGCTCATTAGTGTTTCTTCAAAGTATGGAAAAGAAAGTACCCAATAAGCATGCCATAAGTGCACAATAGGCAAGCAATTCACATTTGCTGACTGAGTTATGGCACCAAATAAATGGATATTCCTCCCATAGAAGACTCAATCCTTATGATTTGGAAATCAAGTCTAATCAGAAACCATTTGGGGTAGGGCCTTAATTATATCCTGTAAGCAGTAGAGAATAAAGTTTTATTCAGACAGATAGGCTGTTGAAGCTTTCAAAAGTACCCAATTCTGACACCCTACCACTTTGCTTTATTAAATGCTGAAGTGAAAGACTTTTCCCTTCATAAAGAATATTAAAAATATGAGATTTTGACACAGAATATAACCTGGAAGTCTCTCAACCAACCCTTAGGAAAACGCCAGTCTGTATTATATACAGTTCTTAACTTACAACATATGCAGTCTTTTAAATAGTCTGAATTTTGTAGTTGCATCATGGCATCAGAAGGCTATGAAGCTGGGTCACAATGATCAGGCTACGAGTAAAGTACTTTCACGTGTGTTTTGATGTTGTGCCCTCTACTTTATAATATTCTGAGTAACATTACTCAAAGTGTGATATAAAATTCACTATTGTATTTCATTTCGAGGGCATCGTCAAACCCATTTCCTGTTATATTAGTCAGAACGTCTTTTGTGAGGCTCTCTCAATAGGAATGCCAAGTGTGCTAGTTGAATAGCTATTAGTCGTGCTTTACTTTATTGATCTTAACTTCTGATTTATTAGTTTTAGGTCTTTATTTTCATCAGAAACCATCATTTTTTAAATGTTTATTTTTAAATTTTATTTTTATTTTTGAGAGAGAGAACGTGAGCAGGGGAGGGGCAGAGAGAGAGGGAGACAGAGGATCTGAAGGGGGCTCTGCGCTGAAGGGTTCACAGCAGCAAGCCTGATGCGGGGCGCGAACTCACGAACTGTGAGATCATGACCTGAGCCAAAGTCAGAGGCTCAACTAACTGAGCTACCCAGGTACCACAGAAACCGTAAATTCTATCTATCATTTGTCTATCTATCTGCCTATCATCTATCTATTTAGCTATCATCCGTTTATATAATACCTATATATCTATTTTATTTCTTTGAATTGTTTGGGGAGACAAATCCAACACTACAAAATAACATTTTACGTAGATTAATTTTTTGATGAACACCAAACTTCCACTATGCATGGAAGTTTGTATGACTATTTGTTTATTTCCGCAAGAAATGGTACTTGAGTTTTGTAACATAACTGAGAAAGATCTCTCCCTGGAGATTAATTATCCAAAATGTAGAGTATTTAAGCACCAAACTTTAACTTCAGACTCCCAGATGAGTTTAAAACCTCTCATGCCTAGAAAGGACAAGGAGATTAGATAAATCCATGAAACAAGTTTAGGGGCATTTGTTTATCTTGGATAAAAAGAATATTTGCATTTTAAAAACATGGGGCTCCACATAGAAATATTTTCTCTCTCATTTTTTTAAAGGAATGTAGTCTTTCCATTTATCTTTCACTCTTGCACTATTGATAAAGCCATATAAGCAGAAACATCTCTTTATTTAAGAATAATAGTGCAAACCCTATTGCGAATGCCAACTGATCATGTGCCTCAGTGTTGGGAAAAAGTTGGAGGAGGCAAAAACATGATTCAGATATCGCTGAGCCGCAGCACACTGCTGCCCCAGGAAAATGTGGAACAAACGTGGCCGAATCTTATTTTTATTTAAATAAACTACAACTAGGGGCTCCTGGGTGGCTCAGTCGGTTGAACGTCAGACTTCGGCTCAGGTCATGATCTCATGGTTTGTGGATTCAAGCCTCACATCGGGCTCTGTGCTGACAGCTCGGAGCCTGGAGCCTGCTTCAGATTCTGTGTTGCCCTCTCTCTCTGCCCCTCTCCCACTCACGCTGTGTCTCTTTCTCTCAAAAATAAATAAATGTTAAAAAAAATAAAAAAATATATAAGCTGCAACTGCAAAATTTCAAAAATGTAAAATAAAAGCACAGTTATGTGAGCCACGCAAAGCCTACCCATGTCCTGGTACAACCATAAGGGGCTACTTAGGACCTATATGAGAGATATGAATTTATTGTCCTCTGAATTTATTGTCGTTGAGGAAAATTTTCCTTGAAATCATTTGTGGTTAATATTTTTTCCCTGTCAAAGTATTTGTAAAGTTTTAAAAATGCTACGGAAATTCTACATGTTTAGTTCTCTAAGTTTGAATTCCTTTATTCTTTCTCCTTGGTGCATTGTGAGCATTATTTTACTTACATATTTAAGTCTTCAACTCTGGAACATTTTTCCATTGTACTATTGATTTTTAAATTTTACCTGCTCATTCATCTTTTTCTGGTTTGTAGGCATTCCCTATGCTTTCCTCTATCTTCTATAGTTGTCATCCCTCACCACATTTTTTAATGTGTTTGTCCAATTCCTCTGCATATCTGAAGAGTTTTCTAAAGTTTTCCTACACAGCATAGCCTTTTCTCTGGCATCATTCTCTCACTCTTGCTTGATAGAAATACAATTGGAGGGGCACCTGGGTGGCTCAGTCAGTTGAGTGTCTGACTCTTGCTATTTCAGATCAGGTCATGATCTCAGGGTTCATGAGTTTGAGCCCTGCATCAGGCTCTGCGCTGACAGTGTGGAGCCTGTTTGGGATCCTCTCTCTCCCTCTTTCTCTGTCCCTGCCCTGCTCGTGCTCTCTCTCTCTCTCTCTCTCTCTCTCTCTCTCTCAAAATAAATACATAAATAAACTTAAAAAAAAGAAATAAATATAATCGGAGAATTTGGGGGGCTAGGAAATTGAGGATTACCTAATTCTTCTATCAGATGGGACTATGGCTCTGTTATTTAGGTGGTTTCCCACATCTCTCTCTCTCTCTCTCTCTCTCTCTCTCTCTCTCATCTATTTATAATGTATCTACATATAAATATAGAAATATAATATTCCTTATTCTACTAGTTAAACAAATATAAAAAAGCAAAAACAGGCTTGGAGACCTGCACTGTTTTGTTTTGTTTTTTATTTCACTTTCCCTACCTCTCAACATCTGAACAAAATGTTTAAAATTTAATATTTTAATGGTTTTCTAACATACCTCATAATCAGAAAGATAATAGACAGTTTTTTCCCCTTGCGAGCTGAGACCAGAGCTAACCCACTTACATTCGGCAGCGGGTGTCATGTGGGAGAAGAGAATGGAGAAGGGAAAGAAAGAGACCAGGCCTCACCCTGTGCCCAGAGCCATCCCCATCTTAGTCTGATGACATCGAAAGAAAAACTGGAAGAGCAGATCCAAATCTGCTGTGATTCACCACTAGAAGGAGGATCCTGTTAATGTTCTCAACTTTGTGAAACAATTCCTATCTCACTGTAGGGAATGAAGACAAAGATAGGTACAGAAGGAAAGGTCAGAGACCTTACATTCCTATGCAGAGTTGATTAAGCTGGTTCTAATGCATTTTATATTGTTTCCTTATAACCTTAATTCTAGTAAGCTTTTCTCTCAGCTCATTCATTTCTTTTTATATTTTGAACGCCTCTCAAGGAATCCTTAACTCATCTAAATCTAATTTCTTACCATCTCATCTTGTATATCATTTTATAAAATCTACATTTTATTAAATTTCGGTATCAGTAATTTTTCAAAAATATTCTCTTATTTCCTCGGAAAACTACTTTTTAGCGATACCTTCTTTCTCTGCTTCTTTTAGATATATGTTCCTTCATTGTGCATAAGCATGTATATATTTTGCGTGTTTACTAATACTTGTGTTATAAAACTTACTCCAGCCACAGTACTAGGTTCTCAAAGAGTTTGAATGTGTTTTTCTTGGGTTTGCCTTGTTTTATATTTATTTATTTACTAAGTATTCACCGAGACCCTATTTTCATACTATGAGGATGCATTCCATTTGGCTTTTGATATATAACTCTTCTCAGATATCAAATTTATTGCTCCCTCCATGGCTCTCAGCCTTGAGGAACAATAGGCAAAACTTGTGTAACCTATTAACCTTTTCTCCTTGTCTTTTTATTTTCTACTTGGTGCACAAACTCTGACTTGGGACCTACTCTTTGTGATCCTTTCTAAATCTCATGTTTATCGTAACAGAGAAGGTGACTCCAAAATGTATTTGAAATTTTTTACATGTGGATGACATCTTCCCTAATATTAACACCAATAAGTATTTTACTATGGTAAAAAATAATCGCTTTCCGATTCAGACAAATTCACTCAGTCACTCTTATTGTTCACACTACCAACACAACTCTGGCTGGCTTGGTTAGAGTCTCCTCTTGCCTTAGTGAGAGCTGCTCCACACACTACCAAAGGTGGTTAAAGAGCTCCTTTCCAAGGCTACTTCAGTACTCCCTTTTGCCTGTAGTAACTCACCTTTTATTAGACTCCTCCAGTTTAATATTATAACTGTTTCTTTGCATACAAAAACTCTATAGTGTTGGCCCCCAAATCAAAGTACATTGTGTTCAGAGTTAAAGATTTTCTTAAATTTAACGTAATTTCATTATTAGTCTTTAGTATTTTTTATTGACCTTTGTGTGTGAATACAGTAGAAATGAATCGTTACACAGAGGATTCAATTTAGCATTTATCATTAGAGTTGTTTTTAAAAGATGGAAATAAGTATTGCCCTCTATTCTTACAATATACAAATTTTATAATGTATTTATAAATTTCATGTAGATTTCTCCCCAATAAGTTTCAATGAGCAGTACATACACTCTTGTGCTACAGTGTGCCTCGTATTGGAAGAAGGGATCTTTCTGTGATGATTCAGTGCACTTTATAGTTTATTTGAATGTTAGCTTGCTCTTCAATATTTTTGTCCTATCTTCAAAGGATTAGAAGAAGTGATTGGATTTATTTACATCAGAATTTTATGTATAATGTAAGTATTTTTTTAACCTTTTTTAAATGTTTATTTATTTTTGAGACAGAGAGAGAGAGAGACAGAGGCAGAGCATGAGCAGGAGAGGCACAGACACACACAGAATCTGAAGCAGGTTCTGAGCTGTCAGCAGAGAGCCCAATGCAGAGCTCGAACTCATGTGAGATCATGACCTGAGCCCAAATCGGCCACTTAACCACTTGAGCCACCCAGGCACCCCTATAATGTAAGTATTAAGTCATTGATAAGTGAATTATTTCGAGTTGATTTGACTTTAACAAAAATGGCTTAGATTTAGAAGTGATGATATTATGGAAATTTATCTTACCACATATATTTTGGTTTTATAAACTATTGTATAAGTTTAAAGAAAATGATCCATATATGCATAAACATTTTCCATCTGGGTAATGGTTTATTTTTCCTCTCCAAGTGATGGGATCTGCTTCATTTTAAGCAAGCAAAAAATTTTTTCCTTAATAACTGATAACCCTAAAGATTCTCAGATTAGGTGACCAACACATATTAAGATATTAAGTTGGGAAGAAAAAATTTAACATTTATTAATATATCATTGTTTCCCAAGTGAAACATTTGTTTATGAAATTTATTTATGAAATTTATTTATGAAATTCATTTACTTATGAAATGAATAAATTCTAATGAAAACAGTAAGTTGTATATTTTTGTGATTTTTTTCAATGCTGATAGATACATGCATTTCTAAAAAAACAAACAGGATTCTGGGTTTTGGTCTACCATGTAAGAAATTAGAAAAAGAAAAGCAAATTACATCCAAAGTAAGCAAAGGACAAGAATTAATAAAAATTAGGGCAGAAATCAATGAAATTGAAAAAGAGGAAATCAATAGAGAATATCAATAAAACCAGAAGCTGGTCCTTTGAAAAAAATCAGTAGAATTCAAAAAGCCTCTAGTCAGGCAAATAAATAAATAGGATAGTACAATTAGTAATATCAGAAACAAAAGAGGGTTCATCACTAGAGAGCCTGTAGGTATTAAAAGATATAAAAATATTATGGCCAACTCCATGTCTGTGAATTTGATAATGTAGACAAAATGGACAAATTCCTTGCAAGGTACAGTCAGCCAAATCTCACACAAGAGAAAATAGTTTCAGTAGGCCTATATATTAAATATACCCATTCTAATAGGGCAGAGGCAATAATATCTCACTGTGGTTTTGATCTGTATTTCCCTGATGATTAGTGAGTGATAATTAGAACCATTTCATGTACCTGTTGGCCATTTGTATATCTTCTTTGGAAAAGAAGTCTATTCAGGTCCTTTGTCCATTTTTTAATCATATCATTTATTTCTTAGTTATTGAGTTATATGAGTTTCTTATATACTTTGAATATTAACCTCTTATCAGATAGATAATTTGTAAATATTTTCTCCCATTTCCATAGGTTGCCTTTTCATTTTTTTAATCATTTAGTTTGCTGTGCAGAAGCTTTTAGTTTGATGTAGTCCCCCATGTTGATTTTTTGCTATTTTTACTTGTGCTTTATGTGTCATATTAAAAAAAATCATCATCAAGAAGCCTTTAAACCTATGCTTTCTTCCAGGAGTTTCATGCTATGGCTTATGGTCTTATATTTAGGTCTTTGATCCATTTTGAATTAATTTCTGTGAGTGGTGTAAGATAGGGATCCAGTGCTATTCTTTTGAATGTTAAAATCCAGTTTTCACAACACAATTTATTGAAGAGACTATCCTTTTCTCTATTGGGTATTCTTGTCTCTTCTCAAATATTAGTTGACTGTATATGCATGGGGTTTTTTGGGGGGAGCTCAAATCTCTTCCATTGTTTGTGCATCTGTTTTTATGGTACTATCATACTGTTTTGGTTACTCCATTTTCGAAGTACAGTTTGAAATCAGGAAGTGTGATACCCCCAGCTTTGTTCTTCTTTCTTGAGATTGCTTTGGCTATTCAAGTTCTTTTGTGGTTCCATAAGAACTAGGATTTTTTTTCTACTTCTGTAAAAAATGCCACTCGAGTCTTGATAGGAATTGCATTCAATGTATAGATGGCTATGGGTAGTAGGGATACTTTAACAATATTAATTCTGCCCAATCATGAACAGAGACTACCTTTCCATTTATTTATGTTTTCTTTAATATCTTTCATCAGTGTTTTTTTTTCAGACTTTCTTTTTTTTTTCTTATCTCAACTTTTTTTTAATAAGTCCAGTTAGTCAACGGATGGTGCAATATTAGTTTCAGGAGTAGAATTTAGTGACTCATCACTTACATACAACACCAAGTGCTCTTGCTCATCACAAGTCTCCTCCTTATACCCATCACCCATTTAAAATTTTGTTTCTGAAATTTCATATATGAGTGAGATCATACGGTATTTGTCTTTCTCTGACAGGCTTATTTTGCTTGGCATAATAGTCTCTAGCTTCCTCTACCTCATTGCAAATGGCAACATTTAATTCTTTTTTATGGCTAATGTTCCATTATATACATAATATATTATCTTTATACATTCTTCTTTATACATTCTTTATTCATCTTCCTTATACATTCACTAGTAAATGGACATTTGGGCTCCTTCCATAATTTGGCGATCATTGACAATGCTGCTATAAACTTTGGGATGCATGTGTCCCATCAAATCAGTATTTTTATATCCTTTGGGTAAATACATAATAGTGCAGTTGCTGGATTGTAGGGTACTTCTATTTTTATTTTTTAACTTTAAATCTAACTTTTTAAACTCCATACTGTTCTCCAGAGTGGCTGCACCAGTTTGCAGTCTCACCAACAGTGTAAGAGGGTTCCCCTTTCTCCACATCCTCACCAACACCTGTTTTCTTGTGTTGTTAATTTTAGTCATTCTGATAGGTGTGAGGTGGTATCTCACTGTGGTTTTGACTTGTATTTCCTTGATGATGAATGATGTTGAGCATCTTTTCATGTGTCTGTTAGCCATCTTTGTCAATGTCTAATAGTTTCCAGTGGGCAGTTCTTTTACCTCCTTGGTTATATTTATTCCTAAGCATTTTTATTATCATAAATGTTTTTTATTCCTCTTTCAGGTAATTCATTGTAAGAGTATACAAATGCAATGGTATCTTGTCTTTGGATAGTTGCTAGTTGGTCTTCTTGTGAGGGGAACTGAAGTTGGGAATGATCTATGTCACCATTTGGATGACCAGTGTTAGCATTTTCTTACTCATTTGTATTTATTCATTATGATATCCACCAGCAAAGATTATAATAATTGTAACACCATAATGCTGAATTGCTTTACCTCCAGTGAAGCCACTGACTGTTCAAAGATGCCCACTCTGCACTAGAAACATTATTCCTCCTCTTGACTCCTGAACTACTTAATGAGCTTTATTGAAAGTACATCTATCTTTAGCATAATTTTTCATAGTTATAGTGCTCATTGTTTCATCATTTCTTCAGTGTGTCTGTAGAGTATAGTTTTCCTTTATAAATATAAAGGATGGTGAGTCCTGTGTGTGAGATAATTAAACAATAACAGTTAACTGTAATGTCAGTGTCCAAGTGCATCAAGAGTATCAGATAATTGGGGCACTGGGTGGCTCAGTCAGTTAAACGTCCAACTTCAGCTCAGGTCATGATCTCGCAGTTTGTGGGTTCGAGTTCCGCGTCAGCCTCTGTGCTGACAGCTCACAGCCCGGAGCCTACTTCAGATTCTGTGTCTCCCTCTCTCTCTGCCCCTCCCTCACTCACGCTCTATCTCTCTCTCTCAAAAATAAATAAACATTAAAAAATTATTAAAAAAGAGTATCAGATAATATGGGAAGCATATTTAGATTCTATACAACTCTAGATAATTTGAATGTCAACACTGATAATTAATTCATGACTCTCAAAATTTAAAGAACAAAATGATAATGTAGAAATAATTTTGGACAAACATCTCTCCAAGTAAGTGTAATTAATTAGGCATTTTACCAGAATCAGAGTTATAGCCAGAGATTGGACTTAATCATGTGCCTCTGGTTTCTGGGCCCAGCAATATTAGCTTCTTCCTATAAAGTACTTGTGCAATAATAACTTTGATTTTAAAAATTCTCTGCAAAATATTTTGAGCAGTCCACATATTCAGGGCTGCTGCTGTTACATAAGACTCACTTGCTGAATTAGAAAAAGGGGCCCCCTCTGGGAAGATGAATTAGAAAAAGGCAGAGTTTTCCTCAGGGCTGACACAACCTTGCATCAAAAGCACACTGAGAGGATTTTTAGCCCCAGTAGGCTCCCTTGGCTGAGGGCCCCAGTTCAGGGCACAGCTTGCATGACAGTATAAGGATTGGCCTGAATATATTTTTCTTAAATTCACTTTCTTCACAAAGTGATGAGAATAAAAGCTTAGTAAAATATAAAAGTGCTGTTTTAGGCAAATGTACTCATTATTTGATTTATTATTTGCTAGTCTCTTGTTTTCTTTAAAACTTGATCCAAGTACCATCTTGTTAGCCTTATGCATATGAACACTGATAAGTTCCATGAGAAGATGAAAAGAAACTACAAACGCTAGTATTTATAACCATTGTTACAAGTGCACTGACAGTGTGTGTTTTTATAAATTGGCACTGAGAAGTTTGCATAATCTCAAATATCATGTATGAGCAAATAAAATGGTGAAAATTTTCAATATTTCAAAGGAAATTTATTTCTGTACTGTTAATGCCAGGGTATAAATATGATATTTCCTTTTAAACATGCAAACTGACAGAATCCATTCCATTGTTCCTATGGTTGATTACTTACTAATCAGAACTATGTCCCAGCAATTTGTGATATTCACTATCGCAATGCTAGCAAGGAAGGAAACGTAATCTCAATGCATATAGTATAATATCATAACTTCTATAATCAGATGACCTAGTTTCAAATCCTTGCTCAACAGCTTACCAGCTGTGCAACATTGGACAAACGATAGTTTGCCTAAAATACAGGGTGGGGGGTGTGAATAACAGAAATCAAAAAATGAGTTCTAGCAATCAAAACCTCTTCCAAAAATATTTTGTTTTCCTTTGATTTTTTATGTGTGGGAGACTTTTATGTCTTTCCAGGACCTCTCATTTTGCCTAAACGGAACAGTAGACAAACATAACTAGAGATCTTAAGCTTTACAGGAAATTTAGAATATGTCAAGACTTATTTTAACTTTCGTCATCAGGTTATCAAAGTACTTTACAGCACAATTTTCATCTGTAGAATGTGAGGCAAATATTCCACCCATGTCTTAGGGTTATGATTACTGAGTGATAAGTAGGGTTCTGATGGCTTACAGCTCTTAAAACTGGGTCTGGCACTAAAAAGTAGGCACTCAAGAAAGGAGGTTATGTCTAGTAACATCCTTGGATTTCACAGAAATATAAAAATTCACAGAACTTGAGATTTGTATTGATGTCATAAGAAACAAGTTTATGATAAATTTTAAAATCTTTGCGAGGTCATCTGGCTCTTTGAGTTTTTTCTTAGGGATTTGAATAAATGGCAATAGCAGAGTAAATTCCATACTTGTAGATTTAGTTCAAAACAGGGATGTCGACATGCTGAACGTTTAAAGGGAAAAGTCAGTAAAAGGAGAAAAAAAACCCTAAAAGTAAATGATGATGCGTGGGCATCTGGAAGAAGAAAGATATTATGTTGTTATTATTAGAATCCTTTTAAAAATACCAGGTTTGTGTGCTGCCTTCTCAGAACCCACACACTCAGAGTGTTAAGAGGAGGAGTTGTTAGGACTGAAGTAATTATAACAAGGGTGTAAGTTTCTGTAGGTGGGAAACAACTTATTATATGGAGATGCTTATTTTAATCTTAGATAATATTGTATTGAATTTGGATATTTGGGCAAGTCTACAGTTCTTTCAATGTGGAGTAGAGGATCGACAGAATGAAAGTGCACGTCTGTGTATAAGAGACTGAACCTACCTTGTGCAGAAAAATGAAAGTCAGGCCCTGCACCCCTTACAAAAGACAATTTCGGCATTTTCCTTTGAAGATTTACTTGCCTAATATCTTCATTGTCATTAAATACTAATAAGAATACTCTAGAGCACTTGAAGTTTGAATTGCGATATAAATAACTTTTATATGAGAATACAAAATAAATGTCTTCATCACTCTGTAAATAAGTACAACATTCTTTCTCTTTTTTTTAAAACAGTTCTGTAATCTGATCACTATGCACCACTGTTCAATGTTGTTTCTGGGCCACTTTAACCTGAGTGGGGTCCTCCATTAGTGTCGTTACTCAGAAAAGGAACTGTAGTACCATGATTTGAAAATTTCCCATTAGTTTATCATCAGACTTGAAGAACCCTATACTAGTAGCTAATATGTACATTCTATGTGAGGACATATTTTTTTTATTAAAGACTTTTTTTTTATTTTTTAAAGTTTATTTATTTATTTTGAGAGAGAGAGAGAAAGAGAGAGAATCCCTGGCAGGCTACACACTCAGAGTGGAGCCCAACCTGGGGCTCAATCTCACAACTGTGAGATCATGACCTAAGCCAAAATCAGGAGTCAGATTAACCAACAGAACAACCCAGCCCCCTCTCAAAGACTTTATTTTTTTGAGTACTTTAAGTTTACAACAAAATTGAGAGGAAGGCAGATATTTACCATATGTCCCTTGCCCCCACATATGCATGTCTTTCCCCATTGTCAACATCACTCACCAGAACAAATGTTTGTTACAATCCCTAAACCTAAATACACATCATAATCACCCAAAGTCCATTGTCTATTTAAGGGTTCATTCACTCTTGCTGTATGAGTTGGGATAACACATATAGTCTATGAGTTTGGGGAAAAGTATAATAACGTATACCCATAATTATAATATCATATAGACTATTTTCACTTTCCTAAAATTCCTCTGTGCTCTATTTGTCACTCCGCCTCGCTCTCACCCCAGCACCCTTTGCATACTTTTCTCTTAAGACTCTATTTGAAGATGACTGCAGTGGCTGTTCACTCTGAGAAAGTTAGACTTGCTCCATAATCTACAAACACTGCCCTCTGCTGTCCCTAAGGATGCTCCTGTCATCCCCTGGCCCTGATACCAGGCACCTCCACTCCCTTTACTGATCCTGGGAAAGTCCTAGAATCCTCAACATGTTAGTTCGATATCTGGAATCCTTAGTGCTATGCTTATTTTCTCTTTTATTCTACATTCTTCTAATATGTGTACTAAACTTGTATATTCTGATGTTTTGCACACATTTCCCACCACCTTTTCTTTCTCTGTATTTCAGACATGTGCCCATGTGAGCGCTGAACTGGGAGGAATTAATTGTCCAACAAACAACAGAGTGTACTCAGAACATTTATTCTTTCCCTTAGGAGATTTGCAGTGGAAAATATAATTTTAATTGCAATGAAAAATATATAATATACTTCATCTTACACTATATACCCATTTTAATATATGCTTTACTAATATTTCTGAGTTATGTCCTCATAATCCTTAAGCTGAAATTTAAAAACTTAGGCTAAATTGAGTCAAAATCTATCATTGGCTTCCAGTGAACACTTCATAGTTTCAAAACAAAACACAATATTTATGCATTCTGTGTACAGTAAGGAGTGTTAAATTTATAATGTCAAGGGGAAAAAATAACCAATACAGAAGATCATACAAACAGTCTGAGTAAAATATAAATTCAAGAGAAATTTGCTTATGAAGACAAATATTGCTAGGTCCTCTCTTATAATCTTAGAAGTCAACCTCGTGATTTTACTCCTACCTGTTACTCATACCTGTTCTTTCTTTCCTACATTGAAGTGACTGTCTAAACTCTAATTTTTTCCCACTGATGTCCACTCCAACTGCTCTGTTAATTTCCTAGTTGCTGTAAGATCCAAGGACACTTAAGTTGGCCTTGTTCCAAAAATAGTTTTTCTCCTCCTGTGGGAAAAATAATGCTGCTTACTGTTTTAATCCACTTTGGTTTGTTTTGGCCCCCAGTGACCCAGTAATACCTATAAACGCAAAAATCACATAGAACAATTGGATTTTATGCTCAAATATTTCTTCCTTAAACACAAATTTTATTACCTTCTTCTCACTTGCCATTATTTTGCCTTCTTTTCATTCATTTGTTCCCTCCATCATTGTTAAATTTCTTCTCTGTTCAATTTTAAGTCTAAAGGCAAATACTTTAATAATAGATTTCTAGTAACAATCCAGAAGTTCCAATTTCCTTTGTCAACTAATGTTTTGCTTATCTAATTAATTGATTTGGCCTACATTAATTGAGTTCTAGTTTTAATATTTCACTTATTTGTTGAGATTTTGTGAGAATGTACAAACAGTGCCTGTCCTTGAAAAAGTCAAAAGCAATATTGAAGTATAAACTTGTTAAAATTACTATGGTAGGACATCTTATGTTTCATGATACCTATATGTGCTAAATGTTTTTGAGTTACAGTGGCTTAAATTATTACTTGCTACTGTTGTTTTTTTCACCAGAATCAGAGAAAACTCCACAGAAAAGGGATCATCTAGACTTAGATGTGAGGCATAAGTAAAAATTCACCAGGTAAGGGAATGTAAAAAGGGAATCAGAAAAAAAAGCTAAACTAAAAACTAACTAATGAAAATCAAATTAGGGAAACACATAGGTGAAACCATGGACTCTTTAGATTGCAGTTCAGCGATTAAATCACACTAATCCATTTGCTTTAATAATGGTAAGTATGTACGTTATCCAGCAAGAAAGGGGAAGTACAACAAATACCAAATTATTATGTTGTACACCTGAAACTAATATAATGTTATATGTCAATTATGTCTCAATTTTTTTAAAGGAAGGAAATGGAGAGTCCACAGAGTTTTAAATGTGGGCTTTGTCTATGTCTTTAAAAGTTTTCAAACATAGCAGTCATTACTTAATAGCTGTATGTGATTAAAATATATAGGTATTAAAAATTAAATATTTTTTCCATATAAATGACCCCTATCCAGCTCCGTGAACCTCACTTCCCTTGTTTGAATTAAAACCTTGAGAATTTCTGGGAAAAATAACCTATTAACTTACAGTTAACATGAATTAATAAATCAAAGTAGGCAGTTGAAGAAAAACGCTTGCACGAAGGAATATAGAGGAGATTATTTCAGTGAAAAGAAGTAAACA
Organism: Felis catus; assembly: GCF_018350175.1. NCBI lineage: Eukaryota > Metazoa > Chordata > Mammalia > Carnivora > Felidae > Felis > Felis catus. The sequence continues at coordinate 98,608,905 of NC_058374.1, forward strand.
CATACATAACAGATAATATTATCTAGAAGAGCAAATTCCGGAGGGCACCACAGTCATATCCAAGCAAGTTACACCAGTGCCAGGAAACCAGAAAATTAGTGCCCACATCTGAAGTTGGGGAAAATGTATCAGCGATTGTCTTGATAGAAAAAAACAAACTGACCTGTCCAAAAGAGCGTAACAAAATAACTTAATAAAGGGGATATGAACCAAGAGGTTAAGGGAAGTTAAAGGAATAAAAATCAGCTGCAGAAAACTGTTACCAGCTCTAGATCTGAAGGGGCAAATGGAGGGAGCCATGTTGCCAGAATCCAGAAAATGCTAGAGTCATGAGACAGGGGCTCCAGAGAGGAGCTGGTGCTCTGGAATGATGGATGACACAGGTGTGCAGTGGGGTGGGAGGGGTGCTGGATAGTGGAGCCTGTACACACAGTCTCTTTTCCTTCCTACATGCTGATCTCCTGACCATGCCTCCAACTGGAACATCTATCCAGAAATCAAGAACCAGAGAACCTGGGTGACTAGTCTGTAAAGGTCAGTCTTTGGGAGCATGAATCAAGGCAGAAAAGGACAAGGAAAAGACAAATAACTCAATAAGTAGAGAGTGTGAAGAACTCTCTAGTTGTGGAGAATTTGTGGAAAATGCATTTCTGGAAGAAATACATGTTTAGATATTTCAAAATGGCTCACATTGTGAGATATATGTGTATGCGAATACTTGCCAAAAGGTACTGTTCCCTGAGGTAGTTATTTAATAGGCTACCTACAATATCTTCGACAAAGTAGGTTATAGTCCATCCTTTTCCACAGCCATGGCAATGCTTGTTCTATTTTCTCATGAACAAAATTGTTAAGATGGCAGAGATGAAGTTTACACAAGGTTTAATAAAATCAACCTCCCCTCAATTTGCCAAAAGAACCCAGATCCACCACCATGTTAGTGGAAGATTGACCCCCCCAGAACTTCTCTAATGGACAGATGGAGCAGCAATTTTTATTTGCTAGAATACATGCAGTGATGATAAAGATTCAACTTCTCTCACTGCCAAGATTTTACCTGCATCACCATCCATAGACTTCCTGAATTCTTTACTCACATAATAGTATCCCACGTTAATATTGCTTGTCAAGAAGAAAACCCTTTTAAGGCAAATCAATGAAGGGAATGCAATGATTCTTAAGGGTCTTATTAGTATTTCCATGTTTTCTTCCTGCATCTAACCCAGAAACAGCTGTCCTTATGGAATAAGTAGAATGGCTTACTGAAGATAAGTTTTTGGTGCAATATATATTTTAAAATCTTGTGATATTGGGATATGATCCAACAGGATCATATATATATAAATAAGCATATATATAAATATAATAATTTATATACATAAGTATACACACCCACACACATATACTTTGAAGCAGTTACCAAAAAATGGTGCTATTTATATGATAGACTTCATCACTGTTACATCTATTGAGCCACACACAAATGTCAACTCTCTGTTTATGCTGGATTTGGATGTTTCAGAGATCATAGTACCTAATGGAGAAAATCTTCTACCAGGAATCATGACAACATTTCTATTGAATTCCAAGTTGATATCTTTCTGCCATTTGGTGCTCTTCATGACACTGAATAGGCAAAATGGGGATGATTTTGTAGCTACCATAATTGTCAAGTGGAAAATGAATTACTGCTACACACAGTGGGCAGGAAGTCATGTGTCTGGGAATACTCTAGACTACTTCCTAGCATCCCCATGTCCACCAAACCATACAAGAGGAAACTCTGAAAGTTCAAGCCTGTTTTCACTGATCACTTTGCTGTGTCATGAAGAATATTCTGTTGAAGTACAGGGGACATCAGGGAGCTCTTCAGAAGATAGTTTCAGTGTTCGAGACAACAGATGATGGCAGCTTGGAAGAGAGTAGTGGCTATAGAAATTGTGAAAGGAAGGCATATTCTTATATATTTTGAAGCTATTTCTCATATAAAATAACAATCTACTAATAGAAAATATATAACTGAGCAAAATACAAGATTGAGATATTAAGATATTTTCTGTCTTGAGAGAAGGTAGAATTTAAATTTAAGCAAACGATGGATGGATTAAAGATTAAAATATAAAACGAAATTATAAAAAACTTCAGTTGAAATATGGGTGCATTGATAACTGATGTGGGGTTACAGGGAGACTTTCTACGCAGAAAGACAATAATAAAGGAAATGACGTGTACAGAGAAATTGAAAAGGCTTGACATCATAAATACTGAAAATTAAAAGGCAAACATCAAAGTTGCAAAAATATCTGCAATATTAATAATGAGGTTTTAGTTTCCCTAGTTAAAGAAATATTTTCCAATTTACTTGTTTAATCCATCCCCCTTCCCCAAAATGACTCCTTCTCTTTAATGGCACCTTCAGTCTGTTGATCTGGCCATTGTTTATCTCTATTCATTTTACTTGCCTATTGTTTTTTTAGTGGGGCTCCATCCCATGACCCTGGGATCATGGCCTGAGTGGAGATCAAGAGTCAACACAATTGACTGAGCCATCCAGGCACCCCTATTAGCTTAGTGTTATTTAACTCCTTATTTAGCTGAGAAACCATGCTCTATGATTATAATGATTACCTCACAAACATCCTCAATGCTCTAGCTCTTTTCTTCTTATTTTAATTCCCTGGCACAACTGTAACCTTAGAAAATTTTGTGGGAGATGCAGGAGAAAGCATCAAAGGAGAAGACTTCAAAAGGGAAGGGCTGGAGGGGTGCCTGGGTGGCTCAGTCAGTTAAGTGCCGGACTTCCACTCAGGTCATGATCTCACGGTTCGTGAGTTCCAGCCCCGTGTTGGGCTCTGTGCTGACAGCTCAGAGCTTGGAGCCTGCTTCGATTCTGTGTCTCCCTCTCTCTGCCCCCCCTCCCCCACGCTGTTCATGCCGTCTCCATTTCTCTCTCTGTCAAAAAAAAAAAAAGAAAAACAAAAAAAACATTAATTTTTTTTTTCTTTAAAGGGAAGGGCTGGAGAAGGTGCAAGGCCTTAGGACATGTTTACACAGCTGAACGCTGAGGCTTGTAAGGAAGCCTAGAGACATTAACATTGTCCAGGGCCAGATCCTCCTTCACACCTGACCCTTCCTAGTGTTATAGACACCAATTAACTAGAAATTCAACCCTGAAAAGCTAAACCATTAGATTGATTAACACACTTGCTTAGCTGACTTTATGCATGTAGTTTTTAGCAATTATTCTAATAAAAAGAAGTTTCATTGTGGAGTTGGGGCTATGAGAACCTTCACTGAACTGCACTTTGCGGACTCATCTTTTGCGACGCCGGCCATACTCCCTGCAACAAAATCCAATCAATTACATGTCTTCAATCGAGCAGCTGAGCTTTGCTAGAGAAAATGACACACACATTGGGATGGGTGTAGCTCATATTCACTATCACCCACAATAAATGTCCAATCAAGAGTATATACACAACGATGCAGTCTGTTTTTCCTTTTCTTTTTTTTAACGTTTATTTATTTTGAGAGACAGAGACAGCACGAGCGGGGAAAGGGCAGAAAGAGAGGGAAACGCAGAATCAGAAGCAGGCTCCAGGCTCTCAGCTGTCAGCACAGAGCCCTACACGGGGACTTGAACCCACCAACCATGATTATGACCTGAGCTGAAGTTGGACGCATATCAGAATGAGCCACCCAGGCCCCCTACATCCTGTTTTTCAATTAGCAATGTACTATGAACATTTATATGTTAATAAATTCCAGTATATGGATCTATAAGGCACTATAAAGGAATTAACAGATCTATGGTCTCAGTCATATATTTTTATTCTAATGGTGGTCTACTGTAAAAGGATGTAATGAATAGTCCTGTATCTCCAAGTATTATTTTACCAAAAATCCTTAAAAGTGGAAATATATGACAAGGAATATAAAAATTTTAAGGTGTCTTATATATATTTCAAAATTTCATTCTATTTCATAAAGGTGAATGAGAGTTCCTTTATTACTTTTTGATGAATTTCTAATGCACAGATTTTTTTTAATGTTGATATCTCAAGTTACTTTATGTCTTAGTCTTAGCCTCTGTAACAACCTACCACAGACTGGGTGACTTATAAACAGCAGATACGTACTTTCTCACAGTTCTGGAAGCTGGATGTCTGCGATCAGGGTGCCAGCAACGCCAGGTGAAGACCCTTGTCTGGGCTGCAGACTCGGTATTGTATCCTCACGTGGTAAAAGGGACTAGGAACCTCTGTGGGATCTCTTTTTTAAGAACATGAATTTCCTTCATGAAGCCTCCACCCTCATGACCTAATCACCTCCCAGAGGCTCCACCTTCTAGCATCATCATTTTGGGCATTAGGATTCCAACATCTGAATTCTGGGAGGACACAGACATTCAGACCATAGCACTTTACATGATCTCGATTACGAGTTATGTTTAATATTTAACATGTATATTCATTATATTTTAATTTTATATTTTTAATTAACTAATAACTTATAATTGTAGTCCTTAAGTAATTAATATTGCCCGATTTCTATTGCCTTGTTTACTTTAATAATAAGGAGAACATTAAAAACACTGAGTTATAATATAATTATAAATATTATTTTCTCATAAATTTCTTTTACGCACTTTTCTGCCCAAAGCATCTTACTTTTTTTTTTTGTTTTATTTTTTTATTTTGAGAGAGAGGGAGAGTGTGCATGCACATGTGTGAGCAGCAGAGGGGCACAGGAGAGAGGGAGAGAGAGAATCCCAAGCAGGCTTGCACTGTCAGCACAGAGCTCGATGCGGGGCTCTGTCTCAAGAACCATGAGATTATGACTTGAGTCAAAATCAAAATTGGATGCTCAACAGACTGAGCCACCCAGGCGTCCCAAGCATCTTACTTTTAAAATTGGAAAAAAATAAAACTACTACTATTTAAGAAGGGATTTAGTTTTACCTTCCTATATGAAGAAAGCATTCCGTAGCCATTTAGCTTTTGGTATTAATATTATGAAATAGGGGCGCCTGGGTGGCTCAGTTGGTTAAGTGTCAGACTTTGGCTCAGATCATGATCTCACGGTTCATGAGTTTGAGCCCCGCGTCGGGCTCTGTGCTGACAGCCCAGAGTCTGGAGCCTGCTTTGGATTTTGTGTCTCCCTCTCTCTATGCCCCTCCCCCACTTATGCTCTGTCTCTCTCTGTCTCTCAAAAATGAATAAACATAAAAACAATTTTTTAATCATTAAATAATTTGGAAGACAATTTGAGAAACTGACTATAAAAGAATTCATTTACTAAAACATAGTGGAGACGTTACTATAATATATAAAAATATAATCCATTGTACAAAATTCAAGTTATACAGGTCTTCTGATTATATTTTGCATAAATTAAAGCATGCTTCTTCATATTTAAAAAGATTAGTGTTAAGAAATCATATATATACGAAGGGCTTGATTAAGCTGCCAGGCAGTGGGAAGCATCGAGAATGAAAATGAACCCATATCAGGGAGTTCACAAAGCAAGTAAGAAGTGCTGAACTTCAAACTGGAATCACAAAAAGTAGAAAAGCAATATGTACCTTCAGCCTCTGGTCAGGTGCTATCTTTCAAGAATGTAATGTAATTCTTGAAAACAGCCTGACAAGGCTTTCAGTTTATAGAGAAATGTAATGATTATTAAGTAACAAAAATGCTGCCATGTATTTTTCTCATTATTATTTGAAATAGCAAGACTTTCCACAGTGTCAGCCAACACTAGGATTTAATAAGGATGTTTCATAGTGAGTTAGAGGGTCTGGTTCTGGACTTGACTACTCTATTCTAGACTTTTGGACGAGGCAGTCAGTTTGATGGTACCAGATTTAGAGACAATTTGGACTATAACATAAAACCTGTTAGATAAATAAAACCCCTTAAATATTTCACTTTTTTCCTGAAACTTGAGATACTGTAACCAAACAGATGGCTTTTTTATTAACCCTCTAGTTTTATAAGAGTATTTCGCATTTGTAAAAATTCTATTTCCCCTACTTTACAAAAATTTTTTTGTTTACACATTTTTGAAAGACAGAGAGAGACAGAGCACAAGCAGGGGTGGGACGGAGAGAGAGGGGGACACAGAATCCAAAGCAGGCTCCAGACTCTGAGCTGTCAGCACCAGAGCCCGACGCGGGACTCAAACTCACGAACTGCAAGATCATGATCTGAGCCAAAGTCGGACGCTCAACCGACTGAGCCACCCAGGCGCCCTCCCCTGCTTTTTTATTGTAATTTCAGTAAGTCCTTAATTTGGCAACCAGCAGGTCTGATTAGGTTTTAAAGTGAGAAAGTCTCAGTAGCTAGAAGATATGGGTATTTCTGGGTTCTGTTAAGACTCATAATTGATAGATTTTGCTTCATCAATCACAAACAAGACACAGCCCCAGAATCCATTCTGCACCATGCCATTCTAAACAAATAACTTACTGCTATTTTGGTAGCATGGTCCTATGATTACTCAATGAGCAGATTTAAAATTATTAAAATGTTGCCACAAAAATCACATCCTAAAATTATACAAATGAATTGAAGTTGATTTATAACTGTCAAATACATACTCTAAGCAGGAATACTTTGAGGAAATACAGCAAAGGAAGCTTGCCATTCCCAGAGGATGTGAAGATACTTTCTCACCCAGACGATCTAAATTACTGGGTTTGGAATGCATTACAGATCTCCCCCTCCCCCTAGCATACCTTTGTTTAATTAAAATTTTAGATTGGTACTAATATGAATTTGTATCATTTGAACAGGACTGATTTGGGAGGGACAGAAAAACTGACTCTTCATTCATTCTGTTCTTCTTCCTTCCCTTCTCTCTTTTTTTTTTTTTTACCCTCTATCTTTTCTTTACCCTTTTACACTCTCCTATTTCCTCTTTCTTTCACCACTTTTTAAAAATTTTTCATTTCTCTCTTCCTCTTTTGTTCATTTTTGCAAATATTTGCTGGTTTATCTGAGGGAAAACCTCCTGCCTTCTGATAAAACCTCTACCTGTGGTCCTTTTTGATTCTACCGTTTTCTATGCTTGGATGAGAGTTTAGTGTCATGATGATAGTATTCGAGAGCAATATGTAATAGAAATTGAATAAAAGTAGCTAATCCTTTAGATGAGAATGGAAACTATTAGGATACAAGCTATGTGAGAATAAAGATTTTACGTTTCTAATGATGTATCCCTAGGGCTTCAAATATTTCTGATGCATGGTGAGAAGAAAATCAGAAGAGGAGAAGTCAAGGAGTCTCAGACCAGGGAATTTGAAGATGGCATAGTATCATTTTGGAAATGAAATCTGGGTCTCCAGAATTGGCCTTTTGTTTGGTTGTCTTATGTGGCCCAGGGTTTTGATAATGCTAGGGTTCCCTTGAGGGGCTTAGGAAACATAAACAATAGAGACAAATATGATACATACTGTTGTGGAATTGTGGAAAGGGCATGAAGCGAAGTTCTGAAGAGCTCTTAAATTTGCCTACAAGAATGAGAAATAAAAGTCACAGGGAAAGCACCATGAGAGCTGAATCTAAAAGAACGAGTGACAATTCATTGACCGGAGAGAAAAGAGGGACGTGTTGAGAAAGAAAAGAGCAAATAAATGATGGGATATTGCATGGGGACTTTTTCCCTATGCTCCAGAATTAGTGCCTAGTGATCCCCTCTCTATTACCAAGGCTCACTGATAATTGGAAAAAGGAACTTGCTAGAATCTGCTTCCACTTTCTCACTTCCAACTATATTTGGAGAGGACCATGTTGGGGATGGCTGTGGTAGTGAAAGTCACTGGGTTTTTAGATGAGTGGCAAGGAAGCAGCTTGTATTCTCCCTCTTGGAGAGGCAAGGATGTGAGAGATTCTCAGGGAGAGTAGATGCTATAGAAAGAAACTACCAACACACTCCAGATAAAAAAAAAAAGCAGTTTGATGCCTGCAGGGAAAATTGCAAACTCCAGCCTAATTAGGTAAAGGGAAATGTCCCCACCTCCACTCCACATCTTTCCTTCCTGTCTCCAAACCTGGAAGATGCAGAGTTTAGAAGAGGGAAGAAAGAAAGGCAGTAAAACAGCCAAATCTCTAGCTTCCCCAAGCATAGGTCTGGTTTGCACTGGGTTTGGGGACCAATTCAGAATGGAATAGAGATAGAAGGTTAAGCCAGAATAAACTAATTTCAAAAGCAGGAAGCGACCGTGCATTTATGTTAGCTGCTCGGCTGGAATGAGAAAGTAGAATTTGACCTACTTCAGTTCAGGTTGTGAGAAATATAAGCTTTTCCTATGCAGTCTCCCAATTAATTGGGATTACTCCAAAATGAGTGATTTACATATGTAAAAAGAGCATGATATATTCCAAAGACAGTAAATAATTTGGAATAACTAGAAATCAAAGGATTTGCTAGGGAATGTAGAGAGATGCAGCTAGAAAGTTAGATAGGGCTTCTTATCCCATCTTTGGAACAAAGACTATATATGTGGTGGAGGATCTCCTGAAAGATGTTCAGAATGAAAGGAATATGATCATTTTGGCACTTTGAAAACATTGAATGTCCAATAAATTAAGTTAATCAGTCAACAGCTGGAATCCAAATTAAATTTTAGGAAATATATTTTGAGGGAGGCATTATTAATGAAATGGATCTCACTCTGCTTATGCAACATTGAAAAATAAAGAATTAAAAGCTATGTGATACGAGACTGTTCAGAGTAGGTGGCATTCAATTTAGGCTTCAGATACTGGTAGGACTTTTATAGGTGGAAATAAATTTAAAACAGATAAAGGGAAATAGGAAATAACAATGTTTGACTTGGGGCAAGTAACAGATCCAAGGTACCAGAAAATAGAAGGTACATAGATAGGCTAAATACATAATTTATTGTTCAAAATGGGATAGCTTTTGGGAATGAAAAAAGAAATTAATAATTATTCTGGGGAAACAGGTGTAAACCAGACCTATCCTCAAAAAGCTGAATGTATGTTCACCTACATGTGAGAGCCAAGCAAAGATATTAAAGACAGACTGTGAGGGACCCTAAATTTGACTGAGTTTGTACTTCAAGCAATAAGGAACCATTGAAGGGTTTTCTAGAAAAAGAGCATTTCACTAAAATTAATGGGTTACAGGGACTGAAAGACAGAGGGAATCAAAAAAATACCCTCCCCTGATATCCACAAAGGCATAAAGCCCTGAATAATGGTGATGACAATGAGAAACCAAGAAGAGTTGTGAGAACTAGTTAAGAAAGCAAACAGAAGAATCTGGTAAGCAATTCTACTTGGCTAGCAAAGTTGTGGGTGGAATCAAATATGACTTTAAAATTGTGATAGTTTGAATTAAATTTTTGTCGGTTGTAGATACGAAGTGGGTGGAGTGAAGTTATTTATTAGCTCAGTGTTGCTTAATAATATGGAATCTTTTGGAATCTCTGAGTTAAATAACTCAGTTTCCTTTTCCTCTCTCTTTTTCTCCCCCCCCCCCTTTTCTTTACATCACAAGGCTTCTCAAAGCCTTAATTTACTAATGAACATCGTGGATCTCTAATGTGGAGAATTATTACGCACCGTGAGGCATAAATAAGTGGAATGACAATTTCAAAGTCACAAACTAGTTTGTGTAAAAGCAAGATTAATTCTCAGGTCTCCTAATTCTCAACTTGAATTTTTTTCCCTTACCTTGTTGAGACGATAGGAGTGAATGAGAATATTAAGTAGAGAGTGGTTAGAGGGTGAAAAAGCTTAAAGCCAGAATCTTTAGGAAAGTGCACATATGGGTCTGGAGAATGTAATGTCCTAACACAAGAGCTTGGATATTCTTATGTAAGAAAAATCTAAGAGGTGCGCCTGGGAGGCTCAGTTGGTTAAGCAGCCGACTTCGGCTCAGGTCATGATCTCACAGTTTGTGAGTTCGAACCCCGCATTGGACTCTGTGCTGACAGCCCAGAGCCTGAAGCCTGCTTCAGATTCTGTGTCTTGCTCTCTCTCTCTGCTCCTCCCCCACTCACACTCTGTCTCTCTCTCTCTCTCTCTCTCTCTCAAAAATAAATAAACATTAAAAAAAATTTTTAAATAAAGTCTAAGTAAGAAAAGTTTCAAGAAACACAGTTGTCCTAGTCCATTCAGACTGCTACCACAAAATACCACCAATTGGATGGCTTATAAACAAAAGAAAATTATTGTTCACAGCCGTGGAGCTGAATGAGATCTTAGGATGCCAGCATGATCAGATTCTGGTGAGGATCTTCTGCTGGGTTTCAGACTGCCAACTTCTTGCTGTGTCTTCACATGGTTAAAGGGAGCAACCTATCTCTCTGGAGCCTCATTTATAAAGCCACTAGTCTCATTCATGAGGGCTTTTCCCTCATGACCTAATCACCTCTGAAAGACTGTATCTCTTAATACCATTGCCTTTGTGGGTTAAGATTCATCTTATGGATTTGGGGGCAGGAAGGGGGACAAATATTCAGATTGTAGCAAGAGTGAGATATATTGTGTAAAAATGTTTCAGAAAACTAGAGTCAAGAGAAAAACTAAGAATAAGCTTTACCGCTTTGGATGTAGGACTGAACAAGATACATAGTCAATACAGGAGAATGTGTAACATGGTGAAGTGAGGATTCAGGTGGATGAAAATGCAGGTGCAAGAAGAGATCATGTACACTAATATATAACACCAATTTTAGAATCCAATGATAACTAATAACTCTTTTTTAAGTTCATTTATTTATTTTTGAGAGAGACAACATGAGCAGGGAAGGGGCAGAGAGCAAGAGACAGAATCCCAAGCAGGCTCCACATCATCAGCACAAAACCGATGCGGGGGTTGATCCTACAAACCCTGAGGTCATGACCTGAGCCAAAATGAAGAGTGCTTAACCTACTGAGCCACACAAGTGCCTCATTAACTAATGACTCTTGAAGGAAGGGCCAACCAAGGCAAGCAAACACACTAAGAAATTGTTCTGATGTAACCCAAAAGTTGAATATATGCCTATGACATTCCTGGGAGCTGATCTCCCAGTAGACATCTAGGGCATAATGGGTAAGTAAGATGAGGTATGTGGACATTTCACAATTTCTGTGATGGCAATGGACATGTATACAATATATCTTTATCTATCCATCTATCTATCTATCTATCTACCTACTTATCTATCAATATTAAACAGAGATATATTTTGTTCTAGGCATTTTTGAATGTTATAGGGATATGTTTATAGACAGAGGTAGAAGAGTAAGTGTGGAGTGAATATAAATGTGCCAGCATGAGGAGCAAAAGGTAAATGAACCAAGAACATAGCAAATGTTAAGAGAGGGAAGGATTATGAAGTCTAATAAGAAATGGCTGAGATGAGAAGAAAGTGAAACAATTCAATTTTAACTGTACATTTCATCAACAATGAATAGACAACTTATAAATGAAATACATGATAGAAAATTAGAAAACAATTCTTACACAAAAATTGGCATCATTTTAATGAATAACTTAAATTAACATAATGATACATAATTCAGTTATGTCAATAAAACATTGTTACCTTTTTTAAGATAATCAAGAAATATCTGCTATTAAACTTTGCATTTTCACTTCTTTTAATTTGGTTTAAATCCAATTGCCTATATAATGTTTCAAGTATATTATACAAAGTATTTTTACCATTTTGCATATGGTATCAGTCTGATATGCCTGTATTGATACTTGTTCAGATGCTTCCAAAATTCTTAATGAATTGTCCAACTTTCCTTGGATCTACAGTTTTGTTCATCTTATCTCAATTTGGCTAGGAATAGATACATGGTTAGAACATGGTGCCTTCATTTACAAATCGACTATATTTAGCATTATAATTTATTCTTTAACACATAAATAATGAAAAATCGGTTGGTTGAATTAATATCAGCCAAACAGTAATACTGTTTTCATCAAAGTAAAATAAAAAACCTCTGTCAGTGTCAGACTAAAAAAAGGAACAATTTAAGTCACATTGGTCAATCACAGGCATTCTTTTTGATCAATAAGTATAGAGGAAATTATATTCATTACAAAGGAGAAATAACCTTTCCTAGATATTTTTAGGGTTTATTATATGAATTAGAGCTCCAGCGTACTGGTCACTACTTACCTGAAAAGAATTTATTTGAAATTAACATATCACACTCTTGTCTTCTTCTTGGATCAATTTCCTATTAGTTTAATTTATTTAGTTTTTGTTTACAGGCTACTGTTAATAGATCAAACTGTTGTTCTGAACTGATGCAGCACACAGTAATTCATACAAAGAGACCACTCTCTTTTCTCACATAAATTCAAAAACTTCATTTCATTGACAATCATTTTTTTGTTATAAGATAGTAGAGGATTACAAAGTCTTTGCTGCTGATGTATTTTTACATATGTTTGGACTTATTTTGAGGGAAAGAAAACCAACTTGATAAGATAAACTTTATGAAAGGAAAAATAATCTTTAAATTTAAAATTTTTTAATGTTTATTTTTGAGAGAGAGAGAGAGAGAGAGAGAGAGAGAGAGAACATGGACAGGGGAGAAGCAGAGAGATAGAGAAACACAGAATCAGAAGCAAGCTCCAGGCTCCGAGCTGTCAGCACAGAGCCCGATGTGGGACTGGAACTCACAAACCACGAGATCATGACCTGAGCTGAAGCTGGATGCTTAATCGACTGAGCCACACAGGTGCCCCAAAAATAATCTTTCAATTTTTAGCATAGCAAGAGGGAGAGTGAAAGACGGAGAGGGACTATCATGTATAAGTTCACATATAGTTAGGACACTAGTTTAAATCTGGAGATACAAAGATGACATGGTTTCTGTCCTTGAAGGCATTTAAAAATAGCATTATTATTAAGAAGAAAGTACTTACTTAAGAAGAAAGATCTAGATGGTCATAAAATGCTTTCATTAAAGAGATTTAAGTTGAACTAATAATTTAATCTAAAAAGCTATTTTCTTCTTTTATTCTGTTTATGTCCCCTCAACACCAGCCAGCCTGCCTAAACACGTTGGACTTTGAAATCACCTGTATTTAAACCGTTTCTGAAATCTTAAGTACTGTCTCCAGCCAAACACTTCTAATTCCTCTAATCCTTTCACTAAATGTCTCCTGGGATTTCTATACATCAACTTTATTAAGACCTCTAAAGAAATAGTTAAGCGGTGTGATAATTGACATACTTGTTTCTCAATTACTTATGTCTTTGACATTAACTTTGGTAGTATAATCACTGAAGCCCATTTGCTGTGGGTTTTAAATCTGGACTTTGCCACTTACTTTGAATTTCACATTGATAAAATTGCCTAGACTATATGAAATTTAGGTTCCTTATCTATAAATTAGGTAGTGCAATACCTAATTTATAAAGGGTGCGATAAAGATGAGATAAGCTGATATATGTAAACTCCATAGCAGAAGACCCTCAAAATAATAATTAAAATATATATTGAATGCTTACTATCACTACTAATACTATTTCTATACTACTTAGGGAATTATTTTCTTTTCTTTTTTTTTAAATTTTTTTAACGTTTTATTTATTTTTGAGACAGAGAGAGACAGAGCATGAACAGGGGAGGGTCAGTGAGAGGGAGACACAGAATCTGAAACAGGCTCCAGGCTCTGAGCTGTCAGCACAGAGCCCAACGCAGGGCTCGAACTCACGGACCACGAGATCATGACCTGAGCCGAAGTCGGCTGCCCAACCGACTGAGCCACCCAGGCGCCCCTTCTTTTCTTTTTTAAGTTTATTTATTTTGAGAGAGAGAGGTCGAGTATTTAAGGAGAGGGAGAGGCAGAGAGGGAAGAGAGAGAATCCCAAGCAGGCTCCACGTTGTCGGTGCAGAGCCCAAGGTAGGGCTCCATCTCAGGAACTGCAAGATCATGACCTGAGCTGAAATCAAGAGTTGGATGCTTTACCAACTGAGCCACCCAGGCGCCCCATGAATTAATTTCTTAATTGACCTCAGCAGTGTATCTCTTTTTTCTTGAATGGTTAATGAAGCTTGAGCTGAAAAATCACTAATTTTTTTTTGTAGTTTTAGGGATGTATTGTTAATATTTTGATCATATATAATTAAATTAATTTACTATCATTTAATTAGCACCTTAACTAAGGCAAGAATACCCTACTTATGTATAAGAAAAAAATGGAAACCATGGTTTTTTAAACAGGAAAAGTGATTGGTTTTTCTCTCATATAAAAGAAGCTCAAAGATCATCAGGAACCTAGTTCTACCTTTCTGCCACTCCATTCTCAGTGCAAGCCTTTGCTCACGATTTAAGGTGGCTGCTGGAGTTTGAGGTAAAAGTTTTTGCTCTAGAAAAGAACAAAAGGAAGTGAAACAAAATCCAAAGGACATCCATTTTCCATTTGAGTTACATTGTAAAGACGCTGTACAGTGCCCAGGTATGCATGTTTATTCTTCCCTTTTTGTTACAAAATTCAAATTGCTATTCCAGACACGGAAACTCCATGGGCTTGGATCCAGTTTACTTGGCGATCAGTTATTTGTCCCAGAAGATAACTTAAATCATACCTTGAGAAAGAGTTTAAAATAGTACAAACAGACCTAGGGACGTAAAATATGTAGAAAAGCACTTGAAAATCAGTTGTGTTGCTCAAGAGTGGTGACAATCTACTGGGAGCTAAAGTTAGGAAAGCAGTTGGGTGGTAGCTCAAGGAGGTATAAGGATTCTAAGGTAGAGTAGAATAAAAATAATACTATCTAACATGAATTGAGTAATTACTCTATGCCATGCCTTCACAATGACCCAGAGATGATGTACAATTTTTATAGAAAAAAAAAAAAAAAAACAGAATATGGAGTCTGGGAGATTTAGTGACTCACTTAAAAGTAGACATCTAGGGGTGCCTGGGTGGCTCAGTCGGTTAAGCTTCCAACTTCAGCTCAGGTCATGATCTCCCAGTTTATGAGTTCAAGCCCCACGTGGGGCTCTGTGCTGACAGCTCAGAGCCTGGAGCCTGCTTTGGATTCTGTGTCTCCCTCTCTCTCTGCCCCTCCCCACACATGCGTGCTCTCTCTCTCAAAAATAAGTAAACATTAAAAAATTTTTAAATAAAAAAAATAAACATCTAAGTGTTTGGATCAGCATCAACGTAGGCAGTCTAACCTAACAGCCACCCTAATCTTTATTTGCTAATACATCTACTCTCACAATTTTATTTTCACTTTACTTTGTAGGCCTTTGGGAAGCGTTTATATTTTTGAGGCAAGAGTTAAAGCAAAATTCTGACAGCAGTTTGAGAAATAGGAAAGATGAATATTTAAAGGCAGTGAGATCTGAACAATTTTATTTCATTATTTATTTATTCATTCATGCTAGACAGGGGAATATAGTGGGGCATGTTCCTTACTTTCCTGAAGCTTACAGTGTAATGAATTTAAAGACACAAAAAAGCACAGACACACCTTGGTTTATATCAGCACACATTGGTCTTTTTCCACAAGAATGTCCAAATGAGGAGATTTTTCTATCCTTGATATAATTATAAACTAAAAATGTGTTTTCTGGTTTGTCTCCTAGGAGAATGAAATGAGATTTGTTTTCAGCTGAGGTTAGAGGAGATAAAGCATTTAGGAAAATGAAATCCAGTACAAAATGTAGTTGAAGCCACACATTTCTAAAAAACAAGAATTATTTTTATTATAATTTGCTATGTTTAACAATTTTTTTTAACAGTTGGGGAGATGTGCAAAACAGTGAAGCCCAGACATATCGGAATTGATCTAAACTAGCTTGGGTTAGATTTTTGTTATTGATTTTATAATGAACCACTTGTGAAAATGATTTAAATCACTAGATATTTCAGGCTTTTAGCGTTTTAGAATAAAATTTACTACTATATAATGGAGCATTTAGGTAATAAGTAATATTGATACCCAGAACCATGACAACTTAATAGCTATTTGTCTCTCAATATGTTGGCCACAAGAATTTGAAATAACTAGGGAGAAAAAAAAGCATCAGAATTCCAAAATTAATTACAAAAATCACTGATCTTTCACAACCAGCAAGGAAAATAAAGCAAAAGGCATTTTAATAGTGAGTCTTAATTCTAATAAACAGGAAGACCTCTCTTTTGCATTTCATGTACTGTATTTTGCGAAGTTCGCAAAAACTCCTTATACTCTGATAGATGAAAAGATCATTGCTGAGGACAGCTGCGTTTTATTAGTTTTAGAGGTACTTTTGCTAACTTGATTAAATCTCAGCGAATGACATGAACACTCACTCAAGTGGCTAGCTCAGTTGTTGGTGGTATGAGGATTGGAGTACTGGTAACTGAGTGGTTTAGCATTACTTTGGCTGCTTCTAATACAGATAACCAGTAGGGATATATCTTTCTCACTTTACAAGGAACCCAGAGACAGTGCTGGACTGATAGAGCCAGTCCATAATGCTGTCAGGGCTGGGGGCCCCTCTATTTGTTCATTGTGCCATCCTTAGCATCTTGTTTTCATTGCTATGGCTTTAAATCTGCTCCACTGCAGTTACCATGTCCACAATCCAGTATGAATATAAAAGAACAAAGAGCAAATGATAAGGATGTGTCTTTCAGTTTTTGGCACAAATGTGATCCTGTAACATGTATTTCCCCTAATTTGCTTTTCGTAACAACTTAACAAGCAAAACACTGGGATATTATTCCATGATAATACATAGAGATTTACAAGACAAAAAATATGATGTTAGTGGGCATGTAAATGTTTAAAGCTTTTCATATATCAGGGCATCTAGGTGGTTCAGTCGGTTAAGCGTCTGACTTCGGCTCAGGTCATGATCTCACAGTTCATGAGTTCGAGCCCCATGTCGGGCTCTGTGCTGACAGCTCAGAGCCTGGAGCCTGCTTCAGATTCTGTGTCTCCCTCTCTCTCTGCTCCTCCCCTGCTTAGGCTCTGTCTTTATCTCTCGAAAATAAAAATAAACGTTAAAAAATTTATTTTAATTAAAAAAAATAAAAATTTTCATATATATCAGCAAGGTTGGAAGGAATACACTTATGTATGCCTTTGCATTCTTGAGTGAGTATACTTTTCGGTAAATTTTTGAAAATAGTATGTCTAGGTAAAAGGATATAATATTTTAAATTTTGAAAGGTATTGTCAAAATGTCCTCCAAATTTTGTATGGATTCTTAATTCTAACAGCAATATTGTTCTTTCACAGACATTTCAAAAACAATTATTTTCAAACTTGTCACACTTGCAAATTTGATACACAGGAGTGGAATTCATTATTTCTTTTTTTTAATATTTATTAATTTATTTTGAGAGAGAGAGAGAGAGAGAGAGAGAGAGAGAGAGAGAGAGAATGAGCAGGTACACACGGGGCAGGCAGGAGAGAGAGAAAGGAAAGAGAGGAGAGAATCCCAAGCAGGCTCCACACTGTCAGTGCAGAGCCTAACAGGGGCTTGAATTCATGAGCTATGAGATCATGACCTGACCTGAAATCAAGAGTTGTATGCTTAACTGACTGAGTCACCCAGGTGCTCCTGGAATTCGTTATTTCAATTGGCACTTAAAATTTTTTTTGAGTGAGTTGAACATAAGTTTTGAATGTTTTTGGTCATTTGTATTTTGGTGGTTGTTGTCATTGCTGTTGTTTGTATGGCTTAGAGTGACATAAAATCTTCCTACTCGTAATATATTGCTTTCATTTCACTATGGTGCTTTGGAATTATTTTTGTGCATTTACCATAATTATTCACATTCATTAGAAATGTAAAGAGAAAACAAAGCCTTAACTCTGAAACTAAGTGGCAACAGTTATCACTCATTGTGATGGCTGATTTTGTGTGTCAATGTGATTGAGCCACAAAGTACTCAGATAATGTGGTTAAATATTGTTCTGGGTATATCAGTGCGTGTGTTTCTGGATGAGACCAACACTGGAATTGGTAGACTGAGTAAAGCAGGTTATCCTCCCCAGTGTGAGTGAACCACACCCAATCTGTTGAAGGCCCGAATAGAGCAAAAGAATAAATAAGACAGGGGCGCCTGGGCGGCACAGTCGGTTAAGCGTCCGACTTCCGCCAGGTCACGATCTCGCGGTCCGTGAGTTCGAGCCCCGCGTCAGGCTCTGGGCTGATGGCTCAGAGCCTGGAGCCTGTTTCCGATTCTGTGTCTCCCTCTCTCTCTGCCCCTCCCCCGTTCATGCTCTGTCTCTCTCTGTCCCCCAAAAAATAAACGTTGAAAAAAAATTTATAAAAAAAAAGAATAAATAAGACAAAACTCGTTTCTAATCTGACTGTTTCAAAGCTGAAACATCCATCTTTTCTTGTCTTTGGCCCTGCACTTGATCTGGAACTTACCTCATGGGATCCCCAGTTCTCAGACCACTGAACTTGGACTGAAACTGTACCATTTGCTTTCTTAGATCTTGAGTCTTCAACCTACCAATTGAAGATTTGGGGATTTCTCAGCCTCCATAACCATGTGAGCCATTTTCTTTTAATAAACCTCTTCATATGTGTTCTATTGGTTCTGTTTCTCTGAAGAACCCTGACCAATATGGATTTTGATACCAAGAGTGGTT